>NC_068945.1:37448565-37753859 GCF_026419915.1 Harpia harpyja | reverse complement strand
TGAACTGCAGTGCCAGGACCTGTGTCCTGAGGACCAAGGGGAGTACGGGAATGGGTGAACTTTGCTAAATCCTTATGAGCGCTGAACAGCTGAAATAATCCGAGAAAAGGATTATCTTTGGTTACCTGTGATATAACAGAACAATTGACTGACCTATTTAATATGTTTGATTGTATTTGTAATGTGCTTTTTGCATATTATAGTGATGGATTTGCAGGGAAAGCTGCTCAGGGAGTAATCATTATTCAGGCCTTCGACTTCCTCATGGCTAGAATGTGAAATATTCAGATTCCTCATGATATCTGTGGGCATATGAACTGCCAGCTCAAAACAAATTTTAGTGGCAAGAAAAGATGGAAGAAAGGGTCAATTATTAGTTAGAGTTCAGCATTTGGAATGCTTTCTCAGAGGTCAGGGTTACTAAAAGTGGGGGTGGTATCTCTCATTGCAACATGGTTTTATGCATTTTTTTAATTTAATTCGTCATGTAGTCTACTAATACAATCAGGAAAGACACAGATCCATAAGTTTCTAAATGGGGAATTCCAGAAACTGTGTGTGGTGTCTGTATTGTTTTTCACTGAGGAATATAATTCCATCAAAATCAAAATGCTTTATAGAAAAATATTTCATCAAAATGTGGTCTTAGAGGAAAAACATGGGAAAGAAATTTCCAGAAATGTCTGAATATTATTTATATATCATCATAGTGAAATATTTAGGTTGACTAACTTTTGAAACATCTTATATTCAGTAGTTTTTAAACTGGTGTGTTATTTCATATAGTATGACATTTGGAAGCCAAAAGTGAGTCAAGTGTTATTTTATCTTAAAATGTTTTGTGCTTTCCAGAGCTGCGTGTACCATTTATGAAATTGCAGACCTTCTTCTGACATGGAATTTCCATCCTTTCTGGATTTCCCATTCTGAGATATGTGACTTACTGTGGGAAATTCCTCCCTATGTATAATCTTCTTTACCAGCGTACACTTCATATATAGATTTTGTTAGGGAGCAGTCTTGTATCTTGTGGGAGAGAAGGAAAGTATATATAGGAAGAAGCGTTTGTATAAACAGCTTCCAACAAGGTACTTGTCAGAAAAAGAAAGCACCATCACCTTCACAGTGTATGTTGTGATGCCAGAGAGGGATGTTGCCCTGTTTAAGAGAATTTGCCAAAAGCTGGCTTTTTGCTTTCTGGGTATCAGATGCCACTGGATGGGTGATTGTGGCATATTGAGGCATAGGGCCTATTTATTGTGGCAGCAGGGCTTGGAAGTCTGGCTCTAATTCTTTCTCTCCTGGGTATATTTGAAGAGGTCCTGGTTTCTCTTTTCCCTTTCTGGTATAAAGTTCTGTATTATTTAAAGCTTTAAAGATTAACTGTAGCCATCTTGGTAAATGGCTAATGAAGAAACCGGAATGGTATTGTCTAATAATGATGATGGTGATCACAATAAGCATTGTAAAATGCTAGATCGATCCAGTTAGCAATTATTGGTAAAGTTATAACACAAGTGGATCATTGCAGTAGAGTATAGATCTGCCTGCATTTCCCAACAGCTCTGGAGTCCCATGCTTCCTCAAAGTCCAGAAAGGGTTTGGTTCGGCTTGTTGGATGACTGCTTTTTCCTTTGCTGTACACTAAAGGTCAGTTTTGATAGGAATTTCCTTTGCAATTTCCCCAGAACCTCTTCTCAGATAACTAATGGGGCATGTTGCTTTTTAATTCATATGTTTTATTGTACTGTGCAAATTAGAAGCTTTTTAGTATGGAGCAATTTCTAATTACTAATTTATTGGTATTGCTTTCTTCAGGCACTAGTAAAAATAGGGGATTTTTGCTATTTGTTCATCAGTAGTGGAGTCCTGTTGCTGTCGATGAGTTCAGCATAGGTATAGTGTCTCCTCACTCCTATAAGCGTAATATATTTCAAATCTCAGCTGTGAATCTTACTAAACCTTTTAAAACCTTCTTGATGAAGTAGTTTTAAGTTCTCAATACAGGAGGTTGTTCCCATTTATCTCTAAATGACCTCTTTGTCCCCAGATTTACGTATTTCCTTGAATTAAAAATGTCATTTGGTCATGTTCAGTAGGAGAATGTCTTTGAAAGTCTGACCTGTGGGAACATGATTAATAGTGACAGGGGAAGGATTTTGCCCAGTGAGAATACCAAATCATGTAGCACTGTAGTTTCACTTACTAAATATTGTCCAGGCTCTATTGTTGAACCGTATGCTGCCAGTGTCACTTTGTCAGGATGTTTTCTGTCCTGTGACTAGTAGCTTCAAATGTACTCATCCATCTTCTTGTCCCATTACATTTCATGTGACTGATGTTCTGCACCCATTAAAATTGATGGGAAAGAACAAAGAAAAAAAAAATGTGCCCTTCAACTGATTATGCTTTTGAAAGAGCAAATGAGACTCTACTGCTATCTGGAGTAAATTGAACAGTTATTTCTGTTTTTAACTCTATTACTTAATATTTATTAATCCTTATTAACAGTAGGTCCCTTATTTTGTTATTTCAATGTTATATTGAGAGCAGTAAGTTTATGTCAATATTTTCTCCTTTAATTTTGTGACAATAAGTGAACATACAGACTCTTTTAGATGTATCATCTGCCTCTGGTAATCTTGCCCATGAGATATTGCTAGCATGCCTGAATATCCTCTCAGGGAGAGATGGAGGCATGTTTGACAAGCCCAGGCCTTTCCTCTGAGGAAAGACCCACAGAGCTTTGCTCGGCCACAGCTCCTGTGCGCTGGGAGAGCGCTTGTGTGGGGTGTCACAAGGTTCTGCTTGGTGGTAAGTGCTTGCTCACCTTACTCTAAGATTTTCAGGGCAATTAATGGGAGACTAGAAATATAAGAGCCTTTGTAGTATCGCCTTTATCTTTATTTCATGGATACAGATGGTTTCCCAAAGTGCTAGTCCAATGTTTCAGAGTTAGACGAGGGCCATTAGCCAGCTGAATGGAGAGAATAGATGTCATGTTTACTGACAACCAAAGACAAAACACAGAGGAAAATCAAAAGAGAAGGCTCCTGAGTGATCGGTATGTCTGATTATTTATAGCTTATATGACAGCCTTCTCAATGCAGCAGCCAACCATTCTTTCCCATTTGTGCATAGTAATGAGACTGTCATTTCTTTTTTTCAAGTTTGGGCTTTGACCATGGGCACTTGCGTGCCCCAAAAATGCAACATAATGGGCCCCTTTAGGCTCTCTGATGTTCTTGTAGAAACTTCAGTAAGTGCTGAATGCAGCTGTTCACTTCCCTAGCTGTACTTGTATGCATTAAAGCTTACTTCCATGCAAAGTTCAAATATATTCTGGGTTTGTAAAAGTCTGTGGCAGGAATTTGGGTTTCTTAGACTTTGTCTTGAAGTTAATGCTTTGTCTTGGCAGTTCAGGCTTAGTTGGTGCTCTGTCTGAAGTCCCCAAAGTGTGTTTGGCTTGGAGGCTGGGAAATGCTGCAGAGACCCCTGAGTCTTGAAAGACTGTTTCCTATACCATTATCTACAATTATTTGAGACTGCTGGTGGGCTTGAAGGCCTGTTGTTTTGTCCAACATTTTTCTCAGGCTGCAGATGGTGTACTATGAAGTGGATAATATTCTTATGCTGGCAGTAGATTCACTTGCGTTATTATTTATCCATGTTTTAAAGACAATTGTTCACATCTGTAATTTGTGAAGTGGAGCTTGATTAAGATTAAAATAGGCAAATAAGACTTTAAGAACCTTAATTTAGTAATTTCTCTGTGAGCTCTCCTGCTCTCTTTAGTTGCTTACTTGACTTCTAGCTGAGAGTGGATTCATTAAAGGAACATTCTTACAGATAATGAACTGCTGAGATGAGTGGAAGTTAGGCAAAAAATGCAAGGAACCTTTAGTCAGGTCCTACTTGTGCAGGACAGCTTGTCGTGGTTTAACCATACCAGCTACTAGGAAGAAAATTAACTCTATCCCAGCTGAAACCAGGGCACAGCTCCGGACTATTCAAGCATATTGTCACCCTTAACATTAGAGGCACTTGAGCAAATAACCCCAGGATAATCAGGGGTATAAACTTTATGTGCAGGGATATATTGCTACTCTTTTACTCTGTGCTAAAATGAGTTGAGGGAAAGGGACTGGTGGCAGAATGCACCCTGTATTTTATTTAGGACAAAAGTATGCAACAGATAGCTGATGCTTTGAAATTTCCACCCCTGTAATGGTAATTCTTTCCCATGCATATGTCTTCAGTGGGATATGAAAAAGGTGGGAAGTGGGATAGAAACCTCGGCTTACCCTTCTGGATTGCAATGACTGCAGCAGCTGCTGGGAATAGGTCCCAACAAATAAATTCTGTTGCCAAAGAAAACCACTTCTTAGCGCTATGCAGAAAGGTCATCATTCAAATAATAGTGCTGTTAATTTATAGCGTGACTTGAGAAGGGATAGGTCTCAGCCTCCCATCTTCCCATACCTCAGGAGACTTTAGTTGGAAGCTACCTTAAGCCTCAGGTTACAGATTTTCAGAAAAGCTGTTGTTCCCATGTTTTTGCTTTGGAAGACACTGAGAATTGCTTAGCTTTTTGTTGTGAGGAAAATCTGAATGCAAGAGGAGGGATGAGAAAATTGGATTTCCTTTTATTGCACAGGAACACTGTAAAACACTGACAGGGTATTTACTCCTGTCTCTTTCTTCTAATTTGATTCTCCGACTACCATATCAATCTTTGTTCATTGGTGAAACAAAATTATAAAGTATCATAGGTGTTGCTGCTTGTACCTCAGCAACAACTAGAAGATGGGAAAGAATGAAAGATCTGAGCCATTCTATAAGATTTATTTGCAAATCTGTCCACAATGAAATGCGCCGGGTGTACAAAGTGTTGTGAGATGGCTCCTCAAGCCATTTCAACCAACAGGTCTTTATGATTCCTATTTTTCTTCCTCTAGTGAGACATTTTCTATGTATGGCATGGATGCGTTCAATACTAGTAAGTATTGAATTCTGATTGACTAGCTTGCTTTCCACTCCTCAGCACATGTATAGTCATTTGAATAATACAAATTGCACTGGCATTACTAATATATACAGCAATGTAGAGTAAAACTTTACTGCCTGCAGTTAAAATACTGTGAATATTGTTCCAGTGATAGGCTGGTGGTTTGTTGTTTTTTTTTTTTTTTTCCTAGTGGACAGTTATGTCTTTTACCTTGCTATTAAAGAAGCAAATATAGCATTGCACCAGGGAAGTTCGCCTTGCCTCCCCGTACTGGCATGGGTTTTGTTCAGCCCACACAGAAGGAAGAGAGGATCGTGCTGGCCTCAGCTGAGCAGGACGTGCTACCAGTTGCAGTAACACGCTCTCACAGTTTTTCTTCTGGGATCTGAGGATGATGCATAAGCAAGTTAGTCTCATGGTCACGTTTGTAGAATAGGGCTGTATTGGTCGTCCCTTTCCAGGTAGGTAGCTGTAGGCAGAGTGAAGTTAAAGATACGCGGCCAAAGTTTCAGGTGTTGTGAGATGTTTTTCCCTCTGTTATTTCAGGCATCTGTAGAAGTGTGCTTATGGAAAACAATACGCGGTATTAAACCTTTAAGTAAGGACACTTCTATACTTTTAAGTGTAGCGGAGATTTGTATTTACAGCAGGAAATAGTCGTGCTTCCTATGGATTGGCATTATGTTGGGCCCATTTGGAGAGCAGAGGCAGAATTCATCTCCAGAGAGTTCCTAGCATGCTGCTGGAAGCCCAAGGTACTATGTGTTTCCTGTTCTTAGAAACAGGCCTGTAGTTTTTAATCTATTTAGCATTCACAGAGCACCTGACACACCAAGATCTTTGTTAAGTGCATTATAGGCTGTGTAAATAAGTTAGGAAGAAAATAGTGTATTAGGGATAATCCACTGACTAAAATTACAGGGCGGCATTTTTGCTAGGACCTCTGTGAAAGTAAATTCATGGGAAATACTTCAAATCTCTCTGTGAGAAGAGCGTTAATTTGTATTTCATTCACAAACAGCTTCTAGAAAATACAACGTGACGCAGATAAATAAAGTCATCAGAATAAGATGATGCTAAAAATTCATAAATATGTTTACACTTGCGAGTGGCAAATGTTACAGCTTTCAGAGCTGAGAGTATACTCAGGAATATTGTCCATATGCCTCTATTGGCTGACAAAGTAATGCAGCTTGCGTTACTCTAAATGAACATTCAGAGATTGGAAACTTGCCGTTGTTTGAGAATTTAGATCTTACGTGCACCTGTCTACAGAGTATAAACTTCTGATTATCCTTTACAAATGTTTTAGCTCTAAGAAGCGTTTTCTTAAATTATGGATACTTAGCTGTTTCCACATTTGCAGCTAAATAGTTGCAGTAGCGGTAGCGTGGATAGTATGGACATAACAGGGGTTAGATTTTCTTCATTTTTGTGAACTGTTATAAAAAAATCCCAAAGTTTAGAGCTGTGGCTCTTTATCCAAGAGTATAAATCATTTTACAGAGCAGGAAACTTCAATTAAATATTACTTTTTATGCCTTGATATATGTAACTGATTGATACTGGGGGACTGAGAAAGCAAAGTCCTCCGTCACCTGTATCCAGGAATGTGGAGAGAATTCACATTAAATTAACATTAGCTTAAGAAAAATGAAACTTCTGAGCCAATTACAGTTTACTGTTTAGACTAAAGCAAAAAAAATGACCTTTGTTACAGAATATGTGACTTGAACAGGCAGTTCCATATAAACTTGAGAAGTTGCAAATGTCCTGCACTTGAGTGATGGTGTGCGTGTGATCTTAGTTCTGCTTCATTAGCCCCTAGTGAATGAGTGGTAAATTTTTCCTATTTATACATCTTCTGTCAGGGGATCATAACCATAGCCTGACTAGTGCATGTTTTCACTGCAGCAATTTCATTTATATATTTTGTGCAGCTTTGATGAATAGTTTATATTCCACTTGAATAAATTTTTCTTCTTTTCAAATATTCAGGTAGGTATTAGCAGTGGTTAATTATGCACTCAGTACCTTTTGTAATAGAACTATCTGTCATTATGGCAAGCTTTTACGTTGTATTTGAGGGATTCAGTCTTCTCAGTAAAATACTGCTTTTGCAGTATGCATGGGAACGATCAATTCTATTTTCTGCTGATTTGATAATTTTCTACTAAAATTTAATCTTCTGTGCTATGGAGTTTGTGGCCAATCGAAAGATTTTTCCCTCTGCTAATAGAATATCTAATGCTTCAGCTTTTTACTTCCCATTTCTGTAAGTATGTGTTTAGATTTTTCTGCACTATGATACATTTATGTCCCCTTTTAAGGGTAAGAAATGTGCAGCTAGGTTATGTTTTCTGTGTCATTCACTAATTCAGCATACCAGGGATATAAACAACAATTCCTTTTTCCTAGATATTTCACCAGCGGTGATGTTTTGTTAGG
Source organism: Harpia harpyja (assembly GCF_026419915.1). Classification (NCBI taxonomy): domain Eukaryota; kingdom Metazoa; phylum Chordata; class Aves; order Accipitriformes; family Accipitridae; genus Harpia; species Harpia harpyja. The sequence continues at coordinate 37,746,403 of NC_068945.1, read as the reverse complement.
TAAGCCACTGGACACATTACAGACATGATGAATGTTGTATAGGTTGCTGAGTAGTTTGTTCTACTCAGTCTTTTTTTATACAGATGAAAATTATGTTGTTGATCTTGGATACAGTAAGTTTCGCATGATCCTATACCTCTGTATCATTGCCTTTCCTGCTTTCAGCTTTTGTCCAGGATTTTTGAAGGCCCTATCAGGAGTTAGATACTTGTCACAATTGAACTTCAAGCAATTTCGGCAACTTTCTTAGTGTTCTATAGACCCTTCGGTCTTAAACCTTGTTAGATGGAGCCAACCAAATTTAAGTGGAAAGTGGTATCTTTGAGCAAGCTTTCCCAAAATGCTCCGCCAGTCCTATCGCACCACAGCCACCTGTAGGGATGAAGCATGTCATTTCTCCAGCTCCTGGCAGCTGACTGAAGGTGCCAGCAGGCATTTGGCACTTTTTTTCTGATCATGGTCTATCAGTCCTAGAGGAAGAGCACGAAAAAATGTCTGAGCTTTGGATGGCCATATACTCAGTGGTGAATTTTACATCATTGGTAAAAGACGAGGGAGGGAGAGGAAAGCAACTTGGTAAATGACAGTTACTAAAAATACGTAGCAGATTAACACAGGCATGACTTAAGGGCTATCTTTTTTTATTGTTATTGTAAATGCCTGGATTCTCTGCTACATTAGAACTGCTCTCCTAATCAAAATGAGATAAGATCATAAATGGGAACAAACTTGATAACAACAACAGATGTTATCAAAGTCTAGGAGCAGCTTTTGGAAACTGGTTGCTGATTCCTTACTATTGGCTACACATAGAATCATAGGATCATTTAGGTTGGAAAAGACCTTTAAGATCATCGAGTCCAACCATTAACCTATCACTGCCAAGTCCACCATTAAACCATGTCCCTAAGCACCACATCTACATGGCTTTTAAATACCTCCAGGGGTGGTGACTCTACCACTTCCCTGGGCAGCCTGGTCCAATGCTTGACAACCCTTTCGCTGAAGAAATTTTTCCTAATATCCAGTCTAAACCTCCCCTGGTGCAACTTGAGGCCATTTCCTCTCATCCTATCACTAGTTACTTGACAGAAGAGACCAGCACCCACCTCGCTACAACCTCCTTTCAGGTAGTTGTAGAGAGCGATAAGGTCTCCCCTCAGCCTCCTTTTCTCCAGGCTAAACAACCCCAGTTCCCTCAGCCACTCCTCATAGGACTTGGGCTCTAGACCCTTCACCAGCTTGGTTGCTCTTCTTTGGACACGCTCCAGCACCTCCATGTCTTTCCTGTAGTGAGGGGCCCAAAACCGAACACAGGACTCGAGGTGCGGCCTCACCAGTGCCGAGTACAGGGGGACGATCGCTTCCCTGCTTCTGCTGGCCACACTATTTCTGATACAGACCAGGATGCCATTGGCCGCCTTGGCCACCTGGGCACACTGCTGGCTCATATTCAGCCGGCTGTCGACCAGCACACCCAGGTCCTTTTCTGCCGGGCAGCTTTCCAGCCACTCTTCCCCAAGCCTGTAGCGCTGCATGGGGTTGTTGTGACCCAAATGCAGGACCCAGCACTAAATCTCATCCAGTTGGCCTCAGCCCATCGATCCAGCCTATCCAGATCCCTCTGTAGAGCCTTCCTACCCTCAAAGCAGTTCAACACTCCTGTCCAACTTGGTGTTGTCTGCAAACTTAGTAAGTGGGAACTCCATCCCCTCATCCAGATTATTGATAAAGATATTAAACAGAACTGGCCCCAACACTGAGCTCTGGGGAACACCACTTGTGACCAGCCACCAACTGGATTTAACCATTCACCACAACTCTTTGGGCCCGGCCATCCAGCCAGTTTTTTTACCCAGCGAAGAATATGCCTGTCCAAGCCATGAGCAGCCATTTTCTCTGGGAGAATGCTGTAGGAAATAGTGTCAAAGGCTTTACTGAAGTCTAGGTAGACAACATCCACAGCCTTTCCCTCATCCACTAAGCGGGTCACCTTGTCATAGAAGGAGATCAGGTTAGTGAAGCAGGACCTGCCTTTCATAAACCCATGCTGACTGGGCCTGATCACCTGGTTGTCCTGTACGTGCCACGTGATGGCACTCAAGATGATCTGCTCCATAACCTTCCCCAGCACCGAGGTCAGACTGACAGGCCTGTAGTTCCCCAGATCCTCCTTCCAGCCCTTCTTGTAGATGGGCATCACATTTGCTAACCACCAGTCACCTGGGACCTCCCTGGTTAGCCAGGACTGCTGATAAATGATGGAAAGCGGCTTGGTGAGCACTTCCACCAGCTCCCTCAGTACCCTTGGGTGGATCCCATTTGGCCCCATAGACTTGTGTGTGTCTAAGAAAGTGGTGTAGCAGGTCACTAACCTTTTCCCCTTGGATTATGGGGGCCTCATTCTGCTCCCTGTCTTCCAGCTTAGGGGGCTGGCTACCCGGAGAGCAACTGGTCTTACTATTAAAGACTGAGGCAAAGAAAGCATTAAGTACCTCATCCTTTTCCTCATCCTTTGTCGCTATTTTTCCCCCTGAAATTCAACCTTGTAAAGAATAAGATAGATGAACAGCTGTGTCTACATTTTTTTTCTGATGTAGCAGAATTCTTCACCATCTTGGCCGTGCAAGTGCCATGGCTTGCTCATCAGGCCAAACACTCTCATGGGATGGGATGTGCAGTGAGGTCTAAGGAAATAAGTGGAAATAAGAGTCAGTTGGAAATTCTTGTATGCAAGGAAAAATTTCTTTGATTGTTACCATTGCAAGGCCTCTTTCTAATGGTGCATAACAAACCCACATCTGACCTATTGAATTTCCAAAATCTTCACTTGAAATATAGGAAATTCACAGGTAAGTTTAATAGAAGTCAGTATAAACCTTTGATATGTTAATAATTTTAATTACCCATTGATGAGAACTCTTGCTCCATTAGTGCAAAACAGATTGAAGATTCAGCAAGGTGAGAGGGCTCCTGAAAACTGGAGAGAACAGATGACTGGAAGCGTGAGAGTTTCCGTTGAAAATTGTCTGTCCCACGGTGTTAAATATCTGCTATTTTCTTTGTCACACTAATAAGTTCCTAGTATTCTGTTCCTCTTTTAGCCTTTGGCTTCTAGAAATCTTTATGTACTGTTTTTTTCCAAAAAAATATTTACAGGAACCTTGCACTTAGTTCATGAAGTATCTAATAGGTACATTGCAGAGGTTGTGTAATAGTAGTACTCTAGGTCTATTACCCTAACTAGAGTATCAAAGCACCTATCAGTCTCATAGAGTAATCTTGATCTGAGACAAGGAAGCAAAGGAGAAAAAGGTATACAAAAAAGTTTTGCTCAAGGTCACACAGAGTGCCAAGAACATGAAATTAGAGCTTCTACCCTCTTCAACACCCCACCTCCCCCCGCCCCCAACGATAACAACAACTCTGCTGAAGATAAACAGAAAAAATACAATTGGAGTTATTTGGGGATTATGACTCGTGGTGTTACAGCAGTTCTTCGGGTAGGGAAGATGTCTCTTGCTTATGTTTTCATGGAAGGCTAGGTACATGTGTAAAAATAATTATGCTTGGATCAGCATATTTGCAGGTTAACAATCAACTGCTGATTATCTGCTGATTCTTGCAAAACAGAAAATCTGTTCTTATACAAACATTAATTATGGAATATCTGACAGAATCATTCCAAACTGGTTTAATTATACACAGTTTTTATACCCTGTTTAACTGCATTTTACACTGAAGAAAGATCCAGACCAGTCCTCTTACTAAAGCTCTTTTTACATCTTTACATTTGCTTTAGAGGTTAAACTGACTGGATGGTTCTGGATGCTTCACCGTTGTGGTAGACAATTTTTTGAGTAGCTCGCCAGCCTCTATTAATTACCATATTGGGATGAGCCTCCTGTATCACATCAAATGGATTGCATCTATTACATCCAATGAAATTGGTGTGTGGCGGTTATTGATGGGGCCTCAACCATCCCAGTTTTATTAAGACCATTTTTACACCTAGGTTACAAGCTAACAGTGCCATTATCTCTGCCCAAAATCCCTTGGCAGTTAGTACCGCTAGCAGCAGTAGAAATTACAGAGGGATTAATCTCTGGCTCCAGCCCTCAAAAGCTTTTCTCCGGAGGTACAGAATGATATGTTGAACTGTGTTAAGCAGTGAAAGATTTAATGAAAAAAAAGCCCCGAGTGCCTGCCTGCATCAGAGTCAGCGTCTGTCCCTTTCCAAACTTGTCAATACTGTTTTCTGTCTGTGCAGGCCTGCTGGGCTGCCGAGATACGCACGATGGCTTGGGCTGTTTTGTGGCGGTAGTTGTTTTTAAAAGCCCGACCCTGCAGGAGGTTGCTCGGAGCAGTCGATTTTGGAGGAAAATGAGGAGATGGGGTAGAAGGAGGGAATTACAGATCTCTCGAGAGTCCCTTTCATTGCAAATCATTCTTCCAGCTGTGGGAGAGGGTCTGGCATCGTGAGCAGAGCAGGGGGAGACGGATCCCGCAGATGAGGACAAAGAGCGACACTGGGCACAAAAGGGTGAGGGAGAGGAGAGGGGACGCGGTGACTTGGCAGGTCACTCCCGCAGCGCCCTGCTCGGCCTGATAAGGGTGGGTTTTACAGCGGGGATGCTGCCACGGACACACCTCCGTGCGTACTGCAGAGGCACCGGGGTTTGGGGAAGGAACGATAAGGAACACAATGAATAACTAACAAAGCTCATTTGATGAATGCAGTCATTTGCATTACAGTGCCAAATAGCTTTGCTCCTGGTGGCTGAGTGTCATACCCAGCTACAAATATTATTAGTATCGTTTCAATAACATCTAAGGGTGACAGTAGACAGGGTGGGGGGAGAGGTTGTTAGGAAGTTTCAAAGTTTGCAGAAGAAAAGGCAGCCTAGAGAACAGTGAGCCGAGCGTCCCTCGCTTTTTTTTGGTTTAGGGAAGTTATGGCACGATTGCTAAAATAGGCTGCTTTGAATTTTGAAGAGTGCATACAAGTAAAGGAAAAATAGAAGAAAAGGCATGGTAATTGGTGATAGCTTCTATGCATAGGTAATGCCCATAGGTGCAGCATCTACATGTCAGCAGAGCAATCCTCATGACTTTCTTGAAGATGCAATATAAAATGTTAGCACCAATCAGAGATTTCATTGTGTCTGGTTTTTTGGTTTTTTTCACTTCCATTCACGATGTTTTCCAGTGAAATATAAATGGATGCATTTTGTGCTATGTTTTGTTCTTCATGCCTCATTCCCCGGGGGGGGGCGGAAATCATTACTTTTAATGACAGAGAGATCATACAGGTAAAGCATATTTCAATCTTTAGCCTAGCACAAGCAAAGAATATAAAAATCCATGACCCAGAGGCAACTGCAGGCTTCAGCTTCAACTCAAGTTATGATCTACCACCAGATCCCTGACCTGTATCATCTGCTTTTACAATGCAAAAAAACTACAGGACATACAGGACTTGTACAATGTATCTGAACGTTAGTTGCAGAATTAGTATCCATTTACAATGCATGGTCTTGATCTCAGACAGAGAAGCCAAGAACACCCTTAATTTAATAAATAACCTTTGCCTTCAGTGTCCTTTTTCCTTCCTAGTGTTTATTTCCCTGGTTGTTTTTCCTTGGACGTTAAATGGCCTGAACTCATGCGTATTGCACTACTTATGTGTCTGTGGTTCACGTGTGTTTATATGCTCTGTTTTTCCACTAGCCAATAATATCTAGTGGCAATATAGAAAATGTATGTGCTAAGTGTGAGAAGGTGGAAAGGTGGTGAATATTAGCAAAGTACCTGTGTCACTCTTACAAGAGGGCTTTAATCTCTTGTTCTCTTTGGGGTACTTCCTTGCTGGAATTACTTCTCAGAAATTACAGAGAGAGTCAATGGAAGTCGAGAGACAAGAGAACCACACTTGAAGAGAGCTAAAAAACATTAAGAGCCTCAGACCTAAGAAGTTTGGGGATTTCATCATTCCTAAGAAAGCCAGCGATTGAGACTATTCCTAGCAACACGTGAGACAGAAACATGTTTGCACAGCCTGATGGAATGGCCAAGGTTTATGTTAGCAAGGGCCCCATCAGACTGTGGGCAACCTACAGCAGTGACTAATCCTTTGCTGACTTGGGGATCAACATAATCATTTTCTGATTCAGGTTTTACTGTTGTATGATCATGTTTTGTTATTGCTGCTGTAAAAGTTAGTTAATAATTTTCTCTACCTCTCTTGCAGTTGTGAAATAAAGATACAGAAGAGGAAGGGGGGTTTGGGGTTTGGTTTTTTGGTTTGCTTTTTTTTTTTCTGTCAGTGAGCGTGTAGATTATGTTTTGGATGTTCAGTTAACGTGTGTAAGATATGATCCGAATTCAAGCTAAATCAGTTTTGAAGTTTGGTAGGTATTGATCAGCCTACAGAAATACTTAAAGGAGGTAACTGCTGTAGAATTTCAGTATCTTGTAAAGGAAATCCGAAGCCTCTGTAAGAAAGCAGAATAGTCTTTAAGCCAGTACTTTGTAACAGTGTTATGTCTTCAGATTTTTGCAAGTGCATCTTGCATATGCTTTGATTGCAGTGAGTGTCCCAATCCCAACTGGGAGCACATTAAGGAAATAATAACAAAGCAACCAGAAAAATCTGAGCTATCCCAATCCTTTAAGAAACCTTTTAGCTTTGACATAGTTCAGCAAAAAGTTCATTCATTAGTAGGAAGCATTTTGGTTAAAAACCTGACTTCACAATTTCTGTTTCCAGAAGTAATAAAAGGAACTTCTTAATTGACAAAACCTTTTCCCCACTGAGGTGCTGACTTTCCGATCCATCGCGGCGTCAGAGGGTTATTGGCTGGAGTCTGAGGAGCCTGACTTCCAGTTGCCATTATTCATGTGAGCTGTGACAAGTTGTATGCTTTCTGCCTTTAAAAGCCTGTAGTGTGTGTAGATTTATTTCCAATTAAATAAATACAATTACGCATGATTTCTGAAAGTGTGTTCAGAAGCAGAAAGTTTGCCCTCAAAGAGGAAAGAGTATTTATTTAAAGCATTAATGGCAAGATAGGATCAACTCATTAATCTGAAGAGGCTTAACCTGCTGGTAAGCTGGCTGGGGAGGAAATCCCAGTTGTACACTGGTTCAGCGCAACTGGGGCTGTGATTCCTGATGGGGCCTTGTGCTGTCTCCAAAATGTGAATGTAACTATAACGACATAACAAAGCTGTGAGATTGCATCTGAACAGCACGTCACCTCTTTCCTTCCATTGCTGTAACTTACTCACAGGCTGTACTGGGACTCTCCTAGAGCTGAAAATGCTAAATGCATAGAGGCAGTTTTTTATTTTGGAGATTTGTTGAGTGATAAGTGGTTTACAGTGTTTTTTCAAGTAAAACATCATTCTTACAGTTTTCCAAGGCACTCTACTACTGGAGGGTAATCCATTGTCACTACCTTCAGTTTTCATTCTCACCTCTGTGTGAATGTCCTTTTGTAATTTAGTCTCTTGCCAGTGTCAAACCAAAATTGAGGCATTCTTGCTTATTAATGTGTTATGAATATACTACACTGCCAACAGAGCTTAATCTCTCAGATTGACTCCTAGTCATCTTTCAGAAGTGTACAGAAAGCGAAAATGGGCCACTTGAAACATTTTAACCTGATTGGAAAAAAAAATCTTTTTTTCTCCTTATCCTTGCAGCTCCCTGGTTAAAATTGTGTAGACTGCTGAGCTGAATATGGAAGCACAAAGCGTTGTTCAGATGACCACCCATCACTTCGTGCTTATTGATAGGCTTTGAAGGAGAGTGCTGTGTGACTGACAGATGCAAAGCAGCACGTGCTCTGCTTTAAATTTGGCATTGTCAAAATAGCGAAGTACTCTTGGAGCAAGCCCGTTACTGCTAGGGATATGAAGCATGGCTCAGTGTGTAAAGCATCATAATTTACGTGAGGGGGGGAAAACAGGGGAGGGAGAAAGAGAGAATAAATACGCAAGTAACTGAGAATTACAGGGCTGAAGTCGTACCTAAGGGTTGACAGGAAAGTGAAGCTCAAGAGGTTTGTTATCCTTAGGGACGGGAGAGGTCTGTTTTTTTGAAGGTACATAGAGGAGTATCTCTTCTCCATGCCTGTGAAGGGTGAGATAATAAATAACGTGCTTAAACTGCAACAATGTAGGTTTGGGTTTGAGTCCAAGAAAAACCTTACAGGAGTAAGAAGGATGGCTTGGAGCTGCTAGCAGGCATCTGTTAGTAGCAGGTTTTGAGAACAGATTAAATAAACTCCTCTCAGGTAAATCCTTGAGACAGGGTGGATTAGGTGATCATCTGAGGTCTGTCTAGGCCTATTTTGCAATGATTTTACATCGTGTGCGCATGTGTGTGTGTGCTGTGCTCATGTGTATGTGTGAGGAAGGAGAAAAAGAAGAGGAGAAATGATGATTTTTACTTCATAGGGAGCTTGCAAAATATTCCTCAGCTCTCTGATCCCTTTCTCCAATTGCATATATTATAGGAGCAAATGAAAAAATGGACAGTTTTTTAAATTTTAGTGAGCTGTATCTTCATTTGGTATTCTGTAAAGCAGCGTAGAAGCGTGACGAGAAAAAGTGCAGTATAGCATCCCTTGGAGGTGGAAAGGGAATTGGAAAGCAGTAAATATATGGCTTCGTTTATATGATTATGCTTATTCAACCTGGGCAGCAAATTCTTCCGATAGGGCAGAACTTGAGGACACTGGCTTTCATCTGGCCGAACTGCGCGTGGCCTAGAGCCAGTGACAGGCAGGGAGGTGACCAAGCCCCAGACAGTCCCATCCCATGGCTCATAGGAAGCCCTGTGATCTCCCATCTGGCTGCAGCGGGACATGGCAGTCAGCTCCTCGGGCAGGGACTGCTGCCCTGGGGCTGTGGGTGCAGCGTGCTCTGGCTGCCCTTCTCCCCGCTCGCCCGGGAGCACCCGCCTGCAGCAGGGAGCAAACACGTTGGTGTCTACGTGACCTTACAGAAGACAACTCTATACGTTTCCCATCTGAAACTTGACTAAGGGCATCTGGCCCTAGGTTTTCTGTGTCAGGATGATCCTACTTGTTTGACTGTTGTCCTGGTTTTGGCTGGGATAGAGTTAATTTTCTTTCTAGTAGCTGGTATAGTGTTATGTCTTGGATTCAGTATGAGAAGAACGTTGATAACACACTGATGTTTTCAGTTGTTGCTAAGTAATGTATAGTCTAAAGTCAAGGACTTCTCAGCTTCTCCTGCCCAGCCAGCAAGAAGGCTGGAGGGGCACAAGAAGTTGGGAGGGGACACAGCCAGGACAGCTGACCCAAACTGGCCAAAGAGGTATTCCAGACCATGTGATGTCATGTCCAGTATATAAACTGGGGGGAGTTGCCTGGAGGGGCAGATCGCTGCTCGAGAACTAACTGGGCATCGGTTGGGGAGTGGTGAGCAATTGCATTGCCCATCACTTGTTTTGTATATTCCAGTTCTTTTATTATTATTATTGTCATTTTATTATTGTTATTATTTTCTTCCTTTCTGTCCTATTAAACTGTCTTTATCTTAACCCACGAGTTTTACTTTTTTTTGATTCTCTCCCCTATCCCACTGGGTGGGGGGGAAGCGAGAGAGCGGCTGCATGGTGCTTAGCTGCTGGCTGGGGTTAAACCATGACAATCACGAGCAGCACATTGTTGAAGAGTCGATTTGTCAGAAAAGAGGGATCTCAGTTAATCATTTTACAGTTGTCGTAGTCCATCGGTGGTCTGTATTACCTCAGGGATAGAATCCACTAAAAAGGTCACACATTTCAGTAGGACTCTTCTCCCTGCCAGTGGACCATAGCTATTAAGTTTTGGTGATCATGGTGCAGCAGTAAAATACTATTTTTATGTAGCAGCTGACTGAGATTTCACTTGCAACTGTTTTAAATGAATGGGTCTTCTTTTTGCAAAATATTTTATATAAGGTAGTTTTTTCCCCACCTGCTGGGTGTCATTTATTCCGTTGCACAAGTGAGTATGTTAATGCTGCGGTTTGAAGGGAAGACAACAGCCTAATTGCTTGTCTTATTAGCCCACTGGAAATAATGGAAGACTATAGCATTGAATTGCCATTTAGCTACCATAGCCCTGAGTCTACATAGAGCATGGCATAGCAGACTTAAATCATTTATTAACTCCTTAACAACATATATTTAATCAGTTTTCTGGTGCTTCAGACCTTGCAATCGATAAATGCCTTTTACTTCTTTGCCCTTAATTAGTGTATGTTTGTCGAGATTGGCTGATTTGTAAGCCGCAAATGGTACAGGGTAGTAAATTCTTTACATCATTAAACGGGACAGTTGTGAATTTTTGTCAGGATACCCTTGTAAGAGAAAACAAAATGAGTCTCACTGCTTGACATGAATCCAGTGACTTTTTTGTTTGTTTTTGCTAAACCAGTGAGTGAATTATCAAGACTAAAACTTGCAAGGGAGAAATGTCTTGTAATAAGGCAGGGTTCACAGGTATCATCGTACTTTTGTTTCTCCATGTTTGTAATTAAAAACCTGGGGTGTTGGAGCAGTCATCCATTCATACAGAAGACTCTACACAGGTGTAGAGTTTCTTAAGGTAGTGCCCACGTTTGCATTAGAAATGATGTCCACTGAGGTCTGAGACATGGTTCCTTATTTGGATCAGGCAGGAGCATTTGATAAAACCACACGTGAGCAGACAGATCTCTTACCAAGATCTAATTATGCAATTTTAGTCAAATCTGCAACAGATGCCCTTCTGCTTACCTATTGTTGAAGCCATTTGGTACCACTCTAAAATTACGCTGACACCAGGCAGGAAGGCCCTTTGTATTCCCCACTGAATCAGATGCCTTGGGTGCTAATTTAATAACTTCACAGTCCCGGGAACCAAAGGCAAGTTTGCAGCACATACGCGTGCACCTCTCCCTACGAGGTGAGCTGGCTGCCATGAGGAAGAAGATGCATTTGTTTACGTCAGCGGTATATGAGAGGGGAATTGACAAGCAGGAGCACCTTAATGGCTTCAAACTACCTATTAATGATTGTGGCGCTGGTGCCTGCCTGGCAGCCTCAGTCTCCAATTAAGCATCTGCTGGAGCTGGAAGCAGAGCTCTTAATTGGAAGGAAACAGATTCAAAGCAGGTTGCATTTTCTGCCAAGACAGATTTATCAGCGAAGCCATGCCTTAATCCATTGTATCTCTTTTCCCACCCCCACCTGGCTTTTCTCTCCATGTTCCCTACGGCTGCGGGCGCAGCCCTAGAGCAGGGCAGGTAGCGGATGGATGCTCAGCACCTCGGGGAGGTTTGGTTCTTCCCTAACCTTTCGCTGACCTGGGGCCCGGTGATGGATGCTGTCCTAATTGCTGACTTTTCTTCCCCCAGACCCTTCACGGCATGCATACGCCCATTAAGATATATTGTCTAGTACACATTCAGGAGATCTGTTTGCAGCTATCTTTTACATAGAACTGATTGTTTAATTGCAGATTAAAGATTAATGCAAGTATAATGATTCCATGAGGACACTTCAGACAAAAGCATCCTGCATCAGGCAGCCTGCATCCATTTTTCAATTTGGCCATAAATTTGGCTGGGAATTAAATAGTAAGTAGCCGTGATTGCAACACTGGTGTCTGAAGGCACTCATGGGAATGAAAAAAATGAACAGGCTCTCGCACAAAGCATGTTTCATTATGGTCATTAGTGGACAGATCCTCAGCAGGGACTGAAGGTGAAATTGTCTACAAGAAATGTTGGCACATGTCTGATGAAATTGAAATAGTAAGGAAGCGAGTATAAAAATGTTCAGGTCGCAGAGCCTACAGATGACAAACTTATTTTCTCTGAGCTGTGGGCATAAGCCACAGGAGGTGCAGACATGGAGAGACCCCTGGTACGCATTCCAGCATAGCTGTATCTTATCTTTTACAGAGTATGAGCGTATTGGGGGAAATGTTTACAATGTCATGAATGCATAATTGTGTGTGTTATTTATGTACCAGGAGTTACTACAATTCATTATCCCAGTAATTTTGATGAATTATCACAGTTTTGCTTTCTGTTATGTTTTTCAGGTAAGGGCCCTTTTATTTTCCTTACAATGCCCAGCTGGCTGGTAAGTCGTTTATTTCTCTTCATTTCTCTTCCCTCGCGTGACATGCTGTGAACAGAATCGTAGACTAGTTAGGTTGGAGGGGACGGCTGGAGGCCGTCGGGTCCAGCCCCCTCCCAGAGCAGGGACACTTTTGGGCAGGTCACTCAGGGCCATCTCCAAGGACGGAGACTACCCAGCCTCCCTGAGGAACCTGTCCCAGTGTCTCACCACCCTCGTGGCAAAGCATTTTTCCTGCTGTCTGACTGGGATTTCCCTTGGTTTGGCTTGTGTCCCATCCTGCTGCTGTGCATCGCTGGGAAGAGCCTGGCTTTGTCCGATCTGTACCTCCCTACGAGGCTGTCGGACCCATCACTAAGGTCTCCCTTAGCCTTCTCACAGTGCTGGAACCTGTCTGGTGAGATGGGCCTGAGTTTCAGGCTTCTGGGTATAGAACAAAGCACTGAAGTTACAAATTATTTCAGCTCAGTTTGGTTAAAACAGCTTTCTGGGGACTCCCCGATGTCTTGCGTAGCTTTTGGAAACCTTAGCAGCAGCCACTGATTTTGAGTGATAAAACCTCCTATTTCTTCTGTGTAAATAGAGTTTTCAGTATAATTGATGCTATTTTGAGACTAACTGGCAATCCTAAAGTTAAAATTGTTCTTCTTCTGAAAAAGTAATATATTATGATAAAATATTTCCCCTTTCTTCAAGTAACTAAAGGAATCCACTTGGGCTTTACTGAAAAGTAACTAAAGAAATCCATTTGGGGATTACTGAAGTGTGTTTGACTCAGCTTGCTAGGCTTTCAGTGTAATTAGAATAAAAGTGGTGATATCTTTAAAGACGCTCAGTGTTTTGGGTTTTGTTTGTTTTCCATTAGTTGTAGAGTCAGGGGCATTTGTTGAATAATAAGGTCCAGTTGCTCCAGTGTTTAGCAGCTTTGTTGCCTTTTGTTGCATCCTTGAAGTTGCAGTTATTTCTATAACTCGTTAAAGGGGTACTCATAGTCTCAAAAACAGAGATATGATTTAACATCAGTAGTAAGTTACAGAATGAGATGATGACATAAATAATATGCTGATTAAGCAAATTTCACAGTCTTATTGTCAATCTGTGTTCCTCCTTCTGTTTTTTTTTTTCTGTTTGTTTTGTTTATATACTGATATGCAAACTCTTCTAGGCACAGACTGTTGGTGATGCATTCAGATGAAGACAGGACAGCACTTTCCTGATAAATCCACCACATTTTATAGCTGCTAACATGATAATATAATTAATAATGCTAATCTGTTTTACTTTCTGAACGTGTCGGTGGAAATCTACCTGCACGTGCACACGTCCCTGTGTGTGTATGAAAAAGCAGATACTTTTGGGCAGTAGTGTCTGAGTGGCAATGCAAAGCCCTATGTTTTGCTGCATTCCCTGAGAATAGCGTAAAAGCCAAGGCGGTTGTAGCCGCCCACTGTTATCTTACTATCTGTAGCATCAAGAGGGAATCGTGCTTGATTCCTCCTTTAACCCATTTCACAATTTTTGGTAGGGATCTCCTCACCGAGCCCCTGCCTGCCTGCCCAGCCACATGCCTTGTTGGCAGACCTCCAGCTCATCCTGCTTTTAGCAGACTGGTCTGTTCCTGCCTGCAGGATGCTCCACTGTACAAATCCTTCCCTTTCAAAAGCCGAAAGGGCCACTTAGCTCAAGCTGCATCTACTTAACCAGCCCATACAAATCAACTTGGATACAGAAGTGATGATCATGACTAGGGTAAGGCAAGATAAATTAGTACTACCTAGCGCTTCCTCAAAACCCTTCAAAGATCAGGCAAGGAGGACTTTATCAGCAGAGAGGATGGCTGGCTCAGTGCTGGGGAGGCTTCTGTTATGGTTTTACTTGTTCCGGTGAAGGCTTGATTTCAAGGCTTCTTGTATTTTGATATTCCCAGCAGCCTTGGTGTGGTCTTTTCTTGGCACTGGCAGTCCCAGTATTGACAGCTCCAGCTGTCACCAGTGAGCCTGGCTCTTGCTCATGCACTAGCAGAACAAGTAGCGAAACAGTCACACTTGCCTAAATCGTTGCTGGGACTACAGCATACATATTTATTCTGAGTTTAAAAAAGCTTTCAAGTCCAGGAGGAAGTATGTTACTTCCATAAGGACAAAGCCCTGAAGCATCTGGGAAGACCATGAAATTAGAGGAATTTCTGTGACAGAGGTGTATAGATACTGCTGTTCTGTAAACCGTAGAAGCCTTCATAACAATGCATACGACAATAAGGGCTCCATCTCTGTAGTGGGATCCACACTGGCACTTATTTGAAGACTCAGAGGTAAGGTATAATAGAAAGAAGGGTGTCTTGCATTGAAGAGACTGGTATGTGAGTTGAAAGAATGTGAGGCACGCTGTGCCTGGGTTATGCTCTGGAGAAAATAAACAGTAAAATGCAAATGGATATACTGTGATGAGTTTCTAAGCAATCAACATTGTGCCCTAGATAAATAAGAGATTTGTGACTTCTGCTAGATTTGGTTAATGCTGGTCTTCACAGACCGAAACCTGACGTGGTTTGGTGGGGAATAAAAATGACTGGTCCTTGTGAGTTCATGTCAAAGTTTGTATTTCAGGTATTCACCAACTCACTGTCGGTCAACCAGGTTAGAGACTTGTCTTTGTAATTGGAAATTAGAAAGCCAGCTACTTCATTTGGAGTATTAGCCTTGTTCTTTGATGTCCTACACATTCCCTTTTCTATATAGAGATGACGGTTCTGGTAAAACTTTAGGGACTAACTAGGTCTACCCCAAATTTGGTGGCTTATTCTGTGGTTAAAAGTTAGCTCACTCTTTAGTAGAGCAAAGTAAGGCAGCAGGCAAAGAAAACTCTCCTCTAATACATGAAGTAATGCCCATGGCATGAAGAATAGGGCCTAGATCCAGCGAACTATTTAGGATCTTGAGTATTTTTTAAACTCCACATTTTCTGTTTCTTTAAGGAATTGGGAGCCTTTGAACCAGCATCCAAGTGTTTTCCTTCTGGGGAAGGAATAAGGACTCTGTTTGCTAAATAAGCTAGAATGAAATGTAGGAAGTCCTTGTGAAATCAGAAGCAGATTAATGTCAAAATATAGCTCAGCAGAGCTACAGTTTCTCAGGTACTGTGTGATCTACCTGACCTGATCAATAAAATTTATTTCTTTATATTATTCACTTGTCTTTGCTGAATTAGGGCACTGTGATGTGTAATACTAGATAACATCACTGCGTTTTTCAAGGATTCTGTGTTTATCAAAGTTGCTGGAGTAAAATGCTTTAAAAGGAACAAAAAGGCAATCTGTTACCATACTCACCAATTTTTTATGATGAACTTCTTCAGAGATGTAAGTATTTTGTAGGATAAACTTATTAGCAGTCTCTGTTTTGGCAGCTGAGAAAATAATGCATGAGAAGGTGCTCTTCTTCAAAAGACCACCAGCTCTTTGAATATATTGCTCTTTTGGTTTTCAGAAGGTAGCCTTACTATAAATAAGTTAGTGCCATGCTTCTGGTAGTGAATTCAGAAAGAGGAAGAGAGAAAGAGAAGATTATTCACCCTGGGCATGTTTTATTTGTCTATGTGATTTATTATAAGGTTTTAACGATTCATAGTTGTTAGTAATCTGTTTGTAATTGATCAATAATTCAAGTAGCATAGGGCACAGGCTGTTCCAGTAAGTGTCCGGGCCTTTACAACAATCACCTTGTATAGATGCGCAAATACAACCCTGATAAAGGCTGTTTGCATGGAAGTGCTAGTACTTCAGGTACAGTGATGCTGCACTTGGCAATAGATAACTCCAGTGATGCATAGACAGGGCGAGCTGTTAGTGCTGTGAGCAGGCAGAGGAAGGCATCTATCTTGTTTCATACAGAACACAAGACTCGCTGAACTAGTTTCAGAAATATCAGTACTCTTTTCCATCCCATTGTTTCTTCAAGAAGCTGGTTTGAATATCCAGGGTGAGCTTTCTATTATTACTAGGGTATTTCTTTTGTACTGAGCCAACAGTGAGATTTTATAGAGCAAGCCATCAATCATGGTCCAGCATTGCTTCAAGATAATTTACTTAGGATGGATTATTAAAGAAAGATTAAGGACGTGTTAAAATAGTTTATTTTATATTAATAGCACTCCTGAAAGATGTGTGGTCATTCCAAGGTGCTCCCATAGGCTATTTATATGAAACAAATGAACTCTGCATAGTACATCGTTACGATCGAACATCTGGAGTTATGGAGGTCATGGAGGGAGTTCCAGCATGTTAGCTGGGGAGAAGGAGACTGAGTTAGGACACAAAGGTGCATAAATGGAAACATGAAAAAGGTGTGAAACAGAAACAGCTGCGGTTATTCTGTTTCTTGGAATCAGGATGTGGAAGGGGAAATCTTCACGAAGAGAACTGAGGAGAGAAATTGTATTTTTGCAGCAGGAGACACAACATGAGCAGTCCTGCTCTGGGTGGACTGTGCTGGGTGGGAGAGAGCGAAAACAATATAGGCCAACAATGTGCTCGCTTTGGCTGTGGATCAAATCTTTCCAAGCAGGCTGTTCTTTCAGCAGCAGCCTTCATACTCTGCAGGAACTGAAGGAAATACTTGCTTTTCCATTGGTGGCGTTAAGAATATATTGATGAGTGAGGAGCCACGGAATGGGTAAGAGTAGCTAAAAGATTAGCCGTCTAGGAGACCCTGCCAGGGTATCAACATGTAAACATTTAAATGGGATGGTTTTCACTGTCTAGAAAGTGAAACCACTTTAGCCGTGGTTTTCTCCCAGATATACGTCTCCCTTACTGCTCTAAATCAATTTCTCAAGTCACAGGAAGCAGGACATGACTCCAGTCTGGAATCGGTGCTGCTGAGAGCAAATTCCCTCTTCACACACAAGTTTCCCGTGACCTCTTGGTCCAGTAAATTCCCCTTGTGATGCATGCGATCTCAGAGAGAGACCGGGAAAGCCAGTTCCCCGCTCCAGGAAGGCCTTTGTGAGACTTCTGGCAGTTTTTAATTTGTCATGTGTTGCGTGTAATCAAAACAGAAATTGCTCAGATGCTGAAAGATTGGTACCTGATGAGATTGTGACAGGAAATACTTCTAGCTCTGATCTGGTGTTTGCAATGTGTGAGGGAGAGAAATCTGTTCTTGTGGGGTCTTTTATTCACTCTGCTTTCAAGAGCTGGAGCAATCTGTCTTTCTGCTTATTTAATGAATGTGATGTCAACAGCGATAATGTGTTAAATAATATAGAATGAGTTGTAAACAAAGCAGGATTTGAATCTTCCAAATATACCACAACCAAAATTAATTGGCCAACCTCAGGGGAAACTGTAGTGCTGAACCTTCTTCTTGGGCTTTGTTTCCTTTTTTATGAGCAGTAAATTAGTTTCAGTTTTGAAACTTGCTGAAATATTACCAGTTTTGCTGTCTCACTTTGAGAAATAGCTCACGCTTTCTCTCAAGAAAGAAAAGGGGGGAGGACCCCCATGGCTGTCAGAGGCATAAAGCCAGATCCTGAGCTCAGTATCAGTCTGAAACGAGACTGGAAGCGGTCCTGTGTGAACAGTGATAGTATTCAAATTAAGCCATTAAAACACTGGAAGGTGATCTTAATTAGCAAATGTCTGCATCTAGTTAGCAAAATGTAAGTGAAAGTAAGACCACTTGAGTGAAAACTTCTGGTGGCTTGTTAGTGAAGCTATTTTTATTTTATGATACTCTTGCTGGATTTTTTCACTATATATTTTCCTCTCCGTGGGGGCTAATGCCCAGTTACCCCCTAGACAAAACACTAGTTCATTGCGGTCAGCATCCAAGCTGTCAAGAAATGAATGAAGCTTGAATGGGATTCATCTGCCCTATTTCAGCCATGTGCCTGGACTTGGGAAAAACAGGGTAAGAAACAGGCACCATCAGAGAGCAGCCAACCTCTTCCTTAGCAGAGATAAAATGGATCAGATGCATTGGCTTGAAGCTGCCCTCTTCCCCACTTTGACTTCAAAGGAAGCCTGCAGCCGCTAGACATATACCTTTGGATATCTAAAAGGCAGCTGAGGTGGATGCTATCTCGTGTTTGTATGGTAGTATAAGCCCGTGGTGGAATAAACCCGCCAGTCCTCCCAGGCAGGGTGGACACAGTGGCCCGAGGGAGCCTCTTTCCCCTCGATGCCTCTCCTGTGCTTATTTATTTGAGCTAAACCCTGCTATTGTCTTAATTATGACCACCGAGACCTGGCCTCGTGTTGAAATGTTTGTCTGCTTTTCTGCCTGCATGGGCACATTTATCCTCTGTTTGTGCTGCTGTGTTTCTGTTTTGCCGCTCTGAAGCAACTGCAGGGAAGAAAGAAGGGAGAATGGGAAAGTTTCTGTTGTATTTTACATTAATCTGGGGGTTTATCTATCCTGACTGTCATTGGAGAAAAAAAATGATCTTACCTCCTAGAACTCCTGAAGTCTTCAGAGGAAGACAGAAGGCACCCTTTGCTTTTAATTGTTTTCATTTTATTTTATATGAACAGTGACTTTTACCATGGAACAGTAGGCAATCTGTAAGATTAGTCCGAAAGGTGAGGCAGACCTCAAACAAAGGAAATATGAAAGCCCTCTCCGGGTTGGGTTTTTTTGTGGTTTTTTTCAGATTCTTGCTGTGCCTCAGGCTTGCAAAAGAGTGCAGAAACCCTAACACCTCACTTTCTCAGATGACAGTGGAGGCAACAAAAAGCTGTTTTTTTCTTTTGAGAGTTTAGGTGCAACACATAGAACTGATGTATGACATGCTGTTCCTTTGTAAAAGTACCGAGAATATTAAAATACTCCCATTACCAGTGCTTAGCCTCAAGCTTCCTTTAATGATCCTACCACATCTTGTAAGAGCTAGAACTAAATTGAGAATGTAACTTCAGAAGGTAGCTACACAGTGACAATTAATGGTTCTTGTCAAAGTCCTGTGCAGTCAGTATCCATGAATTATGACATCTAACCACTAGCCCTTTTAATCTCCACTAAGGGTTTTCGGGTTTCTTATTAAAGCATCAATCTGTGGCTCTGATGTGTCCCCTCAAAAGAAAAAATAAACAACTAATCAAGTAGACAGTGTTCTTTGTGGTTTAATTCAAAGGCTGCTGTTGTACATATATTGCATTTATATGCTAATATCAGTTCATCAGACGTTTAGATGTGTATTCTTTTCATCTATATTTTGTGTCCTCGTTATTATGTCAGTCTGCTGTTGAACTTTCCCCGTTCTCCATTCAGAGAAAGTGGCTAATACAATCAGCTAAGCAGATGAAAGAGTTATGGGGATAGGAGTTGGATCCTGCTGTTCTTGCTTTACTCACCGATAAAAGTCGTGCAACTTTGGAAAAAAAAAAAAAAAGTAAAATAACTCTTAACAATAATGCGAATAGCAAAAAGAACTTATAAGTGGTCCATAACAAGAATGAACAAGCTTTGCCTTTCTCTACAGGGTTTCTTTTTTAATGTACTGTGTCTGATCCTTGTGCCTTATATAATTTAGAGAATAACTATAGATGTGCTTGAAACTTGTGAGAGTAAGAGCTGAGACACATTTATTCCTGGATTTGGTTTGAAGAAGCAAGGCTAGCACTTTGTTTCCCCTGCTCTCCAACACTGCCTCACGAGTAGCTTGTCATTTTTCTGTGATGTATACTCTTCCTCCATTTTAGCTTGCGGTCCTGCCATTTTCCATCTAAATGTTACCATCTAGACCAGTTCACACCAGCCAACCCTCTGGCTTGCAACACTGACCCAAGGGATACTATGTGATTCAATCCAATATACCAGCCAGGCCGTTGCCACTAGGGTGGGAGATAGCAAGGGCTGGAAGCAGATCTTCCTCTGAAATGTGGTGTGCCCTGCATTTTGAGTATCACTTCGTCTTGATCAAAGCCCTGTCATGGCAGGTTTGAAGTCTGGGATATTTAGCGTGGTTTTCCCAAGTGTGACTCATTCTAAAAAAAGGTGCAGCAAATCCCTTGTCTCTTCTCCTTGACTGAAAAACGGGCTCACTGGGGCCCTGAGAGGGGGCAGGTAAAATTGAGTTGAAATCTCTTTCCCCAGTGCACGACTGTCATGAAGTCACAGCAGATACTCTGGTTGTTTTAATCCCTTTCCTTTCTGTTTCCTCTTCACCCTCATCCTTCTCCAGCAACATGATGGTACTTCTAGCCTCGACTGACATTACTGGATATGCTGGTGATTAATTCTGGAGGCTTTCCAGGCCTGCGTTCATATTTCATTAGTATTTAATTTTTTTTTAAGGTGGCAAAAGATTGATTATGCCCAGTAGTTTCAATAGTGAGCTTCTGTCTTTGGCAGAGGACGTTTGGGTGATGGACGCAAGCTTCCATGAGCAAGACTTCTGCATAATAGCTGGTGCTAAAAAGCTAACACTTCCTGAGTAGAAAATCTGCAAAGAGTTTGACCTTCAAACATATCCTAAAGAGCTTTTAAATTCCTCATGAGTTCAGGAAGCTCAGTTCAGCGCTAAATCCAGAAGATCCAAAGCACCTTTGTGATGTGTCTGCTTGTCCAATTTATCTGAGCAGGTACATTCCTAAACTAAGACAGGAAATTGCTCAGAATCAGGCTTTCACATGGGATTTATAGTCCTAGTCATACACCAATGGAAAAAAATGCATTGATACACCAGAATGGAAAAGATGAATCCTTTCTTAAAAAGTAAAACATGGAAACTCTTTTGCATAGATAAGTGCAGATGAAAGCATTTCACCCTTCAGTTCCTGAAATAATTTTAGCATCCTAATTAGAGGATTAATTATCTCTGTATACTTCATTCAAGTCTTGCTGTTATTTTCCCTATTCTTAATTGGTGATGTTGTTTGACATTACCTTGTGCTAATGTAGTCAGTAATATTTTAGAATTAGTTAAATCCAGCTTTAACTGGTATTGTTCTGTAATAGCAACAGATTGATTTTGATTTTTTTAAAATTTTTTTTTTCCACTTCTTTTTCACAGAAACTCCACTTTTGGAGTTGTAGGGAAACAATAGCTAATTTTTGATCCATTTTAATGATGGATCCAATCTCCATCAATCAATAAGAAACATTTACTATGATAACTTATTCTGCAAATGAAATACAATCTGTTATGTAAGTGGACCTGCAAAACAGGAAGTTCTGCCTCTGAGACAGACGAATGTCACTCATACCCAAAATCATGAACTAGATAGAGAAGTTTGGGCATATTATATTATTTTCTCATAATCCATGCCTGACTAAGGTAACCCTTCAGTGTTCCAACCTGCTGATTCCTTGTTCTTCTGTCTTTCTGGGTTCTTACTCCTTGCTTACACAACCCATTGCTCTATATGTGCTAACTACCCTTTTGTTAGCCTTTGTATAATTAATACAGCTCAGTTTAAATCAGAGCAACTGCTGCAGTCCTCATTTCATTTAAAGTTGCTGTGTCTGTTTTCGATGAGAAGAAAGGCTTGCCTGGCTAAATTCCATCTATATTCCCCAGGTCTCTTGGGCTGTCATTCAGTGATGTAGTAAATGCAGCTTTACGGTTCATAAATACAAGAGAGCAAGATCTGTGACTGCATTGCACTCATCATTGATTGGGTTAAAATTCATCTTCCAGTTTTGTTGAAAAAATGTTGATTGGCTAATTTTCTTCCAGCAGGCTTATGCTTAATACCAAATCAGATATCATCTGTCTGCACCATTCTAACTTTATGCTGGTTCAACAGTTGTCTGTTCTCCTACAGTGTCATGTAATTGGCCTTGTACCATAAACTTGCTATCATGCACTCTGGCAATACATCAGAAATGTGATTATAACGCAGGGTGATACAACTGTACATATATTTAGGATCAGCAAATTGTGGAACCACTGCATGACCTTTTCTTGTATGAGATATATTATCATGTTCTACGTACTTTACCCTGATGTCTTTAGATAATAGTAGCAATAACACCATGACTAACTTTGTGTTGTGTGTCATTGAAACAGAAATGCTCTGTTATTAGATCATTTATTGAAAACAATGGAGGTGAGATCAAGTCCAACTCCATCTCTTTCAGTAGAAATGAGATACTGCATATTCTGATGTTTTCAAAGCCACCTGTTTTGTTCTGACTTTTTTTTTTTTTTTTTAATGTACAGTTGCTCTGGTACCTTCTTAAAGCAGATCCTGAAGGTATGCATCAGCACTAGGACATATGAAGCAGCATTTGATCATTTTTGCTCATCAATCAGATTGCCATTTCTATTGTTTTGATGCACTTTTATTTTCACTGAGTTTGAGGTAGAGAATCTACTCAGAGCAGAAGAGATGAATGATTTCTGCTGTGATAATACCTATGAAAACAAGAGCAATCCAAATGTTTTAATGGTTCCATTTATTAAGCACACCACTTTCTAGTCTCCTTCCCCATGAAATATGCAGCGTGAAGAAATTGTGTAAAAGAATAGAAGGCAAAGCTCAAGGACATACATAGTAAGTGTTACATATGAAGATTTCTGCCATTTCAGGATGTGGAATATGAAATGTTAGTGATACCATGTGTAGGTGAACATACTACCTCATCTATCTTTATTGCTGCTCTTACATGCACAGTTGTTGATCAACACAGCTGATTTTGACTACTTTAAATATCACCTTTATCTTTTGATCGCTGCTGCCTAAGGTATTACACCTTGGCAGCAAGTGGCTTGCTGTGGAAGATTCACAGGTGGAAATGAAGGGGTTTATACCTCAGATTCCGTGGTTATAGCATGATTTGTTCTATTCCAGCATATGTCTACTACAAAGCAGTTTCTTCTCTTTACTGTTTATAGAACAAACTGCCTGAGTAAGGCTAGCGTATACATAAGCTGACATCTTCTAAAAAGAAGGCTGCATGGAAAATACTAGGAAAGCTTGCCATCAAAATGGAGCCCAAATACAAATTGTTGACTTGTGCTTTTTTCTGCATATTCTTGGTGCACTTAACCAACATATGTATTTATGTCTTTATTCCAAAGGTATTCAGTATCATATAATTTGAGGATGTCTTGAAAAATAGTGATGATATGTTGGGCAATGGAAAGTGTGCCAAATGAAGTGCAACTAGCAACAGCAAGGTCCAACAGAATGAAGGAGCTTGTGGCTGAATACTGAGAATGGTTTGCTATTAGGGAATGCTAGTTAAGGCGTAAATATGCAGAGTAAGCCCCTTTGTAATTAGAGTAGTTTTCAGAATCCTGTTCCAGAGACATTTTTGCATGGGCAAGAACAAAGCTGATGGTTTAGCTGAGCGTGATTAGGACCTGTTTGCTAACTATAACTCTTGGAAGGCAACGAGGGAGTTTTGTAGTTAAATGCATTTCCCACCTTTCCTGAAAGGAGAAGGCCATTTAAATCACTATACCTTTGCAGACAAGGTACAGCTCAGATGTAAAGATGACTTCAGAGCCAATGTTTCAACACTTTGACTAGAGTGCTTAAGTTTTTTGGTGTCCTGTTGAAAGAGCAGGCCATGAAGATGAAGTCCTTGGGAAAGAAAGACTTCCAGAAATCTGTCTGCTGCTAACTTACAGCTTTAAGTCTGTGCAACATGCTGAAGAAGATAGTATTTTCTTCATATATATCAT
This sequence comes from Harpia harpyja, assembly GCF_026419915.1. Lineage (NCBI taxonomy): Eukaryota > Metazoa > Chordata > Aves > Accipitriformes > Accipitridae > Harpia > Harpia harpyja. The sequence goes on along the minus strand of NC_068945.1, from coordinate 37,722,624 downwards.
GAGTATCAGGAAGAGCAGGTTTTGATTCCTAGACATGAAAAGGAGAGAATATACATGTAATAGATGCACAGAAAGTAGAAGAGAAGACAGTGTAAGAGAACTGCAGTGTTAGGTTTTCCTACAGGAAAAGTGCTTACAGCTAGTCTTCCCTGTAATGTTACAAAATCTATGCAGATCAGCTGTACTTGTGTGTGTTTAAAGAAAAGCAAGGATCTGTAAATTTACTGTAGTCCAATCATAATGACCAGAGCTTGCAGTGTATGTATATACGTATAATATAAATGAAGCATCCATTTCTGCTTCAACACTAATTCCCAATAAGCTGGCATTCATCAGTTTGCCAATTTATTTGTATCAGAAGGGTGCATCAGACTGATAATTTCCTACTCAGTCTCTTGTGTTAACTGAAAAAAAAAGTTAGAAAGTATTTTTACTGTTACAAATGCATGAAATATTTCAATGCAGATAAAATGCTTTGCATTCTGATCTAACTAAGCAAGCAGAGTCAAAGCTGTTATTTATATTAGAACATTAGATATTTTAGGAGCAGAAGATGCATCGTGTTAGATTAATGTAGCTGTTTTATTTGAATTTGCATCTACCCAGTAAAGGAGCGCAGATAATTCAGTGCGGGACCACATGAAAAACATGTTACAGCAGCACAACTGGGAATTTGTGTCATATAAATGAAAGGAAGTGTGTAGTAGAAAAGATGCTGTAGCAGCTCTTTGCTTTCACTGTGTGAGTAGATGGATGAGTATTTCTGTGACTCCCGAAGCTGGAAGGTTTATGTTGCATTAATGGGAGTGTTTTCATCTGGTTGCATGGATCAAATCCAGCATTTGGCCGGGATGGCTGGAGCTGGAAATCTGCCAGCTATTATACTCTACTATTTAGAAACAAAGTGAAAAAGGCTTTTTTTCAGGTTCTCTGTGCAACTGACATTTTTAAAAGATGATCTGTAAAATTCGCTGAGCTCCTGGGAGGGAACGTGGGAATGGATTGCCAAAAGTAGCTGGCCTCGCATGCTCACTCTTAATAGCATTTCCCATTGCCGTTGCTGGAAGCAGGCTACCTAGATGGAGGTGGTTGGTCTGAGCCGGTGGGACATTTCTTGCATTCTCTCTATGGTTCACTGGAGAAGTCAGGTTCATTCAAACCTCCTGTCACTTTAGATTTTGGGGCATCTTTTTCAGAGATTGTTGTTATGACATGACATTTAAAGCTGATTTCAAAATAGCCTTACATATATAAAAGGAAAACAACCTGCTCTCTGAAGGTTGGCCTTGCAATGATCTCTTTTCAGCATGGATCTTCTGTACGTATGGCATTCTGCAAATTATATATTCTGTTTCACAGAATTACTATATTTATTACCAGAGGAAAATAGATTATTAATTACAGCCAAAGGCTGCTTTGATTAAATATACAATTAATTAGCTATGCTAAGCCCATCCCAAAGCTCCCAATATTTTCAGCTGGATGGTTTTTCTAGTACTTTTAATTAAAATTGTTCTAAAAAGCCACAAGTTAGCTGCCTGTGCACTTAAGCTGAAGTTAGCTCTTCAGTGTTTTGCTGGTTTCTGTACACCATCTAATTAATCTGTAGTGATTAAATGTACATAAAATCATCTGAAATACAAGGTAATTTGTGCAGATATGGAACAGCAGAGAGCTTTTACTAGTCCTTGGCATAATTGTTTTATCTTTGGAAAATAATTTTGAAAGGCCACAGATGATAATTGTTTTGACAAAGCAAATGTGGAAAACAGTGTACCAACCCGACACAGTAAAAAAAGCAGCAGCAGAGACTTACAGAAATGGGCGTGTTTGCTTTTCAGTGTGCAGCTTGTCTTTGTTTCTGGAGGTGCAGGCTCCTTGTCGGCTGTCCTCAAAGTTTGGGAATCTCACCTAAATTCCTCTGTGCTGTCTGGCAGTTTGCATCCCTTTCCTGTTTTGATGAACTGACTGTTGCATGGCTAGGAGGTGGCTTAGAGCTATGTTTTCCTTCATGATTTATGAATAAAGTTAGGGTGGAGTTTTCCAATGGGACCAAGAAAGCAAAGAGCTCCTACAAAAATCCACAGGTTTTGTTTTTCTGCGTGCCATCAGTACTCTTGAAATCTCTCTTTCTCGTTACTGCTGAACTATTTTCAGCGGAGATCTCTGAGAAATTAGTTTGTAGATCGTGAAACTTTCCTTAAAGGGAACAGGGTGTTTGCCTTTCGGAGCCCAAATTCTCGGGGGTTTTGGCAGCTCCATGCATGTGTGTGGGCGCGCATGGGGGTAGCAGACCCTTTATGTCACGTTAGTGAAAAATTAAAGAAATAAAGACTGGGGTTGGGTCAGGGCTGGAGCACGTGTTGTTCCAGAGACTGGAAAGGCAGCCCTACAGATCATGGCGATGAGCAAGGAGGGGATTAGAGCACACGTGTCCCAGCGCACTTTGCTCAGGGAGGTGCCTCGTCTTGTGTCCCTCACCGGCATTTGTCCTTTTCCTCTAGTGGCAGCAGAGCTACCCAGAGCACACTAACTTATGGCCCTGTGGTTAGAGCAAAGTCCCGTAAAGGTTTGAGCCCTCCAGACTGTGGAGGGCCTTGGATTCAGATCGTCTGTTTCCTGGTGGACACTCCGGCTGTGAGGCTATCAATTTATCAGACCCGTGAGCCTCAAGTGTTGTGGTCACTTGCCACAAGGTGTGTGATCACAGGGTAATGTTCTGTTGCTCTGTTGGGTTTTTTTAATTCTCATTTGTTGCCTTTTGTCTTTTTGGTTTTTGTGTGGTTCCCCGTGAACGAGATGGGGCAAAGTTGCAAGTGATTTTTTAATGGTAAAAATATTTATTAACAAAAAGGTCAGAGAGAGACTACAGAGGAGGGTCGTAGAGGCAGCATGGAAGGAAATTTGATTTTGTAGCTGAAGGTGGAGACAAGCAGTGCAAAGGTAATCTCCAATGTCCTCCATTGGAACTTTACAATTATACCATTCTGCAATATAAGCTGCTCTTCTATCTTACTCCCTCTTTTTCCTTCTCCTCCTGAAGGCAGCAAAATTCCTCTGGACGGCTTGATGAAGTTCCTACAGGGCAAGGAACATAAGATCCAATATAAGGAAGAGCTGTGCATCGTAACAAAATGATATGTACTGTCTCCAGAAGTACTGCCTCTCATTAGGCTTCATACCTTTTTGCTCTTTTTTACCCACCGTTAATTCCTTTTGCCAAAAAGAAAGCACACCTTTGTTTGGAGTAATATTAGTGTTCAGAAAGCTCATCCTAAATATGCCACAGGAGAAGCAGCAGGTTGATGTTTGAGTTCCTAGCTGGATGCTGGATCATCCCTGTCATGTCTCTGCACAGATAGTTTGTCATAGCACAGTCCGTGTCCTAATCTCATGTTTTTAATGTATATGAGCCGCCAGCTTTTAATGGTACATTAGCTTAATTTGTACTTGGCAAAAACAATGTTCCAGTTTTGCACATCTTGGTCTATAAATATCTTTCTACTTCAGGCAACAATATTCTGGCCTCCCATCAAATATGCCTCTAACTTTTTTCACAAAACTTTTTTTTTTTTTTTTTTCAAATTAAGATTAATTTTACATGTCACAAGCCTTGTTTTACATGTGTGTTCCAGGGGGCTAGTTAGTGTATACAACAACATACATTCTAGCTTTTTCTATTTATCCTGAGGACTTCTCCAGTCCATTCTTTTGACACAGAAGGGGATTTCTGAATGTGTCAAAATGTCCTGTGAACGATGGTTTAAAAGCCTTTCTCAGGCCACTTGACAAAGAACAGACTCCAAGCACAAACAGGCATATGCTGCATGTCGCAAGTTGAAAGCAAACCAACACGGTAGTGTCCTGACCCAGCCGTATCCACGTGCTACAGCGTGAAAGTGCGCAGAGACTCCAGTTTTGTGATTAACTCTGCCTGTATCCGCTGTGTTACCAAAGCCGAGAGTCCGAAACCGGAGGGCAGAGCCGTTTCTGGTGCCAGCAGTGTGCCAGCCTGCTGCAGCGGGAACATGCCGGCGGCAGAGCTGAACAGAGCCATGCGAAGCGCTCCCAGCTGGGAGTTGTTCTTTGCAGCCGTCCTATTTTCCAGGAGCTGTACCTACAAGCCGTTTACATCTGTATCTGCCAACTGGTGTCCAGACCTTAAATGGAGTCCTTCAGATGTCAGATAGATTGGAAATGCAGATGCTCTGGCACAAGAACTGTCCTATTTCTGCTAACGCTGTTCCGTGGTTCCCCTCTCGGTAACGCATCCAATACCAGTCTTAAACACTGGTGACATTTGGCGATACATGAACGAGAGTCAAATGTCAGTCATAACTTTTGCCTGTTATTGCTTTGTGCTGTTGCTGCAGGTTTTATCAAACTTCAACATCTGTCCTTATTACAATTTGCTTTGCGAGTGTGCTCTTTTTTGAGGTTCAGAAGTGCTTTGCAAACATGAACTCAGCCACGTAGTGTTTCTGAGGTGTAGTGCACCAAGCAGGCATCATGCTTGGAGATGGGGCTCTGCGTATATGGCAAAAAAAAAAAAAATCTTATGTTCTATATATTAAAAAAAAAACAAACCCAATGGTTTATTATTTAAGTCAGACAAGAACTCTACTGTTTTACCTTCAGTGTAACAACAGGCAGAAAAAAAGTCAAAATATAGTCAAGTTAAGTGGCTGTGCAAAGATGACAGGGCCAAGCCAGTGACAAAGGCAGACCATGGACATTCTTAGTCCTGTACTGTCCAACTCAGGGGTCTGCTTCCAGTTTTTGTAACATAACTTTTAAATGAAAAACCACTCATTGTCTGAGTGCAAGAGCTGGCACAATACATATCTCCATCATAGCTGGTCTGGGCTTCAGGATAAATACCTCACACCTTTACAGCCTCTTTCAAACCCAGCTCATTACGATCTTTTGTGTAAATCCTTCTAAATTCACAGATAATTGACAAGACAGGCTCTGAGGGGCTTACAGCCAACTATGTTAGTGAAGCTGCTTTAGGAAGTCCAATGGCTGAGAAGCCTAACATATTATGGGAGAAAAATAAATGACTGCCCATGCACAGCAACAGCTACACTAAATGAAATACCTCAGTTGTTTTCTATTTTATTTTTTCACAAAATACCCAAAGGCAATAATCCACTTTCTGGATTAACAGCCTGTAAAATATTACTCTCAAAAAATAAAACCATCTTTGAGCTAACTTATGGCAACACAGAAGGCATCAAGAAGCAGTGGAGTCTCCGCTGTGTTGTACTTGTGTAACTTGAAGCCATGCTGAGTGAACGCTTTTTTCTGCTTCTGTAAGACATGGGAAGAATAATTTCTGTCCAAGACTATAAATCAGACCTCATCCTGGGAAATATGTTTACAACACCCTTAAATACTGCTATCTATTAATTGAGATGTTCTCCTTGGATTACCAAAGCCATAATAAAATACATTTATATTTTTTCAGCATTTAAAAAATCTGTTCTCTTCCTGTCTTCACCCATTTTATTTTAATGCCTGATTTTTTTGTCTCTAAATTCTCCAAAACTGAGGTCATGCCATTTGGTAAACTAAAAGGATGTTCACACATCATCCAAGGTGCTGAAATTTATAACCGGCTGATTTGTCTAGACTCCCTGTTGTCATTGGAGAGAGGTGGCCATTTCCAGAGGGTGATTCAGCTTACTCGTAGCTACAGTTTACATCTCTGTCTCGCCCGCTCCTCCCATCCCTTGTCCTTGACTATAGAAGGAGAATAGTTGGTTAAATTAGGTATCTACATTTGATGGTTCTCCCATGCTGTATATTTCAAATTAAAACTAACAGGTTTTTTTTCCTGCATAAATTATGTGAGTAATACTTGCACAGTAGCTCAAGACCTGGCTTGGATAAGTATTTGCAGCTATGCACCTAGATAACCCTACTTACCCTCTGTGTATGGAAAATCCTTATTTCTATATCTCTCCAGGATTTTTTTTCCCCATATATCCCCAGTTTTAATGTCTTCTGGAATTTGCGAAGAGGCAGATGTACCACTGCTTCCCTTTTCTTCTAGACACGTGTTTTGGATTTAAGTGTGAGTGGATGAGGTTGGTCTCCCAGACAGAAAGTCAACGTGGTCAACTGTTGGCTAGGTGAGCAGTTTGTCTGGTTGCTCTGCAATTTGGTCTAGGTGATACCACCTAAGTTACCTGAAGGCTGGTCTTCCCTAAAGCTTACAAAAACTGCTGTTAGGTTGGTGGAACCGGTAACTTTCACCCATTGACCAGCAGCTGGTCCATGTCTTCAGATGGACATGCAGAAGATTAATGGTCAGAATAGGTAGCTATGGGTTTTGTGTGAAAGTTAGATGATACAAGGGGAATACAGATTTTAATTCAGCTTGTGTCAGATTTGATTGTAGAATCTGAAGAGCTGCTGAAGCATGTTACTGGCAGTATTATAGATGAAACTGAGACGAAAGTGAATGCTGGACATTTGCTTCTTATTCTCATGCTGTCAATGTTTCGTGATACCAAAGGATGTCCAAAGTGTAGGCTTTTGGATTTTGTTATGGTGAAGCACAAGTCTCTCTATTTTTAAGGTTAAGCGTGCTTATGTGGGAAACTCTTAAGGACTCTGAAATTCAGTTTGAATTTTCCTGATAGTTGGTGTGCCCCGTAGAAGATGATTTGAAGGTTAGTGTCCCAAATTTAAGGTCACTCGAGGCTTCTGAGGTGTATTCCCATAGAAAGGTAAATTTTCTTAACACCAAAAGGTCACATTACATTTTTGTGTGTGTTCAGGAATCAGAGCTCAGTTTTGATTGTGTTGCGTATGCTTCATCCACTCGATGCCCTATCTTACGCAGGAGATGTCTACTGCTTTGTGGCAAAACTGAAAACAGCATAAATAGTTATTCTTGCAATATAAACATGAGCCTAGTGTAGGTCTGCATCAGAGGTGTTTAACTGGAAATGTGAGGTGTTTAGTAGTAAAGAGCAATGGCTGTCTTCCTCTCCAACCTGAAGACCTGGTTGGCTCTACTGTACACCAACTGTGCCTTGTGTCCAGGTAGTTGCATGAAATACAACCTAAGGAGATGGGTCATTTTATCAGTCTGCCCCTTCTAAAGATTTTCTTCCTTTTGGGGAGATACAATCTGCATCAAGCAGAAAAGTTTAAAAACCTCTCAGAAGGAGTTGCACAGGTACGTGTTTTAAGTGGAGGGGAAAAGCACCTGAAGAGTGAAGGGGTAGGAGAGGGGATTTGAGTGGAACACGGACAACATGGAGGGAGAAGGCAATTGCCTGTAGTGTAAATAACCCTAACATTTTAATAAAGATGATTTCTGAAGTGGGTTTTTTCAGTGATCCAATTTTTAGCACAGCCCCCAGAGGTAGTTATACTGGCATAACTGTGAGGCAAGGAACACCAATGTTGAGAGAAGTAGTAGCCAGCATGAATAGGGCAATTTGTTAAACTAGTTTAGTATGCAGGAGATGGTGGAATAAAATTAAATGTTGTACCTATGCTTAGGATCATCGTGGGATTTGCTAGCCTTCAAGTTCAGCATACACAGTGTGGAAGGTGTTAAAGTACAACTTGAAGAAAAGGATGATTACAGATAGGGGAGGCAAAGGGTAAGTGGGATACAATGAATTGCAGACTAAGCAGGGGTAAATGGTTACAAAGCCAGGCTAACCTGATAGACTTTGATTAGCAAATGCCTTATCTTGACAAAAAGTATGTGGTAGGTCCTCTTTATCTGCACTTCAGATAAACAAAAATATCTGATGTGGTATTATACAGGAAAATAGTAGCTAAAGTGGAACAGAAATGGTTAGATAAGTGGTCGTAAGGATGATACGGAGTTGAGTCTGGAGGAATATCTATCTACATGTAGTGTTAAAAAGGAAAGTGAAAGGCTAGAGAGAGGTTACTGGTGGAGCTCCAGAAGGGTTTGTCTTTGCAGTGATCTTGTTTAATACTTTTATTAGTGACCTTTCCAGAAATATCAGCAAATTTCACCTACCAATTCCTAATGACATGTCTAATGTCTTCTAAAATACCAACAGCTTCAGCAGGACTGGGAGGTTTACCTGGGAACACTGGGATGGGAAAGGAGGAGGGCAGGAGGGAAGAAGGCTAAATATTGAGGGAAGAAGGTGGAAGAAAAAAAGAGAAACGCTGTAATGAGTCATGGTTTAGGAAAGTACAATAATCAGAATATAATATAAGGAGAAGAGAGCCAGAGATTGTGACTAGACCTGTCATTTCTCTCATTTGCTCCACTACCAGGAGGTTTCTGAACACAGCTGTTGTGCCCATTTGACTGGGATGGAGGAGGTGTTTCAGAAAAGTAGCCTTCATCTACCCACACTAGCTCCTTAACTCCAACCCTACTTAATAACTGGTTAGATGATACTTAATTACTTCAGATTATAACTTCAGAAAGCGGTGTATAACTTCTTGTGTTCCAAACTGTTCAGTAACCTGATGGAAAGACTCCCTTGCAGAGTGAAAGACATAATTTCATACTCATGCTGAGTTCAGCTTTCCCAATTTCTAAGCAAATGACTTATTCGTTAGGCTACTGTGTCAATATGCAGCTGCTACTGTCCCCAGTCCTTATTATCGTCATTTTTTTTAAGGGAAAGTCTTGTGTTCCATTGGTTTCGTTACTTTTAAAGAAGTCTGGCTGACTAGCCTGGGCCTGGAGTAAAAGGGAAGACCTGCTGGGGAAAAATGGCTGCTTAACTACCAGGCTTCAATGGCAGCTCCAGAAGTGCCTTTTGAGTTTGCTTCCAGCCTGTTGTGCACGATGCCTCTTCACTTGCCCCGTAGACCACGTGCATCTCCTGCTTTACAGCTTCTGAGGGGCTCTGTGCCTCCTCCTACCCAAACAACGGTGGGTGAAACGAGGATACTGAATCCCTTTTGGTACTCATGCACCTGATCCGCTGATCACACACGAGGGTGTCAGATGGGACAGCATTGCCCTCTCTGGGATCACAGTATCACAAGCTGCTCCAAGTAATCCCTCTCTCGCTCGATAGAGCTGTGAGATGTACTGGATGTGATGGCTTGCCTGCAGCTCGTTTCCACTGACTGTGGCAGGTATCAGGGGGAAGCTGGAGATTAAGATTTCATGGCTGGGTACCTGACTTCGCCGTTCCTGGGTTTTCCTAAGGCTGAGTTTTAGGAAAGGGAAAAAAAATGCATGTTCTGGATATGTATAAGATAGCAGTGGCTACCTTAACCGTGTTATAGCGAGAATTCTGCACTGACAGCTGAGCGTGATGGTATTTCCATTTGGTATTAATGAAAGCACTCGAGGCCGGTATGCAAATTCTTTCCCACAAAAATCGTCTTCTCTGAGAATCTCCATTAAGAGCAGATTTGTCTCCTATGTATGTAAATACTGAATTTTCACAGAATTTGAAACCTGCAGTCCCTTTTCTCAGACATTTTGCTTGTTGTCTAACAGAATATCAATAATTAACTGAAAAGTAGGCACAGTGAGAAACAAAACCATGAATATTAACTTGGCAGGTTTATTTTTAAATCGTCTGCCTGAAAAGCTACCTGTGCCATTCCTGGCTGGAATCTCACCCAACGTTTCCCGTCTCTTGTACAAATAGTAATCAAAGAATTTTCTTTATACTGAGATCTTAGAGGCAGAACTGAAACGCAGCGGACAAAATGGTTTGTGCTTGGAACAAAGAACGGTGCTATGAGGGTTGGAGACCTGCAGTTGGGTGGTTTACTCTCAGATGTGGAAGCTGGCCAAATTTCCCTGGTGGCCTAGCCTTTCTGCCACGGTTCCATGTCAGCGAGCGGGCCCAACAAGTGTCAGGACGAATTCAAATCTCAGAATTGATTGCCGGGAATGATTTATGCCTGTCTGCCTCTCCTTGGGTGGGGAAGGTTTGTTTAAATTTTGCCTTGCCATTTTGAACTGGCTTCAGACATTTCTCAATTTATTGGAAGTCTCTGCTTTTCAGCTGCAGTTCTTTTCTCCAATAACTTTATGCTATGACATTTTACTTGACTAGCTTGTAAAGCCAGCCTACCCTGAAAGTTTAAAGGAACCTGGCTTTCTTTAAGAATATCAGCAGTAACATGAAAGCTACTCTCAAGTCCTACATGATGTGGATTTTGAAACAGGAGCCAATTTGATTTTAAATTTAAGGGGAAAAATATGCTTTTCTCCAGCTGAGCCTTTCTAAAACATACCTTTTCAACAAGTGAGCTGAGAAGACATCCTTGAATCCAGGTACATCTGAGCTGTAAGAACATCTAGAATTAGGTCCCGGTTGAAATTTGCACTTTGCTACAATATACCCATCCAGTTACAAGCCTATGCTGCTCCTCCCTGCCTGCCTCCTATTTAAAGTACAAATACAAATTTTACAAGCTTTGATGTTGCAACATCATATTTTGGTTTCTGTGAGAATAGAATAGAATAGAATAGAATAGAAAATTTCAGTTGGAAGGGACCTACAATGATCATCTAGTCCAACTGCCTTACCACTTCAAGGCTGACCAAAAGTTAAAGCATGTCATTAAGGGCATTGTCCAAATGCCTCTTGAACACTGACGGGCTTGGGGCATCGACCACCTCTCTAGGAAGACTGTTCCAGTGTTTGACCACCCTCTCGGTAAAGAAATGCTTCCAACCAGCTGGTTATCCTGTGTTTGATGCCCCCCAGGATGGGGTTTGCCCTCTTGGCTCCCCGGGCACACACTGCTGGCTCACGTTGAGCCTGCTGCCGACCAGCACCCCCAGATCCCTTTCTGCAGGGCTGCTCGCCAGCCACTCCTCTCCCAATTTATACCTGTGCCCAGCATAGAAATTTTACGTTTTGCTGCAGTTTCTTGCCTCCCGCTGAAGAAGGTTGCAGAAGTTAGTGTAAATAAACACTACAAGGTAGAAGTCATGGTAACGTGGCATATATGACATCTTAAAATCTGTCTGTGAGGTTTAATTAAGAAGTTCCATTGAGAAGTGTTACCTTTCAGTGTTGTTGATTGTGGTGAAATGACTTCAATTGCTCAGGAACTTTGTTTTTACAAACACTATGCTCTTTGTAAAGCTTATTAAAAGCATTTCTAGGTAGTCAGCTGTTACCCAGTCATTCTTTTAGAAGCACATATATAACTTATATCTCCCTTTATAAAACAATCCCGTGTATATAATTTGTATATTGCCAGCAGGAATTTATGCACACCTAACACTTATCTTTTAATATATAATGTAAAAAATAAAAAGTGCTTTATTTCTTCTTTTACTGGTATCTACCTTTTTCTTTTATGAAATGTCTTATAAATTAAAAAACCACATTTTTAAAAGGACTTTATTGCCAAGACAAAACAAAGATGACATTGCCCTTGTCTTGATATCCCACAGTGTGCCATGGTTAAAGTATTTTCATTGTCTAGGCCATAAACTTTATTTTCAAGCGTGTCTATTTTAATTCATGTCCCCTTATAATTCATTGTCTAAATTCTCAGCACAGATGTATAATCATTGTTTTTACTGCAGCAATATCTAGAAGGCCCTCCTTACTTTGGGGCTCTGTGGTGCTTGGTACTGTATAACCAAAAAGACACAGTCCTTGTGCCTAGGCATTTTTTTCTAAATGCATAAGTATAGGAGGTATAAAGTGTGGATTGCAGTATTTTCTTCAGTGTTTTAACTAAATTGTTCATGCTGCTTTTCCGTAAGACAACCAAAAGCCTGTCAAATAATCTCATTACGTATTAAAGGATAACAGTGTTGCTCCAAACAGAAAGAATTACTCTGTTCCTGATGTTAAAAGGTCTTTTCTGCTCTGTGTGCTAAACTGCACCATCTGATGTCGGTGCACGGCAATTGAAAGCAGCAAGAACTGCCCACATGTATCCAAAGGCCAGGTTTTTCTCTGAATAGTTAACACAGAGATTCTTCAAAACCTGCTTGGATTTCCGTGATATTTGTAGAATTGCAAGGTAATGGTACAAATCTGATTCATGCAACATGTTCAGCGGCCAGTCAACAGCACAGCCTTGGCTACCAGCCGTGTGTAAGCTCCCTGGCGTATTTTTCAGCCATTTGGTCCTTATTAACAGCCTTGCCGTGCCTTGGAGAGCTGGAACGGCAGCTCTGACAGAGTCTTGCCATACACCCGGAATTGCCTGGGAAAAGGAAACTGATGAGCGTTGTGTGAACTTCCTCGGTAATTGCCCTTTGCTGATTTATTGAGAGTCCATCACAGGAATGAGCCGGCTACTTCATGCTCTCCTGAAGCCAGTATGGAGCGGCTTCACGTGTAGAGTTTGTGCAGGGAAAGGTTCCCTTTGCAAATGTTACGTACTAAAGCCTTACAGGAGTGGCCACTGCTGCTGACGCTGCAGAGACCAAACCCAAGAAGATAAAGGAAGTCAAAGGAGCAAGAGAAAGATAAGGGAGGGAAGCCAGTGAGGCAAATGGAATAAAACAACGGAAGGAAGTGGTGAGGGAAGGCAGAGAGATGGAGAGAGGAAGGAGAGAGACACTCCAGAAGGAAGAACAGACATAGAAACACTGGCACAGAAATAGCAGCTGTAATTGATTTTCAGACAGGAAGGAGCTGCAGCTCTTACTTCTGAAGACATGTACGCACCCATGGTGGTGTGTAAATAAGATAGAATTAAGCTGGTCCTAATATTTACATCCCTTACCATTTTTCCTGCTAAGAAGGAATTTGGCAATTAAACTTTAGAAACAACAACTTAAAATATTTCTGTGTCAGTGCAGTAAGCCATCACTCAGTAGAAAAATAAAGTAATCCTACATGACTAAATAGTCCTTAAAGGAGGATCAAAGTAGGAGAGAAGCAAAAGGCAAGAAACAGACACAAATAATATGTTTCATAAGATCCCTTTTCTATGCATCTACATGTAGTTTCTTCTGTGTTCATTGCATGTAACTAAATGTGTACAAACATGCTATCGTTAATATTACCTGCTCTCTTGATGTTCAAATAAAAATTGTTGTGAGGCTTTCCTAAGAGCTACTGGGAACTTTCTGGTACAAAAGCATCCGATGGACTTTTGAATGGCAGGTAAGGCCCCACTGCTTGCCTTGTTTGATCAAATGAGTGGTTCCTCTGAATTTCTGTTTTCTTCTTCTTTGAAAAAGAGATCAAGGAAGTTGCCATATGCCATGTTCCGGAGGCAGGATGAAGTTAAACTTCATTGTAATCTATTGCTGTGTCAGCCCCCATGGTTGAGCAAATCTAAATACATGTGAACTTGTCAAAAGTATTTTTTAAATGTTTAGTCCTGTAAAAAGTTGGAAGGAGTTTTTGCAAGTACTATTATGCCCCCCAAAATTGCCAATATGCTTCTTCTGGAGTAAAGCCATGAAAATCAATGGAGAACAACAGTGTCAAATTAGTGTTAAGGCAGCATGAGAGAAGAATGGAAGAATAATGAAAGGGACCCTCCAAGTTTTATGTCAAGAGAGGAGGAGCCTTTTCTATTCCTTCAAGATGAAAATTAAACCAGACGCACAGTGAGAAACGCATGTTAAAGTAGAGCAAGTCTGTTGTATGTTCGTTAAAGGAAAGCAAGCGCAGGTGCTTTTAGTGAGCACTAACCTTAGCATTTTGTGTGGTTGGCACCCCAGCAGGACATCGGGTTGGGCTAGATGTGTGGCAGCACATGGGAACTGGCCAGGGTTTCAGTCAGGGTCGGGACCAGGCTCAGCGCTCTGATGTTGTGTTTAACATCACTGCTGTTTTGCAGTATGAAATGCTGGCACGTGGAGCACCCTCTTGGCCAAGGCAAAACTCTACTTACCAGAGAGGCTGGAGGCAATGTGCTGTTGGCTGCTCTTCTCTGCAGCTTTCGAAAAGCCAGCCCAGTGCGCTGGTGCTTGCTGGTGGACATGCTGGCAGAAACGCGCTCCCTTGCTGGGGCGAGGGTTGCTGCGCGCAGGGGAAGGAGGTTCCTGGTGCTGGCACCGCAGTTGGGAGCGGGGCGACGAGACCTGGCCAGCTGCATGTACTGCCACAGCTGGCTGTCCTGCTCCAGCACAGCTGGAACGGGCGGGAGTTAGTCCTCAGCTCCGGGAGAGCTCTAGCTCTTGCTGTGCTACCTTAAATTGCATTGAAAAATAAAAAATAAAGTCTGCCTTGTGCTTAACTACACACCTTAAATGGGGAATTTTAATAATGTGCCAACAGCAGCAGTTTGGAGTATCTTACTGAGGAAAAGGTCACTATGCCCATAAGTTATCCTAGCATTTGATCAGTGGACTCTTTTCCAAAGACTTTAAGTCTCATTATTCACTGCTTATAAAGTCACTTGAGATATAAAAAGTCTTTTTATAGTAATGAAAGAACTCCCACAATTAGCCAGAAGGCAGCCATCTATCTTTTTAAACTACTCTGTTCGGAGGAGACCAGGAGTTTCAGGCGTCTGTACATGGATGAATTGTTATGACAGTGATAAGTGTAACATTCATGAGGCGATGCCAGCCGTGGCTGAGTTCATGGAAGGCTGGGGGTTTTTAGAGGTGAAAGAGAGACTTTTTTTGTTAGTGAAATGTAGAATATGATTCCCTGAAAAGAAGGAAAGTGACTACACGTTATTTAGAGAGTCCTGAAATCTGCCATTCAGCCTCTTCCATTATTCTTTGGGAACTGCAGATGATTAAAGAAGGTCGTTAATTTGATATCCTAAAACTTTAATGGCAACTACCTTTTGAAGCACCTCTTCCCTGAGAAAAATACATACCCTGGAAGAGAAATTGGAGACGGAGCTTGTGGCAGAGCAGAGACACTGTGAAGTTCACAGGAGAATACAGCATTCAGTGCAGGGGCTTAGAGATAAAAATTATTTGTTCTGAGCATACGCGCTGGCCTTTGGTTGTATTTTTCCCCACTGTCAAAGGGTTGCTGTATGTAGTAGATCTCATGAGAGATTTATATAATGTCCTCTCCACAAATAGAAAAAGTTTGCCATGATTAATGTAATAAATGATGGTCTAATTATATCAAGAAGTAATTCAACGTATTTTATGCATGCCACAGCTAGTTTAGTCTTTATTGCCCTCAGGCAGAATCTTAATATCATCAGAAAAACTGTTTGTCAATATTAAAAGCAATTTACATAGTAAATACACGCCGGCCTTGTTACATTACCATCTGGGTTAGCTGAGCATTCATGTGGGTTCCAGGAGGTGCTGGTGAAGGCAGACCTCACGAGCAGTCGGACTGTCCAGCTGTCACTGTGGGAGGATGACAAGTGCTGGCGTTCCCAGCCCGCGGGAGAGGGACAGGTTCAGTGAGAGGGCAGCGGGAGGTCTTCGTGGAGAAGGCTTCGGGAAAGGAAAGGTGGAGGGCGCTGGAATCGGCGGCCATGAGAGGAAGGAGGTCCCTGGGGAGCAAAGCAGGGTCCGCACTGCAAGGAGAAGGCAGAGTGAGAAGAGCAGACAGCCTGAGAGAGGAGGGAAGAGAGAGACCAGAGGTAGCAAAGCAAGGGAGAGGAGAGCGAGGCTGGGAATACCAGCTGGAAGAGGATACAAGAAAGATGGCCATAGCAACTAGTAACAGGTCTGCCAGGCAGACTGAGGGAGTCAGAAAAGGAGAATAACAGCTGCTCACAAATGCACGTCTACCAGCACTTGTCTCCAGGCAGCTCACTATGAAACTAATGCAGTGATTCTTAAATTTATTTGGTGTTTTCATTTCACTCAGGAACCAAGAGAATTGCAGATAATGGTACATTCTCTCTTTCAAAACTCAAGTGAATCTTTTCTTGTTGCTGTGCTTTCTGAACAGTGCTTTCCAAGCTGGGCTTTCTGAGCTGTTCTGATGTTGCTGAACATCAGCGCTAAAGGACTCGAAAGGGTCTTTCTGAGATGTGCATTGCTCCAACACCCAGTGAGGAGGTGGAGGGGGTAGTAACAGATTTAACTCTCTCCAGTTACACATAACTCTCTCCAGTTATGCAGACTGCCAGGCCTCATGTTATGAAGTACAGGAATTCAGGTCGCGTTTTGGCCACAGATTAGAACTGCTAACTCAGTAGTGCTTTTAAACTTGTTGGAGTGGGCATAGTTATCCTGGAGGTGTGAATTGTAGCATCCAAGTGTTTTTCTGAAATATATCCCAAGGTGAGGGCCCAGATCCACAAAGAGACTTTACGCATGGAAATGTCAGGTGTCTGCCAGGGTGGACTTTTCCGTACACTATCAGAGGAGATTGAAATGCTCAAAGGTATTTGTGGTGAATGATGGTTGTGCCTACCCCAGCCAGCTGGAAGCAGGCTATAGGTATGCGTCTAAACCACCATCCTTTTCCTATACTCAATACCTTAAATGCAATTATGCAGTCAGTAGATTTGGGATTTAAAACCCCCAACCTCCTCCTAAAGGTGGGGGTGATCTTCAGTGATTTCTTTGCTTACAATGGACTTGACCTTTCTTTCAAAATACAGAGCACAGTTCTGCACACAAAGTTTTGGGAGACACTTCTTGTAGTAGCAGTTTTGTTTTAGTTAGAGATGACTGGCTAGAGAAAGCAAAATCATGGAAAAAAAGATATTAAACTAGAGGTTGTATTTGTTGGAGAACCAAAGTTGCACAAGCACTTCTGTATTAGTTAACTTGCTCACTGGTTTGCTGTAGTTTACTGCAGTTGTGATGAGAACTATTTCTCCATTCCCTGTACCTCTACCTGGGGCACTTTTTCCTATTCAGTTTAAAAATCTTTTGAATTTCCTAGGATAGCTTTTTAGACAATACTTCCAGGCAGTGTCCAGCTCCTTGCTGGGGTCTTTTGGGGATGTGTCATGTCCTTCATAGAGAGGAGTTGCAGCTGTCAGACCTGCCCACAGATGCACTGATCGCAGCGGACAACTCTGACAAAATGAAGAATCGTCTTGAGGTCAATTGAAAGAAGGGTGCTTTTTTCTGACAGCTGCTGTTTAGATAATCAAAATTGCTGAGAAGTCACTGGGTTGTCTCCCTCTGGAAGGAAGCATTACAGAGTGGAAATACGTATATATCTATGTTTTCCCACTTTTTGTAGCATTTTTTTTTGTCTTGCTTAGATTAAGGCTTAGCCATAGGATTTTCAGCCACAACAGATTTCTGCTAAATACTGGGAAATAGAAGTGGTACTGGTTACGCATAGGAAGATGCACAGAAGGCTGCAGTACTGGGTATTGCCTGGGTCTATTCAGTATTGTTGAACCAGCTACACAAACTATCAAGCAGGACAAACCTCACCTCTACAGGTAATGCAGATACAATTCTCATTACAAGCCTGTGGTTCAGCCTGAGGGAAGCAGCCAGAGCCCACGCTTTCAGCAGCTTGTGTAGCTTTTAGGAGGGATGACAAGATTTTGCGATCAGGGCAACAAAGGATCAAATGGGAACAAGCGTCGCTTAACTCATCTGGCTAAGGAAGAGGAAATGTCATTAACCAGCATAATAAAAGTTGTCCCTTTACTGAACTTGCGTGAACCCTGACTGAGATAGTGGTATTGGGTAATGGCTGAATTTGCTACCTTTCAGATTAACTTGCTAAAGAAATGCAGCTTAGTACTGAACTGTAACCTAAAAGGTCAGCGTGTTGAATGCCCTTTCTGTAGATGAGGTATCACATTTGCGTTAGCAGAGGAGTTGCAGTGTCCTCTCCAGCATGCGTGTCACTGGTAGCTCACATGTCCTGTGCCCCCCTGTCCTGCCCGGAGAGCTTCACAGCTGGTGGCTCTCAGCGGTAGAAGTTTTCTAGAGTCCGTACCTGCCAAAAGCTGCAAGTCTGGGAGGAAGGTGGTGTGTTTTTGTTCTTTTTCTGTGGCTTGCAGTTAGGGAGGGCTTGAATTCCTGCCCTAAAGAAGTATTGGTCAAACTAAGAGGCAGTGTTTGCTCCATTGTGCCAGTTTGCCATGCAAGGATGCACTCGAGGTGTGGTAGCGTGGATGTATTTAGTGTGAGGGATTGGAGGTGAAGAGACTGCTGTGATGAGAGCAGATTTAGCACCTGTCAGGTCAGAGGCATCTTCTGTATGGGTGTTGAAATCTCCTAGGACAGTGAGCCTTGCGTGAACTCCATCACCACGTCAGACAGCATCTCTATCATTTCGCTGGGAAACCCTTATGTCTGGACATCTCTGCTCTAGCAGAACACTCCGGTTATTCTTCCCTTTGCCTTTACTGATTAAGCGGAGGGTCTCCTCCTCAGCAGAGCTGATCTTAAATTTCAACTTGTATATGCTGGGTATTTGCTGAGGATAAGAGGTTATCTCATCAGCTGCTAACGTGACACCGTTTGTGATGGTTGCATTCACATGACTACACATCTTTTTTCCTTTTTTTTTCCCTTTTTCCTTTTTCTCTTAATATGGAGGAAGTAAAGACTACAGGAAACATATCAATATTTCTGGCCATCTTCATTCAAAGATTCTGGCCAGTGTTAAAAGAAATTATTAAGAGCAGAAGAGTGTTAGAAGACAGGGCCCAAAAGAAATTATCAAGAGCAGAAAAGTGTTAGAAGCATTTCTCAGTCACAGGCACTTAAATCCTGGAAGCAGTCTTCATCAAAGGACTGATTTTTCTTTTTTTTTTTTAGAACTCCAAGCATGAGGATAACCTAACAAACATTTGTCACTGTTTTGTTATTTAGTCACTGTTTTGTTATTTAGTCCTGTCCCTCCTTCCTTCTCTGCTGTCCACCTCTGTGTGAGTGGGAATAAGCATCTGTACAGTGGTGCTGGCATTAGAAGTGGCAGTTGGCCAATGTCAGTTGATTTGTGCATGAAAGACAAAGCCCGTTTGCTTATTTATTTTCTGACACTGATGAAGTTTTGCATGTGGCTGGATTTAGAGCAAGAATCCAAAGGAGATGGCCAGGATCCAGGCAGTGGCCACCAGTCACTCTGGGGGAGATGTTGACAAGTGGCCCAGACTTTGCAGTGTGTCCAAAAGCGGGGGGAGAGTGTTCATTAAACAGAAGCTTAATCACACAGGGCAGGAGGATGGTTTACATGAGAAAAGATATATTCTTTACTTAACATTCACAACTTGCTTGTGGATTAATTAGCCCATCTGCTACAACAAATGTATTCCCATGTCTTTGTGTTGACTGTTAAAAGTGACTGATTTCTCTATCCACCTAAAATAGTACCCTGGATTCCACTGAAAGTAACCTTTCTGAGGCAAGGAATTTATTTAATCATCCACTAAGAACCTGTAAGTGGCTTGCTGTAAATAAGTGCTCAGCTGTCTACGGCTCCCAGGGTAACTATATGTGAGTGTTGAGGGATAATGCAGGAGGCAGAAAACCCTTAAAGAAGCTACGTGAAGAGAGCGTCCAACCCCATCTGTAGTATTGGCTTTAGGTTTTAAAATAAATTCTCTCTTCCCGGCCCCAAGTGGGCAGGACAGCTGCCAGCATAGAGGAATTCAGCTATAGATTTTCTTCTGAGAAAGACGGCATTCATAAATTAGGTCACCTTTATGCAGATCGACAAAGTGTGTTGATGAACTTCAAGTGACAATTTAAACAAGTATTGGATGTCCGAAGTCCTTGTATTTCACAAGAAACCAACGTAAAGGATGGAATGTTTTTAAAGTCTTTAAATTAAATAGACATTTAAATGAAAATAGAGGTCAGCTATAGGTTCCCAGGATAAATGAAAATGTGTATCTTTTGTGATTTTTCACACTCATGTGATTTTAAAACATTATTATTCTTTAGAAATAAAATTTGCATGTAAATGGCATTGTTGTGAATTTATGTCTATTTCCTCAGAATAAGTGATAAGTATTGACTGATGTGAATAAACAGAGCTTCTGGTTTTCCAAAAAAATCTAATAATGTATTTTGTATGCTATCCAAATATCTTTTTGCCTTGCTGATGTGGGTCTGTGATAAAATGGTCAGCTTGTGCCAAAAACCATGTGGTTCAGCTGGGATACAGAAGGATTGTGCATTTTATACTTAAATATGGGAAAAAAATTATACAGTGCTATGTGGTATTTATTCCCAAGCATTTGCTTTTAGGAGAAACACAGTATAGTTATCTGAAACTTAAAAAGTATTGAAAGGGTTTTGGGCGGCAGGAAGATAATTTTTCTGTTCCTAGGGCCTTAGGAGGGAGAGTTACTCAGAGGGCCTATAGGACGCTCTTGTTACACAAACTGCAGAAACTGTGGAAAATTGTGTTAGTGGGACTGTAGAAAATCTGAGTTAGAAGCAAGAATGAAGCAGAGGCTGGAACTGAAGAGCGACTAGAAGACCCAGGCTTGAAGCTTTATCTCTAACTGCCTCTATTAGATGGGGCTGAGTCAGAATCCCCTGGCAGTACAACTTGTGCTATGGGAGAGGGTTTGCAGAAGCTGACTGCTTGGGAAAATTTCTTTTATTTTCTTATAACATAACTTGTTCTTTGACTGTTCTGGCTCTTCCTTTTATATACCATTGATATTTTTCCATGTAACTTAGATTAAAGTAACCCAAGGTTTTAATTTGATGGATGGTAATTTAAACAATAAAATCTTAACATGGAATCTTAACATTTTTTACTTCAGTCATCAGAGAAGCCATACATATGTATTAAACTTAGGGTGCAAAGCTAGCTGCTGTTCATATTATGTGATCACAGTCTAGGCTGCAGTGGTATGGTACTTCTGGGGTTCCCAGGCATTCAGCACAGGGAGATTTGAATTGTTTTGTGTATAGAAATCTGTTCAAATAATTTCTAGCCTTCTCATCACTACACAGAGCATCAGGGCTAGCTAGAAGGATCAACTGACCTTTGCATTGGTGGTTACGCTACGGTGTGGTTATTTTGAATGTCCTCATGAATAATGTGGCCGTGAAAGTGCTGCTGCTTTGAAAGTTGTGTTAGAGGAAAGCTGGTTCTACCTCGTACTTGAGCACATACTCTGAAAATGTATTAAGTTGACATATACATGTAATTAATAGTCAATGGTATCATAGCCATCCACATAAATAGACAGGACTGTGGTTATGCGTGTTGCCTCAAATACAACCTTTTTAATTGCAAATGCTTCTCCTGACAGACTTAAAGATGTTACTGAAGGCTGCTGAATAGCACTTTTGAGTTTGCTGGCGTTGTTCTTGTTCACGTGTTTTTCCTTTTTGACAAGAAAGTTCCAAGAATTTCTTGAATGAAAGAGTGATGCGGCAAGGAAATTTTAGTTTCAATCAGTACTTGCGGGCATTGGGGAAAAGTCAGTTATAGAGTCTGTCCTGTTTCTGGGGAGGGTTTAGACTTAGTTCGGTAAGCAGAAGTTTTATGACTTCATTGTCTATACAACAAAGTTAATTTGGGCATGAACTTGCAGTAGAATCCTATTTCTGATTTGCTGCCAGTGTAGAGATTTTCCCAGGGATATACATTTTAATCAGGTTTTGGTACCCTTCAGATATTCACATTTCTTACTAGAAAACTCTGCCTTTCTACCCCAGCACAGGATCATCTCATCTCCACAGTAGCTCACAACAGTTAGGTCCTGTGCAGCAGTCTACAGCAGTCCCATTGCTCTGGAAACAGCAGAATGGTATTTTCTGTGTAAGGATGTTGCACAGCTCCAGTGTCCAAGGGCTTAGCTACTGACTGCCATTGACAAATTAGCCCTCACATTTTGTAGCAGGCTGATACTTGGGAATTTTGCCCTAAACACCTGAATTCATATGAATTTAGCATCATCCAGCCTTGCAGTTACCTTTTTTAATACCCTAAGGCCTCATCTAGACTGGGAGGAATTTGCTGCTTTGCCTGTAGCAGAGAGGAACCTTGCCACAGTCTTTTAGTTTTGCCAAGCTATGCTGCATTTGCAGCATAATTTTCTCTGGTTTATTACTTGTCTGTTTGTGGCAAATTATTTCTTCAGTTTGTTTGATTTAGATTTCTCTTTCCTTAAAAGAGCAGCAGCTGACTGTTAGTGAAATCTTCCTATCTTTGGTCTTAATGATTGTATAATGGCCAGAGCAGATAACTGACAAAACATTGAAAATTGGCCTTGTTTCCTTTTAGACATCAGAGACATGTTTATTGACATCTGCATTAATAACAATGCTGTGCCAGAAATCCTTTAAAACAGTTGCATACCACGGAAAAATGCTGAAATTGAAAATTAAAGGCAGCCCTCCTTTTTTATTTGTGTTTTATGAGGTGAATAAAATAGCATGAGAGAAATAATTTTAAATGTCCTTTTTAAATACTGTAGTTTCTTTGCTGTGTTCAGATTCCATTGGGACAGTTATGGAAGAGTTCAAACCATTTCTAATTTCTAGCAAAGATTAAAAAATTTATTTCTCCTCCCAGCTTTCTCTTCCCTCTTGCATGGATGCCAAAATACGGTCCAGTCAATGTCAGCACTTGGCGTGATGTACTACACAAATAATTCATCCCCCTCTATTTTACACCCACATTTTTATACTGCCTTTTCTCTTGTGAATAAGCTTTGGTATATTTTTCTGGTTTTCTCTAGGTCAATGGAAAGGACCTCTCCAAGGCCACTCACGAAGAGGCAGTGGAAGCTTTTCGCAACGCCAAGGAGCCTATCGTAGTTCAGGTTTTACGACGAGCCCCAATTAGCAAAGCTCATGGTAGCTCTCAGGATGTTCGCCTTGTGGATGCCAGCACTCAGACTGACATCACTTTCGAGCACATTATGGCTCTGGCCAAACTAAGGCCTTGCACACCACCGGTTCCTGATATCTGCCCTTTTCTACTTTCAGACAGGTATGGCTTATCTTCTCCTGTTTACCTTTGGGATTGAGGCATTGCAGTGGTAGCCTTGTAGCCTTCTTTTGAAAAAGTCTCAGGAACACTTTAAATAAATTAGAAATGTCATTGATAACCACTGTCCCATTCAGGCTTCAGTGACGGTTTTCCTAAACTCTGCTCATGGATTAGAGCTACAGGAAGGAATCTTGGCCATGTTTACTTTGTGTTCATCTGTTTGTTCTTCCAAAGCTAAGCCCTAGTCAAGAAGAAAAACACTTCTGTGTTCCAAACTATCAAAAAGGCTTCTTCAAACCTAGAAAGACCTGTCTTGTTGCTTTCTGGTCCTCCGAAGTTCTTACTAAAAAAACAAGGAAACAAATTATTTAATTTAAAGGTCCCCTTATCAAAAGCAAAGCAATTCCAAAAATAAAGAGATCAAACGTACAATTTCACCTGTCATATGGCAAATTATATGAATTAAATTATCCCTCAGTTGAATTCTTTGAAAGTGAATTGAATGCAAATACCAGCAGGCGGTGCTTATACAAAAATAGGTTGTAGGCTTCTTTCTCTTTGGACTCCACCTCATGAGCAACATCATCTAGTGGCTGACCCTTGCCATCTGTCTGTAGCCGGCAAAGCTGTGATAGCCCTAGAGATTTTCCACTGACTTCCTGGCATGCCGTGCATCTCTGCAGAATTGATGCTAATGGAGAACATACCACTTTTGACTTTGATGTAGCCCCATTTTTAGGTGTTCTAGGTAAGCTGGGTAGATGATTATCTCAGAGGTAACTTGCCAGCCAAATGCTGGATTGAGCCTACCTCTTATTGCTGCATGGCCAGGAACGTAATATGTGTATATTTTTAAGTTGTTACTGGATATTACTAAACTGTGTGCTACTGTGATTGAAGTTCCCATGCCCTCAGCATGGGGAAAAGTTTCCTACCTCTGCTAAAGTAGATCCACAATGGGTGCTGTGTGGTTGGGATCCAGCCTTGGATCTAAGGCTGTACCTAAGTGCACATTGTAAAGACCTCATTCTTTGTGCCCCAAGCCCATTTAACAGTGCAGTTTTCTGACATTTTTAAGTGTGCAATTACTCAAATGCACTTCACCACCCTGTTATCACTTTAACAGAAGAGGATAATGCAAGTTGTTTTGTGTGAGTTCTTGAACAATTTGTGAGCCTGGTGTAGGTTGTAGATTGTGGATGTTCAAGACTTTATAACCAGGTAATTAGTGAGTTGCCCCCGGCCATGACACAACACGTGAATCTGGAGGTAGGTACCTTTATGAGCATGAGGAATCCCAAATTGTCACATTTAAGCAGTTTGGCCCAAAACAGCCCCTTTTAAGAAATCACTCTGTGTAAATCTGACAGAAGATGAACCCAGCAAAATGAACTCAGCCAGAGTATGAGCTTTTCAAAAGAAAACAGCCTGTGCTACTTCTTGGTACAGTTCCTTTCAGGCTGTTAGGCCATTCAGAGTAGCATTCCAGAGATGAGAAAACTACAGAGAAGTGGGGGGGGTTTATCACTTTTTAATTTAAAAAAACCCCTATTGTCTCATCTACTGTTGTTGTACTGCTTTGTTCCACATAGTTGCCATTCTCTTCACCCGGTGGAGCATGAATTTTATGAAGGTAATGAGTATCTTTCCAGCCTGCCTGCTGATGCAGATAGAGCAGAGGACTTTGAGTATGAGGTAAGATCACTGGCACACTGCAGCCTCTCTTTCTGTTATTACAGATATGGTATTTGCAGAGCTGATAGCAGGCTCCTCTGAGAAATATAAGAGTGGGAATACTTATTAAAAAATCTGCACCAAAAACTATTTTATTTTATACCTGCGTAATGTCACAGGCTTTACTGGGGTTAGGCTAAACACATGAAATATGAAAGCAGAATTCTACAGTGGGTGGCTACATACAAGTCCAGGAGGCTTATTAAACATGTTCCCTCTTTGTGCAGTGGAGACTGTAACTCAAATGCTTTGCTTTTGCAGTTTTAACACTTTAAAGCAAGCCTTTCCAAAATTAAAAATGGTAACTGGAAGCTTAATTGCTTTTTCCCCCCCCTAATTTTAAGAATTAATTGGCCTTGTATCTCATGCCTTAGGGATCAGTCTTCCAGATACTTGGGTGTGTACTTGAGTGTAAGATCAGGCTACAGCTTTGAAAATGAATATAAGTTCTATTACTTGCTCTTTGATATTTGACATTGTAAGTATTGTAATTATAAGAAATTGTGCTCTGTACCACAAACCTCCCTTTGCTGTTAATGCATTGTACTCTCCAGTGACAACGGTGGATGCATTTCTGAGTCACTAGAAAATCATGATGTGAGGCTTCCTAAAATGATAACGTGATTGGTGATGTTGCTCTTCATTAGATTTTCATTTCAATGTCTAAATCGTCTTCTTGTTGGCCAGTCACTAGCTTTTCATGTTTTCCACTATCATCCAGTAACAAAATATTTGTAGGGACAGGCATAAGAAGCAGATGGTTCTTTTTATTATTAAACAGTGCTGAGTCTTTGTGTAAGTTCAAGTTACTGTATTTTAAATAAGAGTGATTATAAATAATTAAATATCTTTAATACAAGGTTAAAAATATCCTATCCTCCTGTTTGCTCTACCTTAAGAAACCTTTTTAAAGGTTTCATATAACTGGTTGACATTTGGAAATGAAATGAATGGCAAAAGCTTTGGCAAATATGCAGTGTGTTCACTTTTATCATGTCTTTAGCAGCTAAGATGCTCTATTGCAAGTTCAGCCCATTGTTCTTTTCTTCTAGCAGCCCGGGGAATCTGAAGTTCTTCCCCAAGGAAGCAGAAAAATCAAATAACATCTACTTAGTGAATCTCAATCAGAACAAGCAAACTTTTATTTGAACTACTCAAAAAATCATTGCTAGGGATTAGTGAAATCATTATTTCTTCCCACTTGGGTTTTGGTGTGATATCTCACAGCACAAGAGTCTCAGAGCTTAAGTTCTGTTTTGACTCCCCATGTATAATATAATATTAAATTTCTCTGTCAAATGTGTTTGTTGATGGTACTTCTTCCTTAAATGTAATAGAAACTATTTTTCTAGTAATATTTAAATAAATTAGTAATATAAGCATCCAGAAAGAATATTAAAAAAAGGGTTAGATAAAAATAATTTTCACCATTTAATCAGAATGTCAGTGACATATTAAAATGCTAACAGTTTTTAAAGAGTCTACCTGGTGGAATCAAGTCCTCTTTATGACCATTATTAATCCCTAGTAATAGCTGGCATAAGTGTTGTGACAACAGCAAATGCTTGGGCAGGTTCTAAGTTGCCTGTAATCTCTACTAATCACACCATCGTAGTCATTAATTTGCTGTCAGCTGCGATTCAGTTGCCCAAGGCAAATTCACTGAGTGACTGAAACAGTGTGTTTCATGTGAAATTTAATAGGGAAGGAACTGTCTATCTTCCTTTGAGAAGAATGCTTTCTACTAAATAGGAAGGTTTTGAAGGAGAAAGAACATCTCAGAGCCTTTAACTAACAGAGCTCTAAACATGAAAGACATTCCCAAAATTTAAGCCTGTATGGCAATGTTATGATTGAGGTTACTCATTGGTTTATGTTATTTCAGGTCCTCATAAGACATACTTAAGCTCCCTTGCTGTAACTAGGTAGCTGGAAAAATTGAGAGCATTGGCCTCAGAGATATGTATCTCCATCCCCAAAAAAGTCTCATAAAGGACAGAGTTAAAAGGGATTTACTGGCTGCTGTTGCCGATCCAGGGGAAGCAGCAGGACAGTGAGCGGAGCAGAGGCTATGGTCCAATGCTGTCAAGGTCTCTACAACAGTATTGGCTTAGGTGTACCCTGCTGTGGCCACTCAGTCCCACCCTTGCCCTGATGTTTTCTGGCCCCTCAGTTATGCCAGCGTTACTTTTTGTGAAACAGATGTGAGAAGTAATCCAAATTTTTTTTTTTAAATAGATTTTTAGAAGGGTTGTTTTTAACCTAGCCCAGCTGCCCGATCTAATTTCCAGCATAGCTCCACAAGTTGCAGTGCTGTGGCAGCATCATCAGGGAAGGAAAAAATGCTCAAGCACTTGGGAAGACAACAACTTATAAAATCAGCATTGTCCATCCCCCATCTAAGGGTGAAAGCAGCAAGAAGAGAGGGTGTAGAAGCTCTGCTCATGCCACCCTGCGGGCTTCAGGCTGGGTGGAAGAAGCACAGAGCCTTCTCTGTCTCCCACCGTTTGATTTCTCCTGGGTTTAGGGGAAAGAGGTTTACTGTTACTACTGTGCTTTCTGTAGAAGGAGGATTGTATCAGTGCTCCCTGATTTTATCATTGTTTTTTTTTCCTCATAACAACTTTCTGGTGTGAACATTAGCTAATCACACACAGCAAAAAACCTACCTGGTGGCAGGTGTATAGTCCCATTTCCAAACTGCACATTAGCGTTCCTGTCGTACTAAAAGGATACAGATAAGCGGCTCACAGGTCTCCATGGCAAACTTAATAAATGGATTCAAAGCCAAACCTGGAGATTTCAGAAAGGGATTGAAACAAGATAGTGAGCAGAAAAAGAACTAGAGCAACACCTCGTTATTTCCTAGAAATGGTTTGTAAGTGAAGAATTCATCAGTTCTGAGACACAAATGCAAAAGACTCAGCCAAATTAGGAAGTAAGGAAATAAGATGACTAGCAACTGAG
Organism: Harpia harpyja; assembly: GCF_026419915.1. Classification (NCBI taxonomy): domain Eukaryota; kingdom Metazoa; phylum Chordata; class Aves; order Accipitriformes; family Accipitridae; genus Harpia; species Harpia harpyja. The sequence continues at coordinate 37,695,190 of NC_068945.1, read as the reverse complement.
GTGCTGTAAACAAGAATGTTTTCCAAGAAGGGGAATGTCTTGGAAAGCTTTGATCAGCTTGGAACTTGCTTACAGATATGTGCTGACGTTTAAGTACGTGAGTTACCACCATAAGAAACAAACAGGAGGATCACATAGGATAGCCAGCACTGGGGATATGGACTTATACTTGCCAGTGGTTTTGGTAGGATTAGACACTTACAAGGCTCTTCTATTCCATTTGTAAACTAAAAAAACCCAGTGGGTTGTGCTGAGATTGTTGCAGCGCAATAAACTCAAGTATGAGCCAATCGTCTTGGAAGGATGAACTCCCTGGGAGGCTCATTAGGCACCACACAGTACCATGCTTTAAACAAATGGCTGGGAAGGTGACGAAGCTGGGGCATTGCTGATAGCCAACTTGAGCATCCTTATGTTGCTGCTGCAAAACTTGTCCTAAAAGGAATCCGAATTGTTGGTAGATACTGAGACAGGGGTCAGAGGCAGCATCAGTCAGTGTTGGCAGAAAGAGATCAAAAGATTTGCAATTCTGACATAGCCAGATACCCATGAGGACTTTTAAGATAAAGCAGGAATTGACCGATTTGTAAATGCTCAGTTGGAATTGGAGTCAATATCAGTGAAAGAGAGCCGAAGATATTCAGAACAAACGCACCCAGTCTGGCTGTGAGTGGCTGTTGTGCTGCTGGAATTACATCATGTGATGTTAGAGTGTACATCACGCTCTCTGGTACCAATGAGGTGAAAGGACTAAAAGCATCACAGCCCCCAGTAAATCTGTGTTAAACATGGCTCTAAAATTTGTCCTTGTATGAAGAACAGAGACTACTGGTGCTAGAGAGGAGTAAATCAGCTAATGGGCATGCACTTCTTTAATACTATTTCTGAACCTACTATCCAGGAGGAAGAAACATCATATACTTGGTTTGGAATGTTGGCAGTAATACAGAAATTAAAGAGACAGTCACTTAAATGGTGGAAGAGTGAAAAAATAGGTTAAAAAAACCCCCAAAGAATGTTGTAAAGACAAAGCTGAACAAAAGAAAGCATCACTGATGTCTGGCCCTACATATTCAGTCTGAGGAGACTGCCTTTCAATAAGAGGGGCAGAAGAAAATAATATGTTACAAGCAGGCAGTGTCGTTTAGTCAACAGGTCCTTATCCAAGGGCAGAGACCTTCATACCGTCTATGTACTGAAGTAGCTTTTGAGCAAAAGCAAAACAGGAAGTGATTGGTTTCTGCTGTGAGAGCCAATATCTCTGGGGAATTACAGCTTTTAAAGTCTCGTATATGTGAGATAGGAAAAGATTCTTATTTCTGGCTGAATGCTTCTTAGAAACAGCAAAAGTAGACATTCTTGAGAAGAAATAGCAGTGGGTCGAGGTAACTGTGTTGTTGCATATATGAGGAAGAGTAGGCTAAAGTTTGCTCTCAGAATCGAGGGGTTTTTTTGGGGGGGAGATTGGGTGTTAGTTGATGTAGATGTGCAAAGGAGACCAGCATAATTGCCTAAAAGACTTTCCAGCTCTGATTGTTCTCATTTTTAAGCAAAGGCACAAGTAATTGCTTCAGCCCAATGACATAGCTTGCAGGAGCCTGGAAGACCACATCAACGGTCCCCCATGCCAGGATTAGCATTTTCAGAACAAAAAAGGCAGAATGGCAGCCATTGTGTTAGCCTGCCTGTGTCTGATGACTCCAGTTTTAATGCGTGCAACTGCTAGTGCTGATAGATTAGGGCGGTGTTAAGACCAGTACCTGGGAGAAGTTGCTAAGGGTTGAGTTGGCCCTATATGAAATTATGAGGTACTCTGATGCTCTTCACTTAAGGTCTTAGAAACCATTGAGCTTCTTTATTTTATTTATTTGCTCAGAAGTTGGTGCATGTCACTAAATCAACAGACAACCACGAGGCATGTGCAGGTGAAATCTTTCTGTGGTCAGTTTTTGTGAAGCCTTTTGTGTCCAGACAATGAAAGGATCAGAGGTCCTGCAGGAAACAGCAGCCACAGAAGAGCATAGTATTTTGAGAAAAAGCCATGTGAGATTTTTCCCCCCTGATGCCTCTGTGAAACTTCGAGCGTGAGCTAGAAACTACACACCTGCCGTTTTGATTCCTTCTATGCTCTGGAAAATAGAATTTCTGGAAATTAGAAGATTAATATGAAAGTTGCTTTACTCCATCATTAGTATCTTCTCCTAAGTGGAGCAACCCATAGTGCTCTGAAGGTTGGTTAATACCTCAGGGCAAAAGTTAATACTCTTGAGTTCATGTTCTGCTTTGTAGACCCAAGAGACAGATTTTCAGTCAGAATAAGGAAATAAATGTGTGTGTGTGCATGTTGAATGTAAGTGCTAATTTATGGCTATGCACAGCCATTCATTTAAATGTTTTGAGAAGTATTTGCACTCATAAATCTGTTAACTGTAAATGTAGATTAGTCCTTTAAGTTTACCACTGACATGATCCAAACCCACTGAAATTGCTAAGGTTTCCTATTGACCTGAGCATTTCTGGATCAGATGCTGTCGGCTGTTTTCACAAATGACTAAAAATGGGCCTTGAAAGAGAAAAGCTAGAAAACTTTGGGAATTGGCCACAAGTAAGGTTTTGTGTAGACGTCTTCTCACTGAACACTTAAAACTCCCACAGGAGAGATTTTATCCTGTTCTCTTCATTTCTCTTACCGTATCTGAGCATTGCAGCAGATGCAATGCAGCGGTAACACATTAGTTTACTTTTCCAGTAACACTCATCCCATCATGATGAGGGAAGGTATTTTAGACGCAAATTCAAATTTCCCATTTCTGTGACATAACGCTTTTGAAGTGATTGATTTTATTGGTATTTTTTCCTTAGAACAAAAGGAGTAATTTTGTTCAGGTTAGCAGTCTGAGTGAGGCTGTTTCTCTGAAAAAAGTTACTCGAACGCATGAGTGTTTGTGGGTTGAGGCCCTCATGGGCCAGTAAAGTGTGGTCTCTGGTGACTTTCTGAAAGGCCCGCCATTGCTGTAATAGGCCAAGAGAGACCTGTCTGCCTTGTGAATTCGTATTTAAGGCCTTTTCAACACATGGATTATAGAACCAGTAAACCAAACAGCTCTGTCTATCTTGTAAATACATATTTAGGGCCTTTTTAACATGAGGATTACTGAGCTGATAGCCTGTAACAGCTCCCTTCAGAGCTGTGATAGCCTGCAAACACCCCTGCGTGAGCATTACAGGCGCTTGCGGCAATGCAGTTGGAGCTCCTGCTTCAATTGCTAACACCTGAATAAACAGTTTTTGTGGAAGCAGCTTCTGTGCACACACTGCCAGCACTTCCGATCGCTGCCATCAGGCTCTTTTGTTTTGTTACCTGATGAGTGTTTCTGTGCAACGAAGCTAAGCCAGAAGATGGATATGTAACCGTCAAAATGGAAAACGTTTCTTAGAGAAGAGGTTTTCTAGAAATTCCTTACACGTAGCATGGAATTTCTCTGCATAGCTATTAAGTCATGTTTTTTATTTAATAGTATAAAGGGGGGAGAGAGAGAAACCTTGTTTTGGCAGGGATCGCTCAAGCCAAGTTCCAGCCATGTTCAGGCAGGATGACAGCGATGTGAAGGGGCAGAACCACTATAATATCTTTGTGACTTGCTATCAGGTTGTGCTTGTTTCTTCTGTATTTTCTACTGCGATGGGATTTCTTTCCTGAAGTTCTTAAAACTTGGGATGAATCAAAAAAAAGCCTTTAGCAAATAAAAGGCAGTTTTTGAATTCAGCAGCCACTAAATGTAATTTAAAAGAGGTTTCAAGAAATACAGATCCTAATAGAGATGTGGGTGTTGCAGTGTAGAAGAGCTGAAATGGTGGACAAGCTTGTGTCTTTCCATTGTCATCAGACCTGACTGGTGTGGTCAGGGGAGCGTGAAAAGGCTTGCTGGTAAGTGTGGTGTAGATTTTCAATAGAAAAGCAGATACTTCTCACCACGTGCCTTACCTTATGCAGCTGCTGTTGTGGTGGAGGGACTGATCTGACAGCTCAGAGTGGGCGTAGGTAAACCGGGACTTACTGTATTATGTTTATTTTCTGACCATCAGTTAGTAACTGCCTAGTGGTTATGGCTGAATCGTGGATGCCCCATGGTATAGAGACATTTTACTGACACCATTATTCTGATTTTTTGTGGCAATTCTTAATATTATATAGCATCTGCTGTTAAGAAGTATCATGAAGGAAGTGAACAGGTATGTATGTGCCAGCGATCTGTGGTCTTGGTTGCTTAGGAGAGTCTTTCTGGTTTGTGGGGTCATGGGGTGGTTGGTTTTTTTTCCATTCCTACCTGTCGTATCATACAAATCCAGAGAAAATAAAGGGACTGTATTTTAAAGCTATTAATTGAAAAGCTTGTGAGGAAGTCTCCTGGACAAGTAAATAGATTATTGGTGTTGTTTCACTTGGGCCTGAGAAAACAGTCCAGTGATCGGGGCTTCTAAAACCCTTCATTGAGATTTTTTCCTTTTAACTCAAAAGGAGTTCTGAGCTGCTAACACCTGGCCTGTGATCCCGCTGACTGTCACTACGGACTAAAAATGGAAAAGGTCACAGTTAAAATGGAGAAGTGACACTGGAATATTTTTTTTGTTGTACTTCTTTGAATAACACTGTAATAATTAAAAGAAGACTCTTTTGGCATACTACAGCACAAGATTATGTACTTCACTGGCTTTTTTATTTTTAAAACACCTGAGGATTTAAGTCAGCATAATTTACACATAGACAATAATAAATATGTAATTTGTCCCTGTGGCCAGTCGTACACTGTAAATGAGCAAAGGAGTGGTAAAAGGAGCAGTCCTTTCCTTTTACTTTTTCATCTGTCTTTTAAGAATTGAAGTCACTTTTCAAGTATAAATTCATTAGACTTAACACCATTCCACTGAGGTTCTTCAGTGTTACGATGTCCCGTATTGCTACAGGAATTCGCAAGCGGGTGAACTAAGGACAGTCGTATTGAGAGACTTGCCAAGTCAGTCAGTGACAGAACTGGCAGTGAAACCCAGGAGCCTTTATTGTAATGCATCTCTTTTTTGGCCATTAAATCTCTCTTCTTCCTTGCTAGTCATTGGATCATTAAGATGGAAGAGGATGTCAGGGTAGTTTCTGCCACAGTTGTTTGTTAATTTTGAGTGTGTTACCGTATGTCATCACAAAATTCTGACATTTAAAGCAGATGAAGTTGCTGTCATCTCACCTCCCCTAAGTAATGAATATCCCAATTTAGGGATTTGAATTGTGTCCACAACTATAGAGGATCATGAGAGAGTGGGGAGAAAAAGACACAAAACTGACATGGGCAAATTTATCAAAGTTATTACCATTTATTGTGTTTTAAAACAGGAGGAAAATATATCAAGTCAGTGATATTCATTTTGTTTCATGATTTCATAAAACAAACACATGGTTACTCCTCACTTCACCTGAAAGCTAATAAAAATTCTTCCTTGTTGTCAGAGCTTATGTTTTTACAGGAAAATGAAGAAAAGTGAGCTTAGTTCAGCAGCACTTTATTGTTGGGCAACATTACAACATATGGTATGTGTTTTTCACTCAGCAAAGGAAGGGAAAGGTGCTGGCAATATTTTCATATTTATGGAAATCTGTGGCGTATAAATCTTCTGTTTTGGAGAAATGCTTTGTTTAGATGGTTTTTATACTATTATACCACATGCCTCCATATATGGTTTACAGTGAAAATGTTTGTAAGGGTTTTATTAATGCTATTTTTCATATGCCTTCTGCTTGAAAGTTTGTGTAGTCTGTCTTGGAGACACGGGATTTAGCTATACAGACAAAAGATGGGAGAAAATAATTCCTTTTACGTATTCTTTTAAAAATAACCTAAGTCACATTAACAGCTTATTGTAATGTCACTATTTTAAAGCTCAGTATCCTAGGAAATTCAAGAGCACAGGAAGCAAGGGACAAATCCCCCTAGCAAGAAGGAACATTTACAAGAAAATGGACTTTAAACAAGGTTTCAATATTATGCATGCTGGGCCTTCAGAGGAGAAATCAGAAAAGCAGGAGAGGTCTTTTCTCTGGAAGTTTGCTTTTTTTATTTAATGAGGCAGCTCTTCAAAGAGAATGTGATAGTCATTCCTGGAGGGCATGGTTTGGTGAGCAGGAATACAGGTGAAACTGTATTGTGCATCAAAAAAGCAGATGATGAGTTTGCTTTGTATTTCATCTCATGATTTCATCAATCTATACAAGTATGTGTTTGGGGGTGGAGGACATTTCCATGTGCAACAGAAGTTTGAACAGCTGAAACTCAGCATGGATATGGTGCCCATAGACCTCATTTTGGTGCCAGGAAAATAAAAACATGTTTTAAAAGTCATTGCCTATCGCTTCATGTGCTTGATTTATAGGCACATGTATGTGATTAAAATTTGCATATTTTAACTATACATATTTTAATATGTACGTATCTCAAAGTAAACAAGAGCATGGATGGGGTGGAATTTTAGTGTTTAGTGCTTTCTAAGAATTTCTAATTTTATAAGCTCAACTTTAAATTTAGCTTTTTCATAGCATTTTGTCTTTACTGTGTCTGAAGGGCGTAAACTGAATTACAGGAAGGTATATTTCTCACAGCTGTCTAAAATTGAAAAATTAAGTTTTCAACTTGATTTTAATTAATATTCCAAAATAGCCTTCACACAGTTGTAGATCAAGGGTGTCCAAACGTGTGGAATTGTAACTGGTTAGGAGTTTGAATCTACAGCTACATGTTCTGCTGTCCAGATAAATGCTCACTGCAGCAGATGTTGGCACATCTGTTATGCCTCCCCATTTCGATTGGCTGCCTGGGTGTTTAGAAAGTGCTGATGAGGCAGATAAATCTTCTGACACGTTTCAGGCCCAAAGCAGGCAGGCAGCAGTAATAATGATGTTTACAGAGCCAAGTGCTGGGCAGTAACATTTTGAAATACAGCAAAAAATAAAGTATGATTTTACCTGCAATAGGTGAAATCTGTTGTAAAAAGTGAAAGCTAATTATGCCAAGTGATTTTCAGCTGATTTGAACTGCAGCTATGACAGCCCATAAACCTCTGAACTTTGTGTATCTAAGGTTCATTGGCTAGAAAAAGGCACTTGCTACAGTTTAGAAGGAGCTCTAAGCTATGAAGGGGCTCTTTAATAAACTTAGGAGAGTTGGGAATCAGGTTTAGAAACAGCTGCAGCATATGTGTTTTTTGGAAGGGGAATAGCTATCTTCTGGGGGCTTGAAGTTCCTGATCTTATCAGAATTCTTACTTCCAATAGGTTTTCCTCCACCCTTTGAAGCATGTCAGATTTAAATGTTTTTATACCATTAGAGTCAGGAAAACTCCAGACTTTGGGATCTTCTCCTGAGAAGGTCCATGGTGTATCAAAGAGGACATTCGTGGACAGAGAAGGGTGTATCTGACAGTCTCAAGTGAGGAGACTGGTTTCCAAGTACATAGAGCTTTTGCAGCTGTTGGATCCCTTCCAGACCTTAATCTCCAGCACAATGAATGGCAAACAGAAATGTAGAAGTCACTGTAAAGATTTTGGCACTGCTGTCATGTGCTCATATTGTCCCATTCCATCCAGTAGACGTCACCACTAAATTGTCCAAGTTGCTTTCAAATACCACTATTTGAGGCAAGTCCATAAATTGCAGAGAGAGCCTATCATAGAGGGGCAAAGAAGTCAATGCTCATTATATAGCTGATATAGTTATAGTTGGTTATGTTTTATAGTATGCAGTCTACAACATCTCTGGACAGCTCTCCCAGTGTTTGACTACCCTCATGGTAAGAAGCACTTCCCTAAATATCTAACTGGAATTTCCTGAGTAGCAACTCATGTCTGTTGTCTTGTGTGGCTGTCACAGTGCACCTCCATGAGGAGTCTGGTTCTGACTTCTCTGGACCCTTGTATTTGGTACTTGAAGGAAGCAATAAAATCTCCTTTTTAAGAAGATACTTCTCCCAGCCTCCCCTCATAGGAGATGTGCTCCAGCCCCTAATTAGTTAATAGACTTCTAGCCAGACGTGGAGTGCCGTATTCCTACCTGATAACCAAGAGAAGGTTCATTCTTACATTTTATGTCAAAGCCATTTTCACTGGAAAACAGTTTAGGGAGCAAATTCTGGAAAGCCCCAAAACCAAAAAAATGGGACTGGTAAAGTTTGAGGGATTTCTCCTCCCCACCCCTTAAATGGCACAGACCAGTGATTCCTTAGCTTTATCTCTTATTTTTCTATGTTGAAAGCCAAAGAGTTTCAATATGGGGGTCAGGATAGGAGCTTTAATGAAAAGTCAGAATTTTTTTCTTCAAATACATGTAATAATAAATTCCTTTCTTTTATTTTTTGTCAAAATTGTCCAAAAGCAAAGGAATCCATTGGAATACAGAGGCTGTTAGCCAATTTGACAGTTTAGTATTCACAGACTACTCCAGTCTGCTTATCTCATTTTACCATAAGGTTCAGTTTCTGCCTTGTCTGTGCTATTCCCACCTACTTTGTTCAATGAGAACAAAGTGAGAATGTAGAATCTAGGATTAGTGAAAAAGAAACCCTTCGCTGCATGTCATCAGCTAGTTAATTATACTTTAAACTTTTCTCGTATCCTTGCAACTTCACACTTACATTGAGTGAAGGACCAAAAGTGAGGACCAAAGCTGACTGCTGAGAAATACTATATATAAGCAGTTCATCGTGGATCTCTCTGCTCAGAAAGCAAGAATTCATGGTTTTCTCAAGTGCAGAGCATACCAGAAGGGGTGTTGGGTCTCAAGCAGGTGAAAACATATATGCATATATAACATAAGAAAATATATGTATATAGTTAAGTACTTCTAATAAATTAGCATTCATACTGCACCATGGGGAAAGAACAGAAATAAAGAGAATGAATAGGGAGGTAGAAGAATTAGGGAGCAAAGTAAGACCATGGCTTGTTTGAAATAACAAAGTATGCTGAGGATATTTTACTTTCCAGTAAGTGTGATCATCCAGACAATAGGAGGAAAAAATGGGTTTTAATAGCGTTTAGGGTACTTTAAGTTTAATACTTCCCATAAGGGTTGATTTTTTGATTTATCTTTCTGACAGGGATCTGAAGATTTGGTATTATGCCTGCTAGCTAAGGGGGAAAACTCAGGTTCGAGTGGATGTTTGTGACTTCCTGGAGGATATACTGTTAGCTGTTGAGCCTTTTGCAGCCAGGAAGCCTGTAATCTGTAAAGGGTTTTTTTTCCCCCCTCTTTGAGTTCCTTAGGAGATATGCTCACTGTAAAGTCCACCATGTGTCTTTAAGCTCAAGACTTAAAATACCCTTTAAAAGCAAGTCAGAAAGGCCACACCAAGCCTGCGAGGCCCACAGAATTAAAAGTTATGTTTATCTCGTCCCCATATGCTTAGACCCTTCCTCCCACTGCAACACGAAATTTGTTCATAGCACAGTGAGCAAAGGTTTCTCACATTCGTAGTCCAGCTCCGTCGTTCATCCAGCCCAACCAGTTCCCCCATCTGCTCCGCGACTGCTATCCGTCCCCCTGTCCTCACCCATTGAGAGTCTCAGCTGACACTTGGGTGTCTTCCTCCTCCCACTCGCAGCCATCAGGCTGTTACTGATCATCACACATCAGACTGCTGAATATGCACTGGCAGGCTTGCCATGCCTTAAGTTATTCCATTGTTTGATTTCCTACATAGAAGTCTAGCGTGCACCAAAAATTTTCTCTCCAGGGCTGCAGGGAGAGGATGAATTCCCGTATCCAATGGAGCTTCTTTATTATCAAAAGATTCGTCAGCTACGGGGCCAAATTCTGCTCCCACAGTTGCAAGGTGGTATTTTATTAATAGGTGCCTATATGTCAGCGTATTAATTCTGTTTTTTTCTGCTACTACGTTTTTCTTTTTTTTTTTTTTTCTTTTTTTAACACTGGTATCATTGTCTACAGCATCCTGCTGTCCCAGAGCATTCTTTGTCTGGACACAAAGCAGCATGTGGCTCTAAGTGTAGCTATAAAGCAGTGATCAGCAGGAAAGTGATCTCGTTTTTAAATATTTCTCATTCTATGTTGTATTTGCTTTTGGATTATGCATTTGAGAAATGCTTGCTGATATTTTTCCTTTCTGCTTTGATGTAAACAAATCTTGTGTCAGAGATTCTTAAATCTAAACCAGACTTTAAAAAACGAGGATTAAATGAGACTTTAGCCTATAAGGTAGAGCCCCCACCCCTTGGACAGAGCATTGTTTTTCCCCACCATGTGGAATGGAGATAACCCTCTGTTTCTTTGTGGTAAGCTACCAACCAAATCCATTCTGGCAAATCTGACACCCAATGTGATTTGTCCTTTTCGATGCTGTTTATGAGAAGTCAGGACAGTCTTCTGTCAAAATTGATAAGTGAGAAGACAGTGGGGAATGCAATTTTATTTGTAACAGCACAGCTGCCAGCAGTTCCAGCTTGTTTACATCTAGGCTGGCTCAGTCTTGCTCCATAGCTTTTCTATTTCCATCCAAATAGCCCCCAAGTACATTGTGGATGTGCCTGTCTATGTAAAATCTGCGTAACAGAGCATACCGGGAATGTTAGAGAGGGGAAAAAAGAACTGATTTCTTTAGGTTATTTTCACAACTCGAGCATGTCAGTCACTTCAAAAGCGAAATCTTGAACTCTACCAAATCTCCATAGGCATTTACAGAATGGGTTCTAAAACTGAACTATAATCTGCTAAAATCCTGTGATGCTTGTTACCTTCCATGGTGAACGTACCAGAGGAGTTAAGAGCTTTGCTTTTCTGATGGAAGCATTCTTTTTCTGGTGGAATTGGCCAGTGTCTGTAAATTAAATCCACTACAGGCATTTAAATACAAGGTTTTTTGCTGTGAAAAGAATGCAGTAGGACCCTGCAGTGACCTCTGAAGGGGAGGGCAGTTTCATTGCACTCTGCTTCACACTGAATACTTCTGCTACGTAGCCTACAATTAGCCTGTGTTCCGTAGACATTAACATATTTCCTGGAAAATCCTTTTGGCAAGAGAGCATAACTCCTGATGGCATTAGGATAGTTCTCAGGTCTAGGAAGCCTTTGTTTGCCTGTGGTATTACTTGCCTTCAGTCCGGCAGTCCCAGAATCCCAGGCGGTGTTGATCTTTTTTTATAGGTACACTTAAGAAAGGTACAGTGGTAGGTGTTTCCTCCATATAGTCTCTCCTGTGAGCTGTTTCTTTACAGTAGCCCACCCTAAACGTGCAGTTATCATGGAGGTAAAGTGAGAGAGGGGGTTTATGTTTGACTGATCTAGCTTAGGACAGACGAGGTTTTCTAGCAAACTGAAAATTCTTGTTTCCTTTTGCCATTTCTGTTTTTGCAGTTATTAATCAATAATTAGTCTTCTACATGGTTTGTCATTAAAAGGTAGAGTCCAGAGGTGGCTGTAAATGTCAGTGCTCTGGTTCTGTGAATTGTGGGGTCATCTGACACTTTTTCTTTCTCATTATAAGTGTATATCCTATCACTGTGTTTTCAAGAGTTGCAATCATGCTCTTAAATGAATTGTTTGGTGATTGCCAGGGGAGACTCTCTGCAGTGTAACCGGCCTGCGCGGCATGCACTTACACACAGATATATACGCACTGTATGTACCTATATACTCATATACATAAATTTACACACACATACTACCTCCCCTCCTCACACAGAGATACATATACACTCAAGTAGACAACTAAATATTTAACGCCCACCCCAAGCCTGAAAACAAAATATCTACCTTCAAATTAAATGACTTTGTTAAGTGTACATTGGAGGCACCACAGACTCTCTTCATCTAGAGATAGGTAGCCCATAGGAAAAAAAAAAAAAATCATTATATTTGAAATAGATTGGCGTGATGACTTCTACTGATGCTAGGATTTACACATCTTTTTTCTGAGTTTCCTCAAATTACTTCTGGTCATTGTTAAAGACGTGACTGCTAAACAAAGCCTAGCTAAGAGAGTTGGAAACATGATTTGGGTAAGGTGAAATGTGATACTTGTTTGAAACACCAAGCGTCTGTTTTAAGTGTGTAGTCTTACCCATTGTACATACCCTGATCATTTGTACGTGACAGTCACAACTCCTACTGCTTGGTACCAATTCAGAGGTGAAATAAGTGGTGTTATAAAAGGAAGTCTAAAGAACACCATTCATTCTGCTGATGATGCTTTTTTGTTGCAAACCCAGGCCATTGTTTCCCCTGTTTTACAAGCATTTGCAACGTATGCTTTTATGTAATGTATAATACCATTCTTATCACTTCTGAATTTGAGATGAATTTTTCTTTTTAGTAGCTCCACTGATAGCTCTCTACCCTCCTAGGACTTCATTAGATTGAACTGTTCCTGTAATAAGAGTGAAGGGATAGCTCTGGTTCTGTTTGTATTATTTTTTTTTATTTCATGAGCAGAATTACTTGCCAGTGATGACAAGTGTGTGATATTATGAAGATTAAATATTATTGAAGGTAGCAATGTAAATGACCAGTGATTTGGCAGCCTGGAAAAGGTATGTCCTTTGAGCAGCCAAAATTCAGCTATGCATATAAACTGAAAGTTGATCTCACCCATAAAGATGCAGAAACAAGATGATACTGAAGAGTGAATCTTAATTTTAAGGTGTGTGTAGTCCCCATAGTCCCCATGCATTTCTGTTTGATGCTTCAGAAGGGTGACACTAGCTCAGATGGATGAGGACTTTTTTTTCAGTATAACCAGTTTATTAAAATAAGTCAGACCTTAATGTACTTTCTCAGTTAATTCTTCATTGAGCTATTCTGTAAGTACTCTGTTCTTGGCCTTTTGTGCTTTATTCATTCAGTTAATCGTTCTGTCAATTATAACATTAGTGGGATGAACATTAAAACAGCTTCTCAGCTATTACTACAGGTAAAAAGGAAAAGCAAAGATAAACGTAACTACTCTGTTCTTATTTTGCTTTATTATTTTGGTTTTGTTTTCTCTTTTTCTTAAAATTCACGGTAAGTACTACACACTCCTCCACCTTGGATCATCAGGTATTGGGTCCACTCATTGCATTCAATAAGACTTGATTTCTTCCAAAAGTGCAGTCAAGGCTACAGCACAAAATAACTAGCCTGGCATAAAGGCGCTGCTTTACAAGTGCTGGTGAAAGAAACTGAGGAAAACAAGGACATAATCACAAAACCTGTCAGCTAAACCTTGGTGTATTTTAGCATTTGCAAACATTTAGGTCATCCCAGCTATGAGGTAAATTGTGTAAAGAGTTTGGAGCTCTGCCTGATAATGGTCCGTAAAGGGGTAGAACATAAAAGTGTTTCAGCCTACACCTGGGGTTGTTTCAGAGTATGTACATAGCCACTTATTTAGTGATGGGCAGTAATTCACTAATTGGTGATAACTGCATTGTTCTGGGTGGCTATGAAGATAACAACCCCCCCCCCCTTGATGTTGCAATAATAGCAACTAGTAACAATTCGTAATCTAGTTTTGATCCAAAAGGTACTAATAATCATCCTATGGTACAGAAAAATTGCTGAACCCAGAGAGACCTCCACAGACTGGCTCCCTCTGAATTCTTTTGCCTTAGAACACATTACATTACTGTGGGCTTTGTAGATGCAATTTGTCAGCCACCTTAGAGACTTGAGCCAAGATACAGCTCTTTTGTACCTTTTAGGGTGAAGATAAAGCATATCTGAATTGCATTGTTTGTTTCACCACACAAGGACTTTTCCAGACTGGCAGCTTTTTATCTTTCTTCTGGTGAAGTAGGACTCCTTCTCCAGTACTCTGTGGTGACTTCCTTTTCTAAAAGCTGTATGTGTACTGTTGAGTTGGCTCCTAATTTAAAACCTGGCCATTTCATACTTGTAAATAGCAAAACTTCCCTTCTCCTTTCTGTCTTTTTTTTCCCCATTCAGGAGTGTTGTTTGAAGGGGAGAGGGAAGAAAGCACAGTGTTTTGGTTTTACAGGCTGGACTGTACTGATATATAACCAGCACGAAAAGCTGACATTCTTTTCCTCTAGGATAATGGAGACAGGATAGATGCTAGTTAATGCTAAGAAATGAAATAGTTAACTGTATCATAAACAGAACAGGTTTAGGATGCTCTATCTTGCCATGTCACAAAAATACAAACCCTGAACTATGAATCACAGGTTCTGTTACACTGGAAAGTAACGCTAATTAAAATTAATTTGGTATTTGACTATGTCTCGACAGTGAGATGATTTTCTCATTGTAATGAGGACTTAACTGTTAACTGAAATGATCACACACTGTCCATTTAGGAAAAATACTGTTGTGTTTTGATTCCATGCTGTCCCTTCTAATGGTGTTACCAGAGTTCATGGGACCCATTACTCTGATATACCGTACGGGTGAAGGGAACTCAATAGCTATTACGATTTTGATAGTCTCTCTTGGTCCTTTTAGTGGTGTGCAACAATTGCTATAAAGGCAGATGGGGAATATTGGAAGGATGTAGAGTATTTATAATATTTCTACAGTGCCTTTCAAACACTCCGTAATCATTTATTCTTTTATGTCCTGCCACTTTGGTGGTGTTTCCATTGTTTTCTGCTTATAGATAAAGAAAACAAGTCACAAAATGTTACATAAGGTGACTGCACCAAAGCAGTTACAACCGAACAGGGAATAGGGACTTAAAGGCAGAAGACTTCTGGAAACCTGCTAAAAAAATGCCTTATGAGGCAATATCTCACTGATTTTTTTCAAAATTATGATAAATTTGAGAAGGTAGGGAAATTTCCCTTCCTCACTATAGAGCATCATCCAGGGAAGAATCTCAACCATATGCTCAGTAATGTAAAATAAACCCAGTAATTTTTCAAAAAATTTACAATTCTTGATCTTGCAACCAGTTACTTGTATCAATGAGTTCATCCTCTGTCATTTGTGATGGTAACCTTTTTTTAAGGTTTCCTTATTAAAGGCTTCCATTCTGGAAATGGGTCGGCGTGTTTCTGTACACAAATAAATTGCAAAGGGGATCAGCAAGTTTCCTTGTCAGCACAGTCTCAGGAGACTCCCAGTCCTAAGACAACATGTTTGGACATGAGGTAGCCAAGTATAGAGTTTACCTTTGTCATGCTATAGAATGGCGTTGAATAATTGATTAACTTTTATTAGTTATACTGGTCTACATTACATAGAGAAAACTAGTCTTATTGCATTTCACAGCTAGTAAGTCATGAGTTGACAAAAATGAAAAATGGACATAGAATGAGCCAAGACAATGTTATAGTGTCCAGCAACTGGACTGTAAACCCTTTAGAGCTGAGGCAGTGTTTTTCTCCTTAAACCTCCATTGCACTAGAGCAGCCCAAGAGTTACACTTCCGTGGAAAGAATTCGATCAATGTCTTCGCTAATTCTGTGAATATAGTAGGTCAAATTCAACAAAAATAATATTATCATCCCAGAGACCATCAGGGATTTCCTGAACCTGCTTACTCCCTGGCAATTCCCGGGCAAGGGACACATCAGATCTCAAGTTTATTCTGAGTTTCAAAGCCACCCAGTTGCCTTCAAATACTGGGGGTTCTTGTATGGGCTTTGAGACTCTCCTACCTTGGGAAGAGGGTAGCTTGCTGTTCACCCCAACTAATTTGTATTGAGCTCTAATTTCTTGTTTACCTTATTTCCCACCAGTACAAAAATTTCTTCTCATCACCCAGAAGCGTGAGAATGCAAGACAAACAAAAGATCAGAGGATGAGGGAAAGGAAGGAGAACAAAGTGGCAGTAATAAAAGGTTATTTTGGTAGTGCCTGACTGTACACATGATTCATAGGTAGTGAAGCAGTCACTTTAGTAAATGGGACTTCCTGCTCTACCAGGCAGTAATTTCTTTACAGATTTCTATAGGTGAGATAACAGAATGGTTTATAAGGTGAGAGTAGAAGGAAGGTGATGCAGGGGCTGTGTGGATGCGGGCACTTATGGAGAATGGAAATGTTTGGGGGGAAATGGAGAAAAGTGTGAGTGAGGCTGCTGTCTGAATATGAGTGAAGGGTCACTTAGGGAAAGAGTGAACTGAGAAGGGCTTTGAAGATAAGGACAGAAGGATTGTATTGGTGGAGAGGTGCGATGGTTCGAATGGAGGTGAGAGAGGCTGACAGGCAGTGATGAGACAGGGGCAGAGCTCAGCCACGCTATAAATGGGTTGAACAGTGTTGGACAGGGAGTAGCTAATCCTGACAGAAAGTGGGGGGAGGATTCAAAGGTGTGCATGGCTTAGTAGAGACCAATCGCAGAGTGGTCAACAAAGAAAAATGGGGCAGAGTAAGCTTTCCATGTGTGCAGTTATTCCAGCACAGGGTCATCACATGAATAAGTCTTGTCAACATCTTCTGGGTGCAGTGAGAAAAAACTTTACCAACTTCCCTCTTAGGCTGTAACCTGTTTTCCAGTGTGTGGAGGGAAAATGTGAACAGTTCAGATCTCTTTTCGCCCCAAAAAACTGTTTAAGAATGGTCACCGAAGTGCTCATGGGCTGTTTTCTAACAGACCATCAGCTTTACTCTTTGTAATCTAGCTTTTAGTAGAAAGACCTACTATAACTGCAAACTGATGCAAACTTTTCCAAGGTCTCTTTTAATAGCCCTTAACCTCTTTTCAGCAATTCTGGAAAGCCAACAGCCCAGTTGGTGACATTTATAATCTACTTCTCTAGCACTTGAGAGAAATGACAGTATTAACCTAGCCTTCCCTCCCCAAAGAGGTGACAGCTCCTTGTTTGATCTTATGCCTCCTGAGGCTGACAGCCTGTAAACTGGTTTTCCATCATTGACGCGAATGACGGCCTTTAACTGGGAGCCAGAGGCTACAGGCACTACTCCATCACTTTAGAGGATGACCAGTATAACCAGTTTTCAGTCCTTCAGGAGCACGACCTGCACCTCTTGGCTGTCTTTTCTATGTTTGAAGAAATGACCTACCTTGGAAACTTGCATCCCAGTCTTTCAAGACAGGATAGTCTTTATTCTAATTTCCATGTCTATCTTTTAACCAAATAATTTATGGCACAACACTTTAAAGTATTGTCTTCACTGTGGCAATGCACTGAATTATTGTTCTGCCCACACAAAGAAAAGAAGCAGCAAGTCAAAGATTTAGCAATTTGGCATTGAATTCTGTCACTTGGCAGCAGAAAACTCTTCGTGTTGAGAGGCGGCTGCCCCCAGAGTGCCCAAAAGAGGGGGAGGCTGTCATCTCCCATCTCCTCTCCTTCCACCATCTGTCTGTCAGCACACTTCATGAATCTCCAAATATTGTTTCGCACAGATTTTTAAAATGCTGAATTTTGAAGACTGTCAGTTCAGTCCCTACATGCATACACACAAAACCCAAAGAGAAGGCAACTGTATGCATGCGTGCATGTGTGTGTGCATGTGTGCATGTATCTAAAGGGATTTCAGAGAAGGAAATTACATTCTTAGAAATTCATTACTGCTGCCAAACTTATTGTTTCTTCTGTTAAAGACCAGTTGGGAAAAAAAAACCCTAAAAAGTGTCTGTCGCAAAAGGCAATGTTCAATGCATTTGACCGTGATGGTCAAGGTTCTTTAGTGTCTCAGTTGCTGTTCTTCTGTTGAAGTTGTTTCAGATGTGCTTGTTATATAGAGTTAAAGATCAGGCTTGTGAGCTTTTGCTCTGAGAGATGATTTAATATTTTATTCAAAGTGTTTTTAAATTTTCCAAAGAAGTTTTGTCAACCCTGATTTGTTTGAATGTGACCAGGATGTATCATGTTTGCTGTAAAAAAGATGATGCCGTGAGGTTAGTAGTGCAGATGTGCCGTGGGAAAAAGGCAGTTATCTGGAATGACTTCCAATGCAAAGTAAGAGACCTCATCCAACTTCTCCCTCATGCTGAATGAGATACTACTTGAATATGTACTTGAGTCTAGGCTGAAAAGCATGAAATGTTTATTGGGCCTTCAACACTAAGTACCGCTATCTCAGTTGTAGGTATCTACAGCTTCTAGTGGCTACAGCCATGCGCAGTCATCAGACTATGCCTCGTACAGTCATTTAGGAAAGAGGTAGTCCCAAGAAGACCAAGTACAGATCTCAGCTTCAAGCTCTGTTACTGGGCGGAGAAACGAAAGCTGTGGCAACTCAAGCACTATGCGCAGCCAGGGCTGGTGTATCCCAGTCACTGGTATTTGTCATCAGCTGGTGCCCAGAGACAGTTTTAGCAATCCTCTTGGACTCCCAGGATGGACCCTCTAGGGTCGTCCTCATTTTCCTTTGCTCTTTCATGCCCTGAACGGTTAAATTATTCTGCTCATTGAGCCAGCGCACTGAAAGGATTCAGTTTGTTTGCAGCCTGAAACATTGGTACAGCTTTGTAGCAACATTTTGAGAAAAGTCATCCACAAGAACTTCAAGTTCATTCCCGATCGAAGAAATTATGTTCAGAGCAGTCCTTGGGGCCCCTGTCCAGCCTCAGCGCGGGGAGACGGGAGGTTGTGCCGGCAGGACAATGAAAGTCAATGGATTTCAGCTTGTGCACAGCTCCTCATTTGCCTTGATTTAAAGGTCCCAGTCTCAGTCCTTTATGGTGTATTTAGGCTTCCTTATAGGCCTCCAAGGGACCACAAGCTTCTTTATTCCTTAAAAGTATACCTTGTTGCTGTAATTGAAGCCGTTTTGTTACTGTAATTTCTCCCTAATATTACAGCTCTAGTCAAGTGTTCTTTCCCTCTGGAGGCATCAATTATTATGGGGTTTGAATAGGCCTCCTTCCAGTACATATACTTTTGCTCCCAATGCCAAAATCAGGTCACTGCGATTCTCTTCCCTAATAAAACATGGTCCAGTGTTTCTTCTTTCAAACCCCACGTATAATGTGTACTGGCGACTATTCCACTTCTCACCACCCTATTTAAAACTCCTGCTGTATTTAAGAAAAACTAAAGAATACTACAGGTTTCATGGTATTTTCCACATTTCCTTAGTTTCCATTAAGATGTTGAATGTCCAAAGTCCAGGGAGAAGTTTATAGGGTTTATGCAGGTACTGAACCCATGTAGATGTGAATGTTGGTGAGGGAGCAGGGGAGGAAGCCATAGCAGTGCACTTCGTGAAGGATGTTCAGCTGAAATGAAAATGGTGTGGGGTTCATCGGCTAACCCATGTGTGTGAACTGCAGGTTTTTCTATAAGTTGTGGTATTTTGACAGCTGGTCCCAAGTCAATGGGACTCACTCAGTAGTGAGTCCTCACTGCTGTGCGCCCTGCGCCTGTTTATGGATTAATCTGCATGACATCTCTGGGGATGGGGAGGAGCAAGCTCTGTACCACAGACTGAAAACTGAAGCGTGGGTTTGTCTCTCCTTTTTTTGTGCAGCCATGAGAAGCAGAAACTCTTAAGCTCTAAATGTCACCTGCAAAGTCCCTTTAAATACATATATCAACTACAGTTTCCCATTTGCACCCAAGCTAATACTCTGTGTTATTGGATTCATCGTGCTTTATTACAAGTATTTGTTTCACAGTGTTCAAACCAAGTGCAGCTTTGCATTTTAGTGAGTGATTCCCCCATGAAACCCTAAAGACGCTTAACTCAGATGGGTGTATGTAGTAGTTATCGCTGCGCCATCTGCCCTAAAACTTGCACTTTTCATGAGATGCCACTGCTGGGACATCTGGCACTAAAAATATGTTTTCTGCATCATCTCACAATTGAGGAGGATGCCACGGCTGTTCAGCTCCACAGGAGATTCCTTGAAGCATCCTTCTGTTATCTAATAGCTTCTGCAATGAAGCTATGGCACTAAACTGGCCAGGGAAGGAGTTATGCTATTAAGGGAAGGCTGTGTTTTTGCTTTATGGCTTGGATTGCTGTTAGAAGGGAGTGGCACTTGTGTGATGGATTGATTGATGTGTAGCCAGTCTGTCTTATATCCTATAAATCAATAGTTGATGTGATAGTACTAAAATGCCTATGTAATATACTGTAAGTCATCTTCTATTATCCAAAAGCAAAAAACCTGCAAAATCGATGCACAGCCGTATTTCTCAAAGTTTGGCATGTCTTACTGAACTGTTTCTGTATAGCTTGAACCTGCAATATACTGGGATTTCCTTCTTAATTTACAGAATATTTTCCCCCTTAAAGCTGCACACAAAATATTGTGTCTCAAGACTGGACCGTATGAGTAGGTCATACAGTATGAGTATGTCCTACGGTATGAGTATGTCAGCAGCTTGGTGCTCCCTTGTGCTATACAATTTTTTTCCACCCTTGGCAAAAGCCACCACACGAGCCTGTGTGTTTTCTTGTAGGAGGTGGAGCTGTGCCGCATTAGCAGCCAGGAGAAGCTGGGGCTGACTGTCTGTTACAGAACTGATGATGAGGAGGACACGGGGATCTATGTCAGCGAGGTAAGGACGTGGCAATGGGGAGGAGCATGGGAGATGCTCGTGGTGGAGGGCTGAACTTGCCAGGGAACGTAAGAGCAAGTGCTCTGAGACCAGAGTGTAGAAGTGTCGGCTGTCAGCCAGCACGTGTCACTTTCAATTCGTTTAGATTATCAGTTTAAATTATGTTGCCCAAGTAGTGTAATTATTACTAGTGAGCTTCTTTAATGTGAATGCTTTTAACTACAACTTCATCGTTAGGGAAGTACAAAGCAGTCTGAGCATGGTCTGAATTTTGAAAGAAGTCTGCCCTTATAATAGAAATCAGGCAGAGTTTTTAAGGAGAAAAGCACCTTCTCCACACCCTGCTTGCATTCTCCCCCTGCCACAGCCTCGGTAATCATAACAGTGGATAATCATTATTTTACGTTTTGTTACAGTTGTGGTACACACCGACATACCACAGGTGGGTGGAGAGAATAGCTTGGGAGAGGAATATGTTGGAAAGACTAACAATATTTTTTGCCAGACAAAAAACAGAATACTGGATACTGAGATGGGACGAACCCTCAGGTTTTCATTGGCTTCACCAGCAAAACATGGCATCCAGTACATATCACAGGGTGCTAGTGTTTCACAGGTTCAGCCCACAAGACTTCCAGGAACACTAGCTCCCTTTCAGTCTCCAGCCATTCAGAGAGGGTTGTTTTTCTGGGTAAAGCGAACTCTTGTGAGTCCAAGGTCACTGGTGATTGTCCTGCATGAACCGCGTTTCCAATTTCTCACTTTTGTGGCACATTGAACCAAATTTGGACACTAGGAAAAGGTTCTTCACTGAGAGGGTGGTCAGTCGCTGGAACAGGCTCCCCAGGGAAGTGGTCACGGCACCAAGCCTGTCAGGGTTCAAGGAGCATCTGGATGATGCTCTTAGTCATATGGCTTAGTTTTAAGTAGTCCTATGAGGAGCAGGGAGTTGGACTCCATGATCCTGCAAGCTTGAGATATTCTATGATTCTGTGATTCTAAATCCTGAGCGAAGCTCATGGACAGAGGCAATCAGTAGAGAGAATTCTTCTACATATCAGTGAACGGGGATGAAGGCAAGATTGCACGTTCGCAGGCCAGCAGCAATGTCAAAGAAGCAGAAAAGCACAGCCTTGGAACAAGAGTGAGGAATTAATATAAGACTACCCAAGAATAAGTCTTCCACCAGTTGTATAAACGCTGCTGTTAAAGTCTGTTTGACCTTGTGAGGACAAAGAAAGTGCAGGAATCTCTTTAATACACTCCAGGGTTATATCTGAAATGTGCTGGGTTTCCTACATGGCAGAAATTTCTCAGACCTTTTATAGTGAATGTAATTATATTGTCTTTCGTACTTGATTAAGCACTTCAGAATCATTTTTTTTTTCTGTGACAATGCACAAGAAGGAAATAATATCTAACAGCTGTAGAGGATGTAACCTGCAAACCAAATGCTCAACACAAATGTTTGGTTTGAAAAAATAGCTTATGGCATGATGAGGCAAAATAAATGATTTAAGATAACCATCAAGTGAAAGGTGATAGATCGAATTGCCCTGCAATGAACAGTAGGTCATTGCTCAGGGATGAGCTATAGTGACTTTGATAAACTGTTAATGGAGCCCTAAACATCTATTTAGGTTAAACTAACTTAAAATTAACTGACTCAGACCAGGAACAACATACAATACCTGTGAGTGATCTATACAATATAGATCCTTTGGGGTTTTTTGCTGTTTCCTTGCAAGCTGCAAAATTCCAGAGGAAGTAACAGATTGATAACTGAGATAATCATTTAATAGTAAATGTTTCCATGAAAGAAAAATAAACCTGCTCTTTTCCCAAAGACAGGCCCATTTGTATAGAGGTATCAACTGCTGCAGAAGCACCTCAGTCCATAGTGAACTTCCAGAGAAGAGGGAGTCTGTCATTAATTCTTAGTGCTCTGACAGCTGAAGGTTAATGCCTGACAGTGGCATAAGAAAGTATTAATCTGAAAATCATATGCTCCCAACCCTTTCTGTCTTTAGGCTTTTATCTGAAACAAGCTCATGTGATTATTTAAAAACTGTTGAGTTCATATGACTCTAAAGGAAACTTCAGATTGTCTGTGTACAGAGTAAAAATGGTACTTTTACAAATTGTGCAATTACATGGCTGTTACCATTTCCAGTAAAAATCTTTCCATGTTCAGTTACTGGATGTTGTCCTGTGCAGGTTGATCCAAACAGCATTGCTGCCAGAGATGGCCGGATCCGTGAAGGAGACCGCATTTTGCAAGTATGTGACAATAGACTCTTCCTTAAACTCTTTCTTCAGACAAATGTGCAGTGCCGTGTTCTCTGTGGACTGTTAATGAGGGAAGGTAGTTCTCTTTGTTGCTGTGATCGATGAGAAAATCCATGTCTGTCTGTTTTTTAACACAATAGCCGGGAGCTAGAGTGCGTGTACTGAAAAATGAGAATGACTAACTCGTTCTGGCTCATGCCCTTATGTCCCATGTCTTTTTTTGCCATATTTATTAGCAAATCTCATTTCCCCTATGTTCATCTCAGTGTCAAATTCTAAACAGGGATTCTGCAGACATAAATATGGGTGTCACAGACTTGCTGATCATTCACTGATCGCATAAATTTGGGTAAAACTCACTTGTGCTGAGCATATATGGTAAGAGTTTTCATACAAAAAATGTGCTGTTAGTGAAGGATGATATTGAACGTACCTGAGGAGGGGGTTCATTAGGCTTTTGTTAATATTTTCTTTCCTCCACCAATAAAACATTGGTTTTCTGAGTTCCTTTTCTAATCCACCATCTTGGCTTCTTTTTCCCCCTTTGTTTCTGTTGATCCGCTCATTTAAAGAGCTGCCCCACAGATAGGTTTGTGTGATACAGCATAGCCCCTGTGGGTACGGGTGGCCGGCTGCTGGCTCGGGAGGAGGGCAGTGTACCTCTACAAAGAGGGAAGTAGCTAGAATAGCAGTGGATTTCCATTTTCAACTGGCAGTGAATAGCACATTTTTTGCCCTAGTGACAAAATCGCAAAACAGCTACCAAAAATCAGTAGATTGGAAACTCTTTGCTGTACTGTAGCATTTTAGTTCTGGTTCCCAGTCGATGACCCTTGCATTTTAACCTTTTCTCACTGGAGCCCCAGAAGTAGCTCCTGGTGATGACAGGTTGCTTTTCTGTAACACGTTCCATAATTGCCCTTCATTAATTTAGGCACGTGAGCTTTCACGTTGTCACAAGATCAGCCTCTTCCTTCCCTCCAGTATTTTCATTTCTGC
This sequence comes from Harpia harpyja, assembly GCF_026419915.1. Taxonomy (NCBI): domain Eukaryota; kingdom Metazoa; phylum Chordata; class Aves; order Accipitriformes; family Accipitridae; genus Harpia; species Harpia harpyja. Next base: position 37,671,426 of record NC_068945.1, on the reverse strand, counting down.
AGGAAATGTCTTTGCTGAAATGTGTACCTATATCTCTTACCCTGGTATCAGCTTTGGGAGTCTAGCTAACACAACAGGATCTACGAGCTGGCTTACCAAGTGGCCCATCTTTTGGAGGGGAAATAATAAGTTACATTTTAATGTCAGGGCTCACTCAGGGGCTGCTGGTTTATTCTCTGTGTGGTTGGGAACGTGAAAACCTTCACAGGACTGATGGTGTTCCCCCCCCAGAAGACCCAGACGCCATGGTGCGAGGGCAGTGAGCTCCTTGGTGGTACTGGGAGTGATGGGACCACATCGTGGGGTGCGGCTAGGAGAGGAAAAGTCAGTGCACTGCCTTCTGCGTCTTTCTGTAAAATACCTACTGAAGAAAGCAAACAGGATATAATGACATTTTTAACTTTGAAAAATCAGAAAAAAACCTAGTTTATTTGACAGAGTAGAAACAACTTTCATTCCTACTCTGTGCGTTTCAAAATAAGGTAATAGAGGGTAGGTCCATTTTCTGCTCCTTTCCTTGCTTTCTAAAATTTCTGAGCGAAGTGGAGAGCCAACAGCAGTTCAGACAAATGTTCTCCAGTTCCTAATGAAATTCATTTCGATTGTGAGTAAAGACTCGAGGGGCGAGAGAAAAGCATAGGTAATTCTGCCGTCCTTTTGTAGACTGGAGCATTACTTTAATGTCAGTGCTGATATATAGCTATGAGTTTGACCATTAAAGTTAACACCCAGAGAGTTACGTGGGGTTTACTTTCATATCTGAAAACACATTGACCCTCTATCTGCTCTTATTGATGAGATAACTCAGAGAAATAGAAGGTGACAGTGCCATTACGGGGGGATTACTCTGAGGCTGGGTGCGAGCCGGATCCTTGAGCGTGGGGAGGTTTTCTGTGGGTGGCGGATGGCATTGGTTAAGGCTGGGAGGGACGCGCTGCTTTGTGTATTTCTCGCAAAATTAGGGCAGATTTCCTCACATTTTTGAGGCTGAAACAGTCCCCTTCTCATTCTCACAAACCTCACACCTCTCCCATCACCTTCGCAGTCCCCTTAAGCACCTGAGAACAGCCTGAGTATTTTACATGAAATGTTACAAAGTCAAGGGAAAGGTTTGATAAGGATGGTGCCTAAACTCCTGCTGTTTTTAACGGCGAACCTCCAGGCTGATGAGTGCTCCCCGTGGGAGCGAGATGCCGTGGGGCAGGCTGAAGTCTCTGCTTTTCGGGTTAGGGCAGCTCTGCGTTATCAAATGGTCATCTGGTCTCCCACAGACCACTGCTATCCCTTAATGTAAGCTTTGAAGGGTCTCAGGCATTTTACTTATTGCTGGTTAGATAATGAGGGTACACACTGGGCTTTTCTTTGATCTGAATTAAAGCTGTGTTTTCAAGTCAAGGCTTTCAGGCCAAACATACATGGAGAAATGCAACTTCCTCTTTACTTTTCAATCAATCAGGAAGTTCCCTCTGCTTTGAAATCAAACCCTTACAAAATTTTATTTCCCCCAAATATTCAGATCCCTCTGTCTTCCAGTTTTGTTTTCACCCATTTTCAAATAGACCAAGTTTTTTTTTTTGTTGCTACAATGAGAATAATCCACTTCTTGTGCTGTGAACTGGACAAAACCAAATACGTATGGAAAATAAGATTTCTATTTGATTCCCTCAATAAAGGGTTTGGACAATGCAAAAAGTGTTTGTTACCATGTAGTCATGGACGTGGCTGGTTTAGTGAGGTGACAGATAGGAGGAAGGTAGCGAGAAAAGCACATTCGCATTGGAGAACCACTTTTATTTTGATAAGGGGGATACATATGTTTTGTGTGGTTCTGGATACTAAGCTGTCCACACAAATATGAAATGATTAAATGGAGCGGCAATAAGCAGTGGCCTGTAAGTATTGCCTGGTGAGAGATAATACTGTAGCTCTCTAATTGGCTCACTACCAGCATACAGTGTGACTGATTTCATCTGTAGCATTACCAGTCTTGCTTCCACCAGCACTATTATCTCAGAGTGACACTTCCATTACTCTGAACGGAGAAAGATGAACGTCACCTGTCAAGGGCTGGTTAATTGTGTTGCTAGATGTATGTTACCAGGGCGCAGGTTGGACATTTATGAACATAACTGCTTCCTCTGATGTCCACCATCCTTCAACGATCGATACAGCTCTTACAGTAAGCGCATAATTGAGTGAAGGCACTTACCACTGAGGGGCTGAAGATGAGCCCGTTGCGCGAGTTTCATTGTCCATACATTCAGCACAAATGAGCTGATATCTGCCCTTTATTGTGTGTTGCTTTGTGGAAATAGAAACTAATGTGCCACTTTCATTTGTTTTCTAGATAAATGGCCAAGAGGTCCAGAATCGGGAAGAGGCAGTGGCATTGCTCTCCAGCGAAGAATGCAAGAAAATTGTGTTGCTGGTCGCAAGACCGGAGATGCAGGTTAGACTAAATAGGTGCACTGAGCCAGAACCTGGGTTATACTGTACATTCACTGTCACTGTAAGTAATGAACTGCTGAGAAATAGGAATGTCAAAGTTCTTGACAAAAGGAGGAAACAGATAATTGCTGAGCTTTGACCCTGTTTAACCAACAAAGAAAATAACATGGTGTTACTAGGGCTTGTTTTCCCCAAACTAAGCAATTGCTTTGCAGCACGCAGAGTAAGTAGGTATACAAATCAGGCTGGCAGCACTAGTATGACATTAGTAAAATATGAAGTAGAACTTGAAAACTATGTATTACTCATTAGATGGTTCTATTTGTTCTGGGGGTAAATTTCCCATACTTACCTCACTCATTTATAGGAACTTACACAAAGCTGTAGTTGGCCATCAGTGATGTCTCTTTTTATCCTATGCGCTTATAAGCAGGCATGTAAACTATTCATTTATGTACCAATTATGGGACTTTCACTACAATACCATTCAGCAAACCTGGATCTAATTGTTTTCAAAGCAACTTGGCCACAAAAATGTGCTTGTATCTTGGGAGGTGCATTTTCAAAAGCTTTTAGAAACATTTCTATGGTTTTAAACATAAAACGATGCCAATGCCAAGAATCTTGCCATGCCAAGAATTTTTTATATCATTGCAGGGGGCATATGTTAGGTTGATCATCAGACTAAAGGAAAGGTAGAGTGGAAGGAGAATACTGTTTGTACTTCCCTTTATATTCTGTTTATAGGCCATTGCAAAGCAAAAGACAATATATTGTCACTGTTCTCTCCATCTGCCAACAATTCAGAGTTGGTTATGTTGCCATTTGTCTCTCATGCTATTGATCTCATATTCTCAGTCTCGCTAGCTGCATGCTTTGTATAAATTAAATTGAGTAAGTGTAATTCAGTGCCACTTGGAATCTCTACTTGCATACGGTAGTTATAAAAGATTCACAGTTTCAGCATTCATTTCCTTTATGTTTTTCAGGAATCTAAACATTTCCCATAAAACCAGTGACACAGTACAGCAAAAAAAGCCATGTGTCAGTTTGTATTGCAAAATTGTAGCCCTCACTGGAAGTTGCAGAAGTTTTGAAAGAGTTGTTTCAATATTATTCTTACTATTTTTCACTGGGATTTTGTTTTTCAGTAGGGAACAGAAACCCACCCACTTATAAAATACATGCCCAGGGAAAGTTCATTCCCTGTATTTGTTTAGACTAGTCAACATGAAAAAGTTACATCAATATGAGATAAGGGGTTCCTTGGCTGTACCAATATAGCTTCCCATGTGGATGCTCCTTTCAAATTATAGAAGTGTGTTTTGGTTTGGGTTGGGGCTTTGGTGTTGGTTTTTTTGTTTATGTGTTTTAAGAACATATCCGTACAAAACTGAAGAAAAAGCCATAGTATGTCAGAAATCAAGCTGTCCACAAACTGGTTTCTGCTAGTTGTGTTGCTTTGACTCTGGTAAAAGACAGCAGGATTAAGCAGGCTTTTATTTCTAGATAGAAGATGGTAATGGCAGTATTGTAATCTTGAAGGGTGACTGCTGAGCACATTCATTTGGTAACAGGGAAGAAAACCTTCTCTGACCATTTATTTGCGCAGTGAATACCGATGAATAATTAAGTTTTGAAACAGAGCACCGGAGGAGCACACAGCCTTTGTTTAATATGTAAACAAATGGCACAGGCATGTGCGTTCATATGCGTGTATGTGCACACAGTGTATGTAGTGCACATGTATACTAAGCCATATACTATTTTTATTCTAAAAGCTGTAACAGAAGCATTCCCATTAGTTAGGTACTGGGTCTGCCACAATCAAAGCAGAAGATTTGCCCAAGTGAGATTCATCTTCCATCCTCCAGCTTTGTTAATCTCTGCAGTTCCCTGAAATGAGGGAAGTTCAACTGCGTCCTTTATGGTAGAGGAAGGCTGTGTTTGTGCTTTCCTTGAGAAAAAAAAGCAAACAAGACAAGTAAACAAAACTAGTGGCCAGTACCAGATGTTTCAGAGAATGGTTTGAAAGTCCCATTAAGGACAAACATAAAAATTACGTGTCCTCAAGAAAAAAAGCCTCCTTCTAATCCCAAACTGTTAGAGGCTGTCTTTGCCAAGGGAAATGGCAAAAGGCTTAATGTTCTTTATAAGAGGAAAGAGTTCATTGGCACGGGCAAAAACACATCAGAGCTTGTGACGGAAACAGTGGTTTCCTGCCAGTATTCAGTCAGAAGTACCACAGAGCATCAATCCCTCCTTGTGCGGCTTTGAACTACTACCTGCTGGTTTGGTGTAACATTTCTGACCGGCATCTGTGGCCAGACCTCTCCTGGCTTTGAGGCAGTGGTACTTCTGCTGGTGGTGTTGGCCTGTGTCACATTGCTCTTGCTGTCTTGGGACATGAATAGTTGGCATTCTTGTAATTGTCTAATGCCGAGACTTTTACCTTTTAGCATCTTTTTGTCAGCTTCTTCCTCTTGTTTCCTTCACCAGCAACAAAACAATCAGTGTTTCCTTCTGCCACGATCTTGTCGTTATAGCCAGGATTGCCACTGACCAATATTTTCCTTTTCGATGCAGCATGCTATCCAGCAAGAGATTACAGATACAAATGGGTGTGTGCCACATGCACTCATGTGCGCAATGAACAAAATGGGAAGAATAGCTTTTTAGGCCGGGGTGCCTGTTTTATCAGTTTAGAAAGATGTGAAGGGTGCAAAGTGGGTGCGGGAAGAGGATATACTCACTTGACAGAAAACGTAGCATCCCCTCCTGTCCTTTTTTCAACACTGTCTTCACCAAATGTCAAAGTATTGTTTTACACTTGGGGGAAAAAAAAACCAAACAGATAAGCCTTGCTTCCAGGCACACAGCGAGAACAAAAATAACCTCCCTTCAAGTCACCGCATCTTTCTGTCACCCTACTCTGTTTGTTTGTTTACCTGGAAGATCAATGGGAAAACGGTGACAGAAACACAACATAAGGTTTCTATTGAGGTGGCAGCAGCAGGGCACAGCGCTGGGACAGAGGTTGTTAGAGGAAAGAGCCCAGTTGCCTCCTGGCCCTATTAGTAACGTTGCGGCTCTTTCAGTGCGGGGGCTCTCGGCGGTAATGAACATGACAGCTTCAGGATTATGTGCTGCGCCTTTCATACCTTTTGAAAGGAAATAATGTCTGTGCTGTGCAGTCTCCTTCATTACGAGAGAAAATCAGTCATACTGTTTCAAGAAAGGATAAAAGGCATAAGAGTCCCATTTTTTTTATCCTTCTTTTTCTTCTTCTGCTTTTGAGACACGAACTCCTACTGCCTGGCTTTCTGAAGAGAATCATTAGGATAAAAAGGACTAGTCAAGCATTGCCATTTGGGTTTACCCTGTTTTAGCATGTGTCCTTGCTAAGATAATATAATGTACTAATGTATTCTTTGCAGCTGGAGGAAGGGTGGCTGGATGATGAAAGGAATGAATTCTTAGAGGAGTTAAACTTGGAAATGTTGGAAGAGCAGCATAATGAAGCGATGCAGTACACAGCGAACGAGGTGGAGCAGGTAGGACTGCTACTAAACGCATCATTTGAAATTTTGCTAGGTATACTTTTTTATTAAGAGAGAATAAAACAGTACACTGTAAAATGGAGTCAAAGGCTTCGGTAGAATTCTTTAAAATGCTGTGAACTCTGGCACACTGTAGGTAAGGAAAAGGAGAACAATAGGTGCTTAGGCCCAGTATGACAAGACAGCAGACAATTTAGGAGGCTATGATAAGTGCAGATTTCTCATTTTCTCTGAACTCTCAGAATAATATTGCTTTCCTTTTTTAATTCTGAAGTGTTTGGCGTTTATGTTGTTATATTTTATTTCAAGGAGGTTTTCTTAATGAATTGCATCAGTGTAGCACCTAGAGCTCCAAGCTGGGATAGGTGCCCCTCTTGTTGTGTGCATGCAAGGTATGAACCAGCCCTTGCAGCAGAGAGCTTGCAAAACAAGATGGAAGAGATGTTTAAAATAAACAACAGGTGTTTTGGTAATACAAGTGTATTTTTCTTATACCGACAGCACACAGCTCGGCATTTGTTTTGTTAATGGAGACAAATAAGCATATTGTTAGCATAGTCTCAGCTTGCTGCTATCCCGACTTTTACCTGCCCATATGTGCTGTAAGCTGTGTGACTGTGGCAAAGAGGCATGTGCACCCCCAGCCATACAGTTTTGTCAAGGGACGGGTCTTCTCAGTTGTACTTCATTGTGGAAGGCATAAGTGACCTTATCCACTCCTGGATCAGATGATCTGTCAGCATGCACACCTGTGCACAGCCAAAGAAATAAAATCCAGCTCCATCTCCTGGCTTCTGCATATATGCAGCTGGGGAGAAACTGTTTTTCCACCCACAGAAATCTGTGATTTACAATATTTTCCCCATTCTGAATTGCTCGAAAGCAGAGCCTGAGGCATTTTTCTTTGAAGCAAAGAGGGGGAGAAAGACTATGCGAGCCTTCCTTCTTCTGGAAACCCGGGAGCTTATTTGGCTAACAGGAGACCTGGCTTCAAGTACCTCACCGCTTGGTCCACATTGGGGGCCTGAACGTGCATCTAGCCTCTTTCCTCCCCACCTCCCTTCCAGCCTCGAGGCTGGGCTGTCGACTAGGTGATAGCTCCTATTAAAGCTCTTCACTGTACATAAATTAAGTATTCATTGGGACAGAGACACTGACAGAATAATTAAGTCAATTATCTGGAATATGATAGATCAGATTACAAATCCTTGATCTTATAAGCATTTAGTTATTTACACAATGTGAAATAACTGCAGGGTCAGAGGTGAAGGAGGCCTTGTAACAGGATTTATAGTAGCCTTTTAGTTACGACCCTCTTTTGCAGGCAGTGAGCCAAGCCTCAGTTTCCCAGGTTAAATGTGCTAACTGCTGCACTGCTAGCTACTTTGAACTGATATTTGGCATCTTGTCTATTTTTTTGACCACAAATTTTATCTTGGATAGCAAAAGATTTCCTGTCAGAAAGAACACTTGTTCTTTGCAAAGCAATTCCCTTTGCACAGTGACATTTTCACACAAACACCCACTTCTGGTAGAAATTCTTGATCAGGTCTATCTACAAACCCCTCCTAGCCCCTCTCACGACGTGTTGGGACCTCTGAAATTACTTCACAGTTGTGACCTTCCACTCCCGAGTTCTTGTCAAACTTTGGCTTTTTCACTGAATTTGGGTTGCGGAGAATGTTAATTATTGAACAGTGATGTTCTGTGAAGTGATTTCACAGAACCCATTGAGATTGTTTATTCCCCACTGGGATTTTATACTATGGATAATTTTTTTTCCCCTACTGAAATTTTATATTACTGTAGAAGAGAGCTACACTTGAAAAAATTATGGTCACTTGTGCTCTGTCGGTGTCTGACGTTGGGTTGCATGAAGTAATTCTAGGACAGCCAGACATTTCTTTGCCCTTCTGAAGAGTAATCGAATCAACCAAATGCAGCTTGGTGTGTAATGGGGCGTCAGTAATTTGTGACAGCTGCTGTCTCTCTAGGCTCTATGTAGTGACTCAGCAAGTCGGAAAACTGGTTCTTTACTCCTTGTTAGGCTGGGAAACCTAGCAGTTTCCTGAGGTGAATCACATAATCCTTTGCAGCAATGAAACCGCTTTCATTGCAGCTGCCAGTGGCCAAGCTGAGTATCTTCAAGCTCCCCAGCTGGCCGTGGAGATTTCGCTCCAATGCCAGCCTTGATTTTTGTGAACCAAAACACGGTCCTTTGGCTTCATAATCATCTGTCATCATGAATCTTGTGAGCTGCAGGATTGAATGCACACTATAGCAGAACATCCTTCCAAATATGAGTCTGTTTTACAGAATGCCATTTTAACATTTAGTGTGACCTGTCACAGAAAAAAATGGTACAGTTTGTAATAGAAGAATCAAGTAGATAGTCATGTCTTTTCTGTATGTTTTTGAGCCACTCTATAGAATTCAATCAAGAATTGTATCTTCTCTGTATAGAATAGTCCAATAAACCTCAAGGAAAGATGTAATTCTCCATTTTTTAGAACTCATTGTATTCCTTCCCCTTTACAACTTTGTGGTTCATTGTGCAGCAGAGATAACTTTCAGACAAATACCATACATTTGCCATGCAGAAATTCTTTTTGGTATCATGGAATATATCAAAACCTATTAAGAAGAGAAAGAATCAGATAAAAAAATTTCATTCTAGTTCATTCAAAGCTGAAGTACAGTGAAAATACCTGGGGGAAATTCTTTTTTGAGAGAGGCCTGTTTTAAAAGAACAGCATTGTTTGCAGAAGAGCATGTTCCCTTTTAGTGCACCAGTGAAATCAATCCCAATCTTCCCTCGTGGCTGGAATACCTCATGGTTAGCCTGCCACTGGAGATTCCTCTCGCTGTGGTCAGTCATCCTCTCGCTGTCAGAGACTGACCGGAGAGCCCAGCGGCTCTGTTTATTAAACCCTTTGACTGAATCTCACTGCCTTCAGACTTTAGTAGCAGTCTGGGTTTTGCATCCCAATATACATTGTAAATTGTAAAATGAGAATAGAACAGTGCCTGAATTCCTCCAAGATTAGCCACTTTATAGGCATCAATGCTTGCTGGAGCTGAAATGCAAAATCTTTTGAGGTTCATTTATTGCTTGATTGTACGCACCGCCAGGTTTGCCTTCTCATTATCTGAGTTCTCACTGCAAAGATGAGGCCTAAGGAGCCCTTTGGTATTTGAAACAGAAGTAATTGTAGAAGAGATTGACAACATACGTTTGAAAACAAACACTTTGTTTGGAATAGATAATAGATAACACTGACAAAAGCAACGCACTGACAATGGAGACTCTCTCTTGTTTTTCAGAAGGGACTTAACCTGGAATTAGGCTTGCTACCTTTCAAAATAAAATTAAAACAATCTCATGCTGTAAAAGACTGCTCGGTCTGCACATGTTTAGGAGCTCTGGCAAGCATGACAAGTCCAGGACAGAAATGCCACGGGCTACCTTACTTGAATCGCAGTCGATTTTTTAAAAAATGTATCTCAAAAACATGCAGTACAATAAATATCTGTATTACTTTTCATTTTCTTAATTGACTTAGCTGCAAATATCCACATACTGAGGAAAGATTTAATGTGATATGGATGTCTGCTTTAGGTTGAGAAGAATCTGATTGTACAGGGACTTGTTTCTTCCTGACAGGGAGGGGAACCCAAAGTGACTACCTGACATTCAAGTGCCTGTACTATAGACACTTATATTTGGTCAAATCAATCCCACTCATCTGATTTCTGCTAGGCTGGAAAGATGGATTTTGCTTTGTTTACATCTTTTGTGTGTGTGTATTAATTATGGATAGTGTAACTTGAGTAGATGGCAGCGTATTATTTTCACTCAGTCTAAATCAAGTGGAAGTTGAAGGAGCAAAGTTTAAATTGTTGATAAAAGCAGTGTGGAAAACAAGAGCCACTAATTCTGAAAGTGTTGATTGCATGGGCCTGAACCGTAAAGTCTGTTTCCAACACCTATACAAATAGATACGTTAAGGGATTTTTCCACAAGTGCTCAAATATATGCCTTGGTGGTGTGGCACAATGCTGGAGACATCAGAGGAAGCTCCTGTAAGCTGTATAACTGTGCTAACACATCATGGATAAGCCACCCTCTTTAGGGGGTTAAGATGGACAGAAGTTGTGCTATGTCATCACCCTCAGGGTCAGAGAGCAGATCCCGGCCCTCCTCATTTGCTAGTGTGAATGGAGCCCTACATTTGGGACAGGCACCCAAATTCGTGGCTGTTCTGCAGCACGGCCCTCCCAGTGTCTGGTGGAGATGTTCTCCCTTGTGTCAGTAGTAAATATTTCCCAGAGCAGTAAGAAACATGGGGTGCACAGTTCAGTCGCTGGGGTGCAGTGTAGGTGACCCAGACTGGAGTCACTTCTCTGCTGAAAGGTTTTGGGGCAGAGGAGGTCGATACAAGCTGGAGGAGCTCCAAAGCAGGTGAGAGAAGGGACCAGGATAGCTTACGTAGTGGCACTCACCTGGAGGAGGTAAACTAGAAAAATATGAAATTACACCTAAATCTCCAGCATTCCTGTGAATACCCTGGCTGCTTGGCTGGTTGGGGTGCTCTTCTTTCTGGTTACTCTTGGTTTTCATAAAGAATTCTCTAGACATTGGGGGTTTTCCTCAGTGTAAAATATGACATTTTGGAACTCTTAAAAAACAGGTGATGTGGGAAAACATTGCATTCCCACTGCTTCTCCAGCTACTCCTGAAAACAGAACTAAAGTGTTGCAGCCACTTTGGAAAAATGTAACAAGAGCCTTAATAAAAAATTTTCCAATATACTGTATACACCTTCACAGCAATGCATAAGCCGAGGAAAGAAAGAATAGATGAATGATAATTATAGAACAATTCTACAATAGTTAGTTATTTAGAGTGTAATTGGTACTACCCTTCATATTGCTTTTTCCTGTGACAACAAGATACCATTGGTTTTTAGGTGGATAAGTAGAAAGATCTGAGAGGATCTTACATGGGGAAAATACATACCACTGAATTTTTAAAACTTCCAGAATTTTCATGAAAGTCTGCCTTTGTCCCTTGCAGTTTCAAAATCTAGTTTGTAGAAAATTCTGACCCAACAACATCAAGAAACATTGAACCTTTGCATGATACCTTGGATAACACTGAATACATTCTGTCCTATGGCATTTAAATTCAAGGGGTGAGTTTCTCCCCATTTGGGGAGAGTGAGAGATAGTAATTGGCACATTGCCATTGTGGCTGCCAAAGCTATCTGAGAATTATGCATTTATTGTGCATTTTGTTATCAGCTGCACTTTGTATGTGCAAAAGGATGAGCGTAAAATGTATGCTACAATTTTAAAGAGAAGATTTTCTTTGCAGGTCTTGTCTGACAACAAATTGCTAAAACATCTTTTCAGAATTGTTTAACTGGTCTTGTCACAGACACTGAATTCTCCTGGTGTGTTTCTTTCAATATTTATTTTATTCCACTATTATATTGCATTTGGGGGGTGGAGGTTATTTTTGGTTTTCTGAGACTAGGCCATTATTTTTTTCCTAACAATTGACGAGAGGAAACCAGATGAAGGGGGTATGATCATGAGGTGCGCATGAAGAGAGGAGAAAGGATGAGATAGGAGACACATTTTCATCCTGTTTTACTGTCTGTCAAAGCAGAGAACAAGGGAATTATGACAGTGGCCTCTTTCTTTGAGTTTGTTTCCTTTCACTGGGTGCACTGTACCTTTTTTCTCCCTTGATTATTACTCCCGTTATACATAATTATGCAATTATACCTCCTAAAAGAGAAATGGTGTTTGGTTGGTACTAGGTACACTTAGATATTTGGCTAACAGGCCATACAAATTGCACACTGCCTCATTCTTTGCTTATCCAGTTTGAAAAATAAAAAGTGCCTGTCTCTTCAGAGAGGTATTATCTCGCATTCTTTGAGAATATAAATAGGTTGGGAATATAAATAAGTTGGGAATATAAATAGGTTAGGTACAGTGAGTGGAGTGTGAATTAAAAAACAAGAGCCTAAAAGCTTGACATTATGTCCATGGCGAGCACTCAGTGTTGTTCTACACTTAATGGTAAAAGGGTGGTTTTATTTCTAAGGAACATAAACTCTAAGTAGGGAACAAAAATGGTCTCCAGGGATGCAATGGAGAGAGGTCTACTTGAGCAAAATCCTAGAATTCAAAATGAAGAGTCTTTCAGAAAAAGACGACTGAAAACAAGAAGTGTGAGAGGGGGCCGTGGAGGGTCTAGTGGAGCAGGCTAGTCCTCCGTAGGCTTCAACCCTGCCCGCCTCCATGGAGCAAACAAGGAGTTCACTTGTTAAAAAAAAGCAGTATCTTTTTGCACCCTCTTAGATGGTACTAGTCATTGTTTGATTGGCTGCTTGCTCTATTTTTTTGAAGTGATACCAGTACTGAAGCTTTTTCCCAAGTTTGAGAAGATTTCAGCTCCGTCAGTCTCTGGCCATAATCCAGAATCAAAAACAGTGCACCATCTGGTGATCATTATCTTTAAGCGCTGCAAAGAGATGGCTTAGCTAGAGAGGGAAATATTTCTTTCCGGACTTTAGAAGATATGTCACTAGTGCTGTAATTCATCTATTCCACTCGGTATGGCCACTGCAGCATGACTCTCAGAAATGTTTAAAAGCTATGAGCAGTAGGAGTGCTGTTTGGTGATCTGTTTTAATTCAGCTTAAATCAGATCCCAGCTGTTTAAGCAAAACAGAGCTGGAAAATATTCTCATGTAATACGGTCTGCATTTGATAATCATTTTGGTTTGCTCACTTTTTTTAGCCAAAGAAACATGAAGAGGAGGATGGCACTACAGACACTGCAACCTCATCATCCAACAATCATGAGAAGGACAGTGGGGTGGGACCTACAGATGAAAGTCTGCGTAATGACGAGAGCTCGGAGCAAGAAAACGCACCTGAGGAGCAGAACAGCACTACCCTGCAGAGCAAACGGGAGCTGGGCCACAGCCAAGATACGTTGGGAAGTGTAGAGCTCCAGTGCAATGAAAGCTTTGTGTCTGGGGAATACATTGAATCGGATTTCATAGGAAACCCAGAGGAGGAATGTGAGAGGTTTCGGCAGCTGTTGGAACTGAAGTGCAAGATTCGAAACCACGGGGAGTATGACCTGTATTACTCGAGCAGCATGATAGAGTGCAACAGGAGAGAGCAAGATGGAGTGGAGCATGAGCTGCAGCTACTCAATGAGGAACTGAGGAACATTGAACTTGAATGTCAGAATATTATGCAAGCTCATCGGCTCCAAAAGGTGAGGGATCAGTATGGAGACATTTGGGCTTTGCATGACGAAGGGTTCAGGAATTACAACACCAGCATAGATGTACAAAGAGGCAAACTGGATGACATCATGGAGCACCCAGAGAAGTCTGACAAGGACAGCTCCAGCGCCTACAACACGGCTGAAAGTTGCAGGAGCACTCCGCTGACAGTGGAGCGATCCCCCGATAACTCTCTCCAGAGGATGATCAGCATAACCAACAGGAAAAACCTGAGGAGCACAGTTGTGGCTAATCAGTCATCCTCAGGACAAAGCAACAGGGAGACAACCTCAGCCAAAACCAAACCCACTGAGCAAAACGGTGCTGCTGAGAATGCGGTGCTGGCATCAGAAAGCAGCAAATTCACAGACCAGGAAAAGCAGAGCAGCGAGCACATTCCCTACCTGTCTCCATATCACAGCTCTTCGTACAGGTACGGGAATATACCTGCTCATGCAAAGCATTATCAAAGCTATATGCAACTGATCCAGCAGAAGTCTGCTGTGGAGTACGCCCAGAGCCAGCTCAGCCTGGTGAGCATGTGCAAAGACTCGCAGAAGTGTGCGGAGCCCAAGATGGAATGGAAAGTGAAAATAAGGAGTGATGGGACAAGGTACATCACAAAGAGACCAGTTCGAGACAGAATCCTGAAGGAACGTGCCTTAAAAATTAAAGAGGAGCGCAGTGGGATGACGACAGATGATGATACGATGAGCGAGATGAAGATGGGTCGCTACTGGAGCAAAGAAGAGCGGAAGCAGCATTTGGTGCGAGCTAAGGAGCAGAGGAGGCGGCGGGAGTTCATGATGAGGAGCAGGCTGGAGTGTCTTAAGGAAAGTCCACAGAGTGGCAGCGAGGGCAAAAAGGAAATTAACATTATTGAACTGAGTCACAAAAAGATGATGAAAAAGAGAAACAAGAAAATCTTGGACAACTGGATGACAATCCAAGAACTGATGACACACGGTGCTAAATCTCCAGATGGCACAAGAGTGCACAATGCCTTTTTGTCAGTTACTACCGTATGAACGCAACTTCTTTCAGAGAGTATACTACCAGTTTAGGTAGAGTACGATTGCCTCGTTCAATGTGGCATTTTTATATATTTCGTGACTGTTCATAGTTTGACCTTTTTTGTAAGCAAAATTACCTGGTAATTTTTCATTTGTTTTTCATATAACGGTACCTTCTTTATCTGGCAGTCTTTCTTTATCCTGCAATATATTCATATTATTCATTTGTAGAAAAAAAAAAAAAAGAAAAAGAAAAGCAAAACAAAAAAAGTGGAGAAGCCAATTAATTTCTTAACCTAATACATAGCCTGTAAGTTAAGATCTGGATTTATTTCTCTAGTTTTCATTTTTTCTACTTTAGTAACAATACAATACCAAACCAAAACGCTTTATACTGTATCCTTGGCTTAACAAGTTTTAACATTTTACATCTTAGATTGCATCTGTTTATAAATCATATGCCACATCCCATCGTATAGATAAGAATGACATTTTTCCAACTACACATTGTACAGTACATTTAATCTGTAAATTGCAACTGTATTTGTCCAAGTAAAGTGTAGGTGGGCAATTCTCCTGTGTTATGTAGTGGCATTGGTCATGTAGCTGGGCAGTATGTGATAATTGTGAAGATGAAAGAGAAATAAATTATTGCTTATCTTTAAGAAAAAAAAAGTCAAGAGTTCTTTGATTTAAATTGAGCATTTGCCTTTAAAGTATGAGTCATTTCACTATGCATGATATTTACAGCATATAAAGATTTCAAAAACATGGGGGACAATTCCATAAACTAGTTCTTATGAATTAGCATTTCATTTTGCAGAATGTATAGCAGTGAGTGGGTCTCTCTGGCTTTTTCTTACCTGCTATTACTATTTGGTTGCTTGATTCATTGATACATTACTGTGTTGTATGCTGTCAGGTAACCACTGTGTGTCCTTTCCCTGGTTGAGCTTGATATTTGTTCTACACACAGAAACCATAAACAAAGCATCTACCTAACTTGAGCCAAATCTCGTGCAAGAAAAACTAGCAGTGGCTGTCGCTGACATTTTCATAGAAGGTGAGTTAAGGAAAAATAGAGAATGAAAAGCAACTAAATGACGTAAGGGTTTAACTTTATTGTTGAGGACCATCCAAGTCTTTTAGAAGAGCCCCAGTGGGAGCTGGCTGGGGTTCAGGAGCGAGGGCAACTTGCTGTCTGGGTGCCTGATGGAGTCCTTGTCTCTCCACGCAGCAGAGGCACCTCAGCTGCCACTGGGGCATCTTCTGAGCTGCTGCTGCTGCTGGCAGTGCAGTGATGAGTTACGGCAAGCTGAAATGACTGCTCTTGGGCAGTCAGCGGGGTTGAAGACTTTGCCTAGACTTTGCCCATTTTTGTTGTCCCTGCGCATGACTCCCAGCAGTTCCTAACTGATGGGAGTGCTTTTGATAGCAGGATTAGGTGCTGAAGTCACTTGGCATCAGGCTTTAAAAGATATGCTTAAAGATGCAGAAAGGCACATTACGGTATTTCCAAATTATCTAATTCTGGAAATCAGTCATTTGTTTTCTAACCACTTTTGGCACCAGTAGGCATTGGCAGTGCTCTCTGCATATCCAGGCATGTAAATACCGTAAGAACACTGCTCCCCAAGTGCTTAAGAAAATTATGCCACTACAGTTCACAGTTTGATAATCAGAAAATTCTCCCCACCAGACTCAGGGAAACATCATGTTAAATCCTCGCTAAACATACAGCTGTTCATGTGCAATGAAAAATACTTCCACTGTTTCCCATTAAATTAGAAAAAGTCTGGCATCCAAGGCCAGAAAGGATCACAGGGTGATACAGTATTGCTTCAAGGGGCTACTACCAGATTGTCCCTCCAGCTGAGCCAGGGAATTGTCTTTGACCAACCTAAGTCATCTAGAAAGGTACACATTCTTCTTCTGGAGACATCAAAGCACAGCGATTTGGCTGTTTCCCTCGTTGCATTCCAGTGATCACACTTGTAAAAACAGGTCTCATTCCTAATCAGACTTCAGCTGCCATCAGCTCCAGATAACAGCTACTGTTGTGCCTTTCCCTTAGACACAGTGCTTACTATTTTCTTCCCATTATTAAATCATGACTCAGAGCTCCTCTCAAACTATTACGACACCCAAATTCAGAGGACAACATGAATCTTCAGAAAATGTAGTATCATTATTTCATCACTGAGAAATAAAAGCAGGACAATCCATGTCTAATTAGAGAAAAGACCTAACTGGATGGGGTGGGGGAATTAAGTAATAAAGAATAATTAGAGAAACAAATAAACAATATTTGTAGTGACAATATATTAATAGGCTGTAAATGGAAATGCATCCAAATCTGAGATCTGTCAAAATCTAGTGAGAGACGAAGAGAAGACTGAGAGGTGATACAGTAATACTGCTGGTGGCACACCGTGACGTGGTTTCTAGCTCGGCACACACCTGCCAGAGCCTAGCCACCTTCTCCCTCCTTCTTCACCTGCTGGAATCGGCACATCCCTGCCCAATCCTTCATCCGGGGGATTTCCACCAGCCCATGGTTTTCTTAACTACAGTTATTAAGGGACATTTCCTTTCTTCCCTAAGCAGTCTTTGGGAGAAGCAGTGTTGTGTTTTGCCCTGATGAAATGCCTCGAGTGTGGAAAACAAAGACGCGACCCCAGAGCAGGGCTGCGAGGCCACCCGGGTGGTGATGCGGAGGGGCTGAAGGGCAGGCGAGTGTTTTACTGCTCACTGCTCTCAGCTGGTTTCTCTGCAGGGCAGGACCCGGCATTGCGCTCCTTCATCCCAGCAGCTCTTTATCAGCAAAATCCAAGGCTGAAATCCCACATGCCGTTTATTCCTGCATATACTTTTTTCCAAATGTCATAATTTTTAATGAGGAAAATAACATTTTAGCACCAAGGCAAATTAAAAGAGGAGAAACAAAATACATTTCATGTTGTCATAAATCCTTAAAGATAAAAGACTTGTTTGTTGTGAGAACTATTTTTTTTTTCATATGAAGGAACATAAAAATAAAAATGCTTTCCAACTGGAACAAGACCAGATCTTGCTTAAGAGGATTGCTTGCAGTTCTGGGATAAAGAGCAAAAGGCAGGGAAGAGGAGCTGCATAGGTGTGTTATGGCCATGTCACTGCTGGGGAAGGAGTTAATGTCCCACTTGTCCTTCCCCCAACCCTGGTACCCAGCTGAGACCAGTGGGAGGTAATTTTTCCTATGAAGCCGGCAAGATTGCCTTGTAAAAAGAGTTATCTTGTATCACTTGACAACTGTATTGCCAGCTGATTTAGGAGCATTGCTCACCATAAATAAGGTTAAAATCTGTGGGATCCCTGGATCTTCCTCTCCGATGTAAGTATTCTTAAAGGGAAAATGGTATTTTTGGTATGATCTTGACAATAAACTAAACCTACTGCATCAGATTATTATGTTTTTCAAAAGAAGGAAACTGATGACACTATCTGAATTGAACAAGAGCAATCAGAGATGAAATCTAGTCTGTGCTCGATGCATTGCCCTGTAAGAGGGCTACGAGGATCTCAGAAGAGATGATACAGCAACTTTAACATTATGCTTTCTGAACTTGTGGGGATTGAATTATTCATTAATATCATGACGCCTGACTTTTTATTTAACTAATGTTCATTTCCAACCCCCATTTCTTGGTACAAATTATAGAACAGCACCCTTGGTGCATGACATGGCTTCGGTGCTAAAATATTTCCTGACTCAAGCCTGGAATTACTCCAGGTTTTGTTTTACTTGGGTTCTTAACCTTTAAGCTGCTAATCACAAACATGTATGTGCTAAGTGTTCTATTAATATCCATCTTATGGACCTACTGTTTTTTCAGAGCATTAAATGCTCTTGAGGAACCAGGATGAAATGAATGTGATGGGGGCGGGCATTTGGCTAAAGCAAAACAGAGCAGCTGTCATAAACTTGGTGGTGTTACTCTATGAGAGAGGCCGTTTGGCTAATGCCTGCTGGAAGAGAAAGGATATTGCAGAGGGATCGTGAGCAAGTTTGTTTTTTTTTCTTTAAATGCCTTTGCTCTGAAGCACGTTTCTTTGTTTAAAGAAGAGCATTCCCCTTGGATGGCTATATGCTGCATTTGTGAGGCTAAGCACTTTGCTCCACTTTTTAGTTACAGGTAACTGCATCATGTATAGATTTTGCCCAGGTTTTCAGATGTCATTAATCTTGCCTTAATGTCAACTCCTACACGGACAGCTGACTGGTTTTGGATGGTGCCTCTGAGATGAGGCACAACCTGGGGTTTTGGGATGCATGTGGCAAGGCAGCCAGCCCCAGCATAGTGCTTGGGCCCTTCTCGAGAGCAAGCGGGTTCCTGTCCTCCTGGGCAAAGGGTCCAGCTCTTGTTGCAAGAGCCTTCAGCTATGTGCACCTTCTCCTGCTCCTGGCAGTTAAGGATCTTGACTTCTCTGAACCAACTCATCTGGTTCTGAGCCAGGAAAAATGGCATTTGTGTAGTGGTTCAAAACATTGATACCAGTGAGGTTAAGAAGTGAAATTATTTTGTTGTAAAGATTGCTTAGATGGTGAAGACTACTTGACAAACAGAAACTGTTTGGGCAGTGAGCCACGTTAGACACATACACCTTTTGGGCTTGTGGGGTTTTTTACAAAGAAGAAGAAGTAGCTCAAAGGAAGGGATTGTCTCGTATACCATTGTCAGTGTTACAGCTGTGGGTAGTGGGGCTGAGCTACAGGCATGATGTTGACTACTGATATGAACTGTAAAGTAAAACTGACAGTTGAGTTACATCCAGATGTATGTGCTGCTTTTCACACTCACTAGACCATGGGGAGGGGGAGAGCACAGGATCAAGTCCTCACTCATGTCAATATTCCCTGCTGAAAGCTGCTTTCTTGAGTAAAAGTACAAAGATGTACCAAAACAGTATCCTCTGGCACCCCAAAATCCAGAAGTGACAGTGTCATCCAGGAGATCGGGGTGTCCCAGCACGACGTGTTCTGGGATATACTCAGGGACCAGGGAAGGGCCATCAGCAATGTTTCACACAGGCCTTCTCCCACTCCAGACTAGTTCATGGTGTAGGTATGAGCTTCTAACTTTTCTTTTTTGCATTTGGATTTTAAATTTAGTTTAAAATTCTGATTTCCTGGATCTGTAAGCTCATGTTGGACTTTTAAGTTTCCTTCCTTCCTGCCTTCTTTCTTTCTTTCTTTGTTCCTTTCTTTTCTTTTTTCTTTTTCTTTCTTTCTTTTCTTTCTTTCTTTCTTTTTCTTTCTTTCCTTCTTTTTCTGTTTTTCTTTCTCTCTTTCTTTCTCTCTCTTTTCCTCTTTCTTTTAGAAGCAAGACTTTTCTGAACTTGAAAGGTAATAAATACTGGAGGGGGGATTTCACTAAAAGAAGCCATTTTTTTCTCACAGATATCAACACAAATGCAAACTCTTGTCATTGTAGCTGTAGGTTTCCATCTCTGGTCAATTTTAGGTGATTTGGTTCTTTTGGTACGTTTCTTATGCCGCTTGAAGCTCATTCTGCTGAAGTGCCGCAAATGTCTTTGGTGACGTCTCTGTACAAAGTGCATTTTTAAGCCTTGGAGGAAAGGAAGACCTTTTAAAACATATGGTCCCTTGTTTGTGAGACACACAGTAACATACAAAATGCATAGTAACCCAAATGCTTTTATAATGAAGAGACTTGCTACAAACAGTAAATTGTCTATAGATGTATACACAAAGGAACATTTCACTTTCTGTTGAATTTCAAGGACCTCCATTGCCCAAAACTCAATTTGAGAAGACATTGGTTCTACTCTTTTGTATATTTTAAACAATTCAGTTCCTAATGTTAAATGCTAAAGGGGATTAGGAAAGTCTGTTTTGGCCTAGGAACAAAACAGTAAGCGTCAAATATTGCAACAATGTCTTATGTCGATCATTTATTGAGATCAGGTGTTCGTCATCAAGCCTCATAGCTTTAATTCCTTCTCTTACTTCACTTGGAAACATCTGCACTGCAATAAGCATTGGACATACTGTGGTATTTGTTCTCCCAATACATTCCCGATAGAGTTTAATTTATTGCTGAGCACTGGGAGCAAATCAAAGCTGATGTCTGGCTCCAGTGACAAAAAATTAAGAGAACAGAGAATTTTAAGTGTGAAGTGAATATAGGAAACTCTCATCCTGACAGTGGATAAGAAGCCAAAAGAAGAAAATTAAAATTGCATGATGAAAGATGAAAAGGTTGAAGTCACTGTTTTGACTGCTGGACCTTGCAGGAAAGATATCTGAAGAAAGAATGAAATAGAAAGTTAAGCGGGCAAATATCATGTAAAATTTACCACAGATCAAAATATTACTTTTTTTGCACATCAAAGGCAGCCTTCTTATTTTCATAGGTTATTTAACCCCACTGGCAATCTCTGCAATGCATAAATATTTTTGATGGCACGCAAAGTGTCTTCTCAATGGTGTATAGACACTATATAGTGAGCAGGTTGAACAGTATAAATATTCATGTCAGCAAAGATGCTGTCAAACTCCTGACTTGATGTGATATCAAAAATTAAAATATAAAAACGATATTCTGTTTTGTCGCCTCCTTTTTCTCCCCAACTTTAGCACCTGGCTGCATGGTCAGGGGTAAAGAAATGCACCTGGAAGATTGTGTTTTGGTTCAGATACAGGGAATTCAAATGAAAGCTCCTCAAATTCGACAGTTTAATTTACTTCTCTTAAGCTCTTTAATACCAAACTTATCAGTTCTCTCTGTTAGGCATTAACTTGTTAAATGAGTCTTAATTATACATAAGCAGATGGAGATTTGAATTAAAATTACCTTACACTCGAGTGGCTTTAGTTCATTATAACATATCTTCCTCTTAATCATTTAGGCAGTCTCATCATCTTTCATACAGAAAGTTATTAAAGTATTCCAATTTCCATATTTCTTCAGATACATCCACTATTAAATGGCACGTAATGCACATTAGTTGGTGACTTATACCATGCAATAGTTAGTGAATTATTCATGTCAGTAACAATTTTTAGACATTTATGTCATCTGTATCATTTTATTTTAAAGGATTTATATTTACAGAATGTCTCATATTTTACCTCATCTCAGTTTTCAGTGCAAGGTTGACTGCCTCACCATTTTGCTGGCGTGAAAAGGAATAATGTCCACTCTAGTTTTTTGCACTCCCATTAACTGAGGAATCAAAGTGGATCCAAACTGGCTCCCAAGTCCAAACAAGTGGATGTTTACTGGGAGCCTTGGAAATGTTTGGGAAAGAGATACAATTTCTAAAGGAAATCACAGTTATTCTCCTTTTCTTTTGTCTTGCTTTGGCACTATCATCATCTCTGGATTCTCCAAAACCAAGAAGACACTCCTCAGGATTTGCCTGGCCTCCAAAATTACGAGAAGGTTTTGCCTAAAGAGAGAAAATTATTGAAAGCTTTTGCAGGCTTCAGTGGACGTCACCTCACCTAACTGTAATGACCTCAAAGTTGGGATACTAGTTAAATTAGTCATCTAGGTTAAGAGTTTAAGTTGGCTCCAGGAATAGAGAGAAGACAATTCCAAAAGACAGCTGATTTCCCTCTTTAGGAAAGGTGTCCTGTGGAGGACACTTGTCCAGCTAATTCAGACCGGGCTTCTAACTTTTACACAGCTTTAGCAGAATGAAAAAAGTCTGTCTTAAAGTATGTTAATGCCTTTCAAAAAAGGCAATGGACAACAGATAACTGGGTATGAAAAAACTCTTTTCTTCCCCTGTTTTTAAAGATTCCTGAATGCATATGCTAAGAGCGTCATGTGTCTTTTCTAGACAGAGAGCAACACCAAGCAATTTAATCAACCGCTGCTATGTACCTCCTGGGTAAAATCAGGAAAGAATTGGACAAAAAGTGGCATTTTCGTTCCAGTAAGCAATTTACAGCCATTCACAAAGGAAAGACCAGTGGGATTTTTCAAAGACAAAAGCATCCACTATTCCCTGCTAAAGGCAGCAGACGATTCTCAGCATCCCTTTAGCTAATATATTAACCAGGTATCTTCAGTGTCAAATAATGGGTCTATAACACAGAAATAACTGTGTTAGCTGGATGATAGAGAATGACAGCTCAGCCAAAAGGCTGAGTCTGCACTGGCAAATGCTGCAGCTATCATCAGGCAGTGGGACAGGTCTACAAGCAGCTTTTGCAGAAATAGGATACTGCCATTTACATGAGCATGTTTCAAAGGAAAGGGGACTCACTGCATCCTGGGAGCCTCAGCAAGACACTTGGCCCACACGGCCATTTCACTCCCCAGCTCCTCTGGAAGCCTTGATACACTTTAGGATGTGGATTTATCATGGTTAATCTCAATGAATTCCAGTTCTGCTTCCTTGAGAAAGAAAGGATGCTGCTGCTTGCCTTGCAGGAGGTTTATGAGAAAAAATCACCAACGCTTGTGATGCCCTGAGGAGCTGGGGATCTTGTCTAAGGGCATTCTGTGAATTCAATGTGAGGAGTTTCCTGCACTTGTCAAAAAAAACTGCAAAACCTAGCTTGAATTTACAGCTTATTTGAATTTTCTGTTGTTTTCTTCACATCCCCACAAGAACTCTAAGGATTAGTAGCGTAAAGGTGAGCAGAAAAGCTCACATGAGTTGTGAAACTAAATGTTCCTCCACTGAGATCTAAGTGCTCTAAGTAATAAGCCGCAAGTGACCTGCAGTTCTCATTACCAAATCATCTGGTAGGAGCCTGTTTTCTCCTCTTGAAGCATTTCAGAAAATTTTAAGGAACTGGAAAGTTGCAAAAGCGCTGGGTTTCCTCTCCTGAAGGGCAGAGTGAGAGAGTGTGTCTGTGTGTGAACACGCGTGTGTGTGTGTTAGGAGTAGGGTGGAGGTGTAATATCTCAGGAAGAAGGCATTAGGGAAGCCAAGTGAAGCAGTTCCTGCTTTTCTGCTTATCCAAAGACCATGCCAAGGATGTGCTAAAGCTTAGGGCACCATGTTCTGCACATGTGCTTTTTCAGGTAAAAAGCCATAAAAATATAAACCGCTCTACAGAGTGTTCCTAGGTTGCTCACCACATGCCCCTAAAGACTTCATGCTTTGGACAGAGTGGCTATGCATCTGAATGTCTGGAAGAAAGTGTGCTTAAGCTAGGGTATATCTTTAAAGTCATTAATGCTTCTGGTGGCTGGTGCTGCAGGGCCTGTTTTCTTGAAGACTCTTTCTGTCTAAACACAAAAGCTTGTGTTCAAATATCAAGTCAAACAAGCAAGGGGCGTAATCTCTGATGTGGCAAGTTTAGGAAGCTCAAGATAGGTCCATAATGCCTGTTTTACAGCCTATCCAAAAAGCTGCTTCCCGTGTTGCTTTGTATAATGCATAGCAAGTCTCGATTATTTATGTCCATGCTGTATGCAGTGATATGCATGTATGCTACTAGGATTTTTGGGGACATCCCTCAGGTTGATAGCACCCATGGAAGGGCCTTGCAAGGACCTGGTCTGTGGTGGGACACAAGCTTTTGAGAACTGTCAGGCAGAAGGAAAAAGGAAAAAAGGGAAAGGAAAGGAAAGGAAAGGAAAGGAAAGGAAAGGAAAGGAAAGGAAAGGAAAGGAAAGGAAAGGAAAGGAAAGGAAAGGAAAGGAAAGGAAAGGAAAGGAAAGGAAAGGAAAGGAAAGGAAAGGAAAGGAAAGGAAAGGAAAGGAAAGGAAAGGAAAGGAAAGGAAAGGAAAGGAAAGGAAAGGAAGAGAAAAGAAAAAAGAAAAAGGGACCTAAAACCATCATCTAGTCCAACTGCATGACCAATGCAGGGCTGACCAAAAGCATGTTATTAAGGATGTTGTCCAAATGCCTCTTAAATGCTGACAGGCTTGGAGCATTGACCACCTCTCTAGGAAGCCTGTGCCAGGGTTTGACCACCCTCACAGTAAAGAAATGCTTCCTCATGTCCAGTCTGAACCCCTTCTGGCGCAGCTTTGAACGATTCCCACACGTCCTATCACTGGATCCCAGGGAGAAGAGCTCAGCACTTCCCTCTCCACGTCCCCTCCTCAGGAAGCTGTAGAGAGCCATGAGGTCTCCCCTCAGCCTCCTTTTCTCCAAACTAGATGAGCCCAAAGTCCTCAGCCGCTCCTCACAGGACATTCCTTCCAGCCCTGTCACCAGCTTTGTTGCCCTCCTTTGGATGCATTTGAGTACCTTCACATCCTTCTTAAATGGTGGGGCCCAGAACTACAGACAGTACTCAAGGTGAGGCCGCACCAATGCTGAATACAGCGGGATGATCACCTCTTTTGACTGTGTTTGATGCCCCCCAGGATGGGGTTTGCCCTCTTGGCTCCCAGGGCACACACTGCTGGCTCACGTTGAGCCTGCTGCCGACCAGCACCCCCAGATCCCTTTCTGCAGGGCTGCTCACCAGCCACTCCTCTCCTTCAGCAAGATGCCACAGCACAGAGCTGTTCAGTTGTGAACATGGCAGTGAAACAGAATTGAAACACGAAACTCCTTAAGAACATGGCCTAAGAGCTTTTGATGTGTGACAGCCATGCAGAGAGACAGGGAAAGCCCGCCAGGAACTGCTAAGGTCAGGGCATGAGGAGTAAGAAGGAGATCCATGGATGTGGAGGAGCAGTGGATGCTGTGATGGCCCCTGTCCCTCACGGTGATGCTGAAGAATAAATGTCGTGCAGTGTCTTGCAGCTGAAGGATGGAAGCAGTAATTCCAGCACTTCTGCATGAAGAAAGTGATTTCTTGTATCCTCTGCCATGAAGTTGGCCTGCACGGCTTAGTATCAAAATGCCAGTTTATAGGAGGTTGTACCTGTAGAGAAGCAGCACTGCTTATCATTATGAGCTTAATGATAGCATAGACTCTGTGGTGGGTTAACCCTGGCTGGATGCCAGGTGCCCACCAAAGCTGTTCTATCACTCCCCCCCCCCCCCGCCTCAGCTGGACAAGGGAGAGAAAATATAACAAAGGGCTCGTGGGTCGAGATAAGGACAGGGAGAGATCACTCAGCGATTAACATCATGGGCAAAACAGACTCGACTTGGGGAAAATTAATTTAATTTATTACCAGTCAAGTTGGAGAAAGGTAATGAGAAATTAAACCAGATCTTAAAACTACCTTCCCCCACCCCTCCTTTCTTCCCAGGCTCAACTTCACTCCTGATTTTTCTCTACCTCCACCCTGCCAGCGGCGCAGGGGGACAGGGAATGGGGGTTGGGGTCAGTTCCTCACCCGTTGTCTCTGCAGCAACTTCCTCCTCAGGGGGAGGACTCCTCACTCGTCCCCTGCCCCACCGTTGGGTCCCTCCCACGGGAGACAGTCCTCCATGAACTTCTCCAACATGAGTCCTTTCCACGGACTGCAGTTCTTCACGAACTGCTCCAGCGTGGGTCCCTTCCATGGGCTGCAGTCCTTCAGGAGCACACTGCTCCAGCATGGGTTCCCCGCAGGGTCACAAGTCCTGCCAGAAAAAAACCTGCTCCAGCGTGGGCTCCTGTCTCCATGGGGCCGCAGGTCCTGCCAGGAGCCTGCTCCGGTGCAGGCTTCCCACGGGGTCACAGCCTCCTTCGGGAACCCACCTGCTCCAGGCTGCAGGGGAATCTCTGCTCCGGCGCCTGGAGCACCTCCTCCCCTCCTTCTGCACTGACCTGGGGGTCTGCGGGGTTGTTTCTCTTACATCTTCTCACTCCTCTCCCCAGCTGCCATATCTGTGCCCCCTGCAACTTTTTTTCCTTCTTAAATGTGTTATCACAGAGGTACTAGTACTGTCGCTGATGGGCTCAGCCTTGGCCAGTGGTGGGTCCATCTTAGAGCCGGCTGGCATTGGCTCTGTCGGACATGGGGGAAGCTTCCAGCAGCTTCTCACTGAAGCCACCCCTGTAACCTCCCCGCTACCAAAACCTTGCCACACAAACCCAATACAATTCACAACCCCCTGCACAGTCTTGCAACCACATCAGCTCCTCACCATGCCACAGTAGGACCTGCTGTAATTGCAGTACCATTTTCTGCTGGTGAGAAAATGCTTTTGATGATAACAAAATTCTGGGGAATATGACAGCACATTGAAGTCCCCGTGATGCTTGAACTGAGGAGGCTGTTAATTCATATAGGACATTCTGTGCCTGGTTAGCGTTGTGGACTTTGTTAGGCACGGCAATGCATTGATGAATTTGTTTCAGGTCAAACCTAACACTCTGGGACTATCAGTAGTTTTGGGCTGTCAGCTGTCACTCCCTCAGGCTGTGCAAACCGCTTGCTTCTGACAAAACGGCTGCCTGCTATGTGGATCCAAACCCATGCTTAAACAAGTACAGAATTTTGTTAACTTCTTAAATACACTCAAGGAAAAAACTTAAAAGTAGTGTAATCTGACTTTTCAACCACCAGTGGAAAGTAAAAATGTGACCTTGCTTATCGTGTATGGTCTAGAAAATGTTAAGATATAGAATGTCAAAGATAAATCCTATAAATACATGGCTTTTATGGCCATTGGCAAAAGTATTATCCAAGGCAAAATGCGCTTCATTAGCGAAACCCCTGTACAATATGGGGAGGGATGTTGTTGTATTTATTTATACTCACCTTGATGGGTGAGCCATCAAGGACACTAATCCAGGAAAGAGGAGAGAAGAAGCTGCCCTCACAGCAGGAGGATCTTTTCATTAGCCCATTGACAGTGCAGCAGAGAGCTGGACAAAAGGTCCCCTCTGCTTGCAGAGGAAGACCAGTGAAGCTGGCTGCATGCTTTTTGTCATCCAGTCATACACCTACAAGGGTGCCTGGACCTGTAGAGGTCCAGTGGATTGGGCCTCAACAGAGCAGCTTAGTCAGCAGAGAGAGCTCAACTAGATTTGTGACTGTCTGAGAATACTGTGATAGGAGCCATATAATTTCCTTAGACAGTGTTTTCCCCCCATCCTCTGTTTAACTTCTTCATGCATGACCTGGCAAGTGTGCCTGAGCGCACCCTCAGCTCGTCTGAACTGACACAAAACTGGGAAGAGTGCTTCACACGCCAGCCGGTTGTGCTGTCGTTCAGAGGGACATGGGCAGGCTGGAGAAATGGGCCGACAGGCATCT
This sequence comes from Harpia harpyja, assembly GCF_026419915.1. Lineage (NCBI taxonomy): Eukaryota > Metazoa > Chordata > Aves > Accipitriformes > Accipitridae > Harpia > Harpia harpyja. Next base: position 37,643,968 of record NC_068945.1, on the reverse strand, counting down.
CCCGAAGGTCAACAAAGGGAAATGCCAAGCTCTGCCCCTGGGAAGGAATAACCCCATGCCCTGAAAAAGCAACCTGGGTTTCCTAGTGGACACCAAGTTGAACAGGAGCCAGCGATCTGCCCTGACCACATCAGTGGAGAGTGCTGTGTCCAGTCCTGGGCTCCCCCACCCCAGACAGACATGGACATACTGGACTGGGTCTAGTGAAGGGCCACAAACCTGATGAAGGGACTGGAGCACCTGTCATAAGAGGAGAGGATGAGGCAGCTCAGCCTGGGAAGAGAAGGCTCAGGGGAATCTAATCAATGTGTATAAATACCTGATGGGGGGAGTAAAGAAGATGGAGCCAGACCCCTCTCAGGGGAGCTCTGCAACAGAATAACAGGCAGTGACCAAAAACTGAAATACAGGAAAATCTGTTTAAACAGAAAAAAAAAAGCTTTTTATGATGTGTGTGGAATCAAACACTGGCACAGGTTGCCCAGAGATGTTGGGTAGTCTCCAACCTTGGAGATAGTCAAAACCTGACTGAACACATCCCTGAGCAACCTGCTCTAGCTGATCCCACTTTGAGCAGGGTGTTGGACAAGGTGATCTCCAGAGGTGCCTTCCAGCCTCAGGGATTCTGTGGTTCTGTGATCAATGATAAATTACAAGCACAAAGTTTGCGAGTTCAGGGGAAGACAATGAGAGCCAGTCAGTCCCGTGGGCTGTATAATTCATCAAGTGCTTTGGCTCCTGGCTGCAGCCCACAGACGCGGAGCTCTTGGCACATTTTATGTATGAAATCCAGCCCATTCCTTTCAAATGATGAAATTCAGCAGTATCCTAAAGGATACCAGCAGCACTGTTCCAGAGCATCTGACCTCGCCAACAAGCAAAGCCCATCTTCTACCAGTCCACACCTCCATGAGGGCGGTTGGATTAAGTGCCCAAACCCACAGCCCTGGGGTTTCTGGAACAAAACAATGTGTTTTCGGTTGTTGGGGTTTTTTTTCCCCACAGGCAACCTGCAGCCTGTATGTGAATGTAATATTAACTTCTAATTGCATCATATTAGCAGTTTGACATTGCAACTTACTAATGCTTGTTTTTCCGGGATGTAGTGTAGAAATATAATCATATTAACACTCTGAAAGCAAACACAGAGGTGGTATAAATTGTTAATGCAATCTTCTTTTAAGCAGCTTGTTTGAACAGTGCATTGGTGTGTGAGAAAATGCCAGCCTTTCAGTCTTTCCAAATAGTGCAGTGCTTGCAGTCCGCTGCAGAATAAACATATACATTCTGTTTAAGGTAACAGATGTTCATTTGCTGTATGTTCCCATGAGCACCCAATCTTTCGCCTGCATTCTGCTACCATTTGTCTGAGACCCACCTGTGAGCCAGCACAGCAGTTTCTTAGACACGAGGTTGCCTCGCTGACATGTCATGTACAAAAATGGTGGGTTTTGTTGACGTATATTCCTGTAAGTCTTTCTCTGTTTTTCCTTCCTATGAGTGGGACCATTAATTCTTCTGACTTGCATCATCAGACTGAAAATGGCAGCCTCTGTGCAGAAATGCTGCAAAGCTGTTTGGATTCTTCAGACGCTGAAATCAGCCTTTAAACCAACTAATTAAGTTTTCTGCTTGCTGCCATTGAAAGCCTCAGTCAGATATAATTAAAACTGAGCAGCAGATGACAGCGGTGGCATTTGTCAGAATCATCCAGTGGTTCAAATACCAGTTCTGACAGAAATGTCAGACTGATAACACTCCCGTCTTCCCCATGCATACCAGGAAAAACAGGAAGAACTTCTTTATTATAAATGCCTGACTGATAACCTTTATGAATCCCAGAACACCAAATGCAACACGCAAAATTTCATTATCCTAAGAGAGGATGCTCATTTCCCATGAAGTAGACCCTACAGCTCCTTGGGATTCCTTGTAGTGTCTGTGGCTTTTGGGACACCCTTTCAGAAATTCAAAGAGGAAGAAAGCCCTGATCCCGAAGTATGGGTGATTCCAGCCTCGCAGACAGCTAAACTGGAAGAGATTCCTTAGAGAGTTAATGAGCTGAAACCAAATCAACATATTCCTCATCTACAAAGGGCAAAGTCGTAACACGGCTGTGTAAGCTATCCTTGAGCTGTACAGAAAGGTGAGAAGACAGAGTCCTTTCCCTACAGAGTTTGAATTGAACTGTTATTGCTAAAGATAGCAGAACAGCAGAGTGAACAGCAGAGTAAACAACAGAGACAGCTGAGAACAAATGAATAAGGAAAAATTACTTTTGGAAACATTTTGAGATTACATTTGCTGCAGCTTCATACACAGGTTTTCCCTATTTTGTCTCATCAGTTTTGCCAGCACATTTATAATACGCTCTTCCTGCCACTCTGTCTTTCTTGCTTGAGAGTTTGGGTGTTTTCTTCTTTTTTCTTTTTTTTTTTTCTTGTTTTAACTAAATGGAGAGCAAAAAGGAGAACGTGTCGGAAAGGGAATCAGTGGCACTTTGAAGCAGCAGCGGTGCTGATGTCGTCTCAAAGTCCCTCGGCTCTACTCTTGCCTGTAGCAATAGCGTGTTGTCTGTGCGTTGGCCAGAAAGCAGCCCTCCTCACAGCAAACCGAAGGGGAGGGTGCTGGCCAGTTGTATTTGTGGAGGTGAACCTGATCATTTACTCTTCCACCTAACTACTCTGTCTTATCATCAGTCATACCTCCTGGCCATTATCAGTCCTGAGGCCATGCTTTGCCCTAACTATCCTGAGACATTTTCCTGCTGGGGATGTGCAAAGATTTCTTTTTGTATGGCTGGTGAGCAGGTTCCTATCCCATCTACCCACGGGGTACTTGCATTGCATTATTACCTTAGCTTTGCAGTAGTTTAGATTTGCAGATGATGGTCTGTGATCTGATCAGGATCGGCGTTTCTTTTTTGCTGTTGATCTCAGCAGACCACATCACGCCGTACCGTGCACTGAATGCAAGGGCACCATCTTCTGTCTGAGCTCTTTCCTTTGTAGCAAGTAATCAAAGAACATTTACGCTTTCCTTTCTGTTGACCTTTATTAGATAAGTGGGCACCTTAATCGGGATGTTTTGAGATGAGAGTGAAGTCTGGAAGGATTCTATTCTGGGATGTAAAGGTCTCAGGGATCACCCTTAGTATTTGTGGCAGAACTGCATTGAAATTAACATATTACAACAGATTGTGTCAGGCTGGATTGCAAACTTTTCTGAAGCAGGGTGAGCAGAAAGGTCATATTCCTCATCAGCTCATATATCAGGCTGCATGAGGGTATCCGAAGAGGTTAAATTCTTCTTCCAGGAAATAAAATCAGTGTTTCCCATTTTCAGGTCCCAGCTGTGCCTCTGAATTTCCATTTACTTTGAGCAAGGCAGCTAGCTTCATTACATAGGCATATTATTTTGGTTTCAGAAAGGGTCCTTGTTTAAATTATAACATGCCATTAGCAAAGGTCCTTTTGTGGTGACTGCAGTTAATACAGAGCTCTTTCCGTCTTGCTCACCTACACACCAGCGCATATTGTGCCCTTTGTATTCTGTCAACTGGAGGACCCGTAGAATGATCTCTTGTCCCCAAAACTGATTTAACACCTCTCACTATTATGCAAATAAAATGGGAAAAATAGTTTCCTGATTTCTTTCGACGGGCTGAAGCTGGCAGCTCAGGACTGCTTACACAGGTCGCGGCGTATAATGGGAAATGCCTACACATCAGTGCCTGTCAAGCCGCACAATAGGAGAGCAGCCAAGCACTGTGGCACCCGTCCCCACTCAGAGCCAGGATAATGGCATTGCAGCTCAAGTGGAAGGATGAGCTTGCCCCAGCTTCATGCTTCAGCGTGCTATCAAAGTGATAGGCTATTTTCCATTGGTGGTTGGAAAGTCTTTTTATTTTATTAATCCTCTTGTCAAGGAACAAAACCGGAGTTTTCTCTTCTGTTAAACACTGCCGCAAAATCTCACAGCTCCTAGGGGCTTTGTTTGGGCGCACACTGCCTTTGGGCAAGCCAGGTAAATACAAGAGCTCCGCTTTCGTTGTGCGTGCCTTTGCCGCCGCATGCCTGGGCCGGTGAGCAGTGTCAGCAAGCCAAAAATGCCAGGCCACTGTTTTGGAGATGCAGCCTGCTCTTGTGGAAAGAGAGGTGGCCAGCTTAACTCGTGCAAGGGACATGCGTGAACATCTGCCATGCTTCATGGCACGGTGAACAATGAGGGGTTATCACCAAAAAGCCAACGAGTTCTTTTCAGAAGATATCTTCTCTCTAGGACATGTCCACAGAACTACAGTCCAATCCTAGATAAAATACTGCATTTAAATATTTTTTTCTTTTTCATTTCATTTTGTCTCTATCCCTTTTTTCTTCTTTTTTTTTTTTTTACAAAAGCATGCTGTCTTTCAATTAACATAGTAATGACCTATTGTCACCTGTTACCATGCTAATCCTGAGCTGGTGTGAAATTACTTTATAATAAACACTATGGAGTTCTGACTTTCAATTAATTTTTCACATGCTGTGCTAAATCAGATTAACTGTACCCCACCCTTTTGACCACAGACATAATTCCTTCCTTATAATGAAATAGAGGATTAATTTATATGAAGCATATCTATACACATTTGCAAATAAATGTAAAGATAGACTTTGTACCATATTTGCATTGCTCGCTGTGCCAGGTTGAATACAGACTTTCTGAGATTATTAGTTTTTGTGTTCACTGGGGTGGTGAAGGATATTGCTGGGTTTTTTTTTTTAATTATTATTATTTTCACTAAATGTCTACAACTAAGAATGGGTAAATAAATGGAGTACTAAGAGATTGGTACCTTCCACAGGGAATTACACATAAAGCTGTACAGCATTATGATGAACTGAAAAAAAAGTAAACACTGCAAAATTAACCTGATCACCATTAATTTACTAAATTGCCTGTCATCCTTCTTGGATGTACATATTTACAACCTGACCAAATATAATAAATGCAGCTGTTTGGTCTTTTTAATAGTCATTAGCATTATGAAGATGGACGATAGCTTAAGCAAGTCTTCCAAACCCTGTATACCAGTATGGGGAAACTGTATAAGGCAAGTTTTTTAAAACATGTTCATCTCCAGTGCAGAAAAAGCTTTCAAAAACTCCTTCTGATTCTGGTAACTTCAAAGATGCAGTAGACTACTACCTACTGTGCTATTTTTGTAATCAAAAAGTAATACAAACCCAGAGTTGACCCTTGTTGTTTGTCCACACGCTCTTTTTCTCTCTATAGCATAATTTTGAAGCCCAAGGGTGCAGAATTGTTGCAGATATGAATTTTCCCCTTGGAAAAGTAACAAAGATGAAAATGGGGTATTTCTGGAGGTTCATGGATGCCTGTATCTGTCTGTGCTAGTTGCTCCTTGGATTCAATGCAGCGTGCTTACCTGGTCCCAAATCTGAAGGTTTCCAGCCAGTCACTTGAAGCAATTTAGCTCCTTGAGAATCATGTGAACAAACTGTCTGGCCAAAACCCATTCCAGCCAGTTGTTGGTTTTTTTAACTTGCTGCGCTGAACTTGAGAGTTCAGAGCTAGGCTGGAGCACCCCGCACCCGGCTGGATGGCTCTGGACGGACCCGCTGGCTCCTTGCGTCCGACCTGATGTGCCGGAGCAGCACCGGGACTATGCCAGAGGTTCAGGTTTACCTCCCACCCACAAGTTTTCATTTCTGAAGCAGCCTGTGGACCACCTTTTGCTGATCCAGCAGCTAATCCAGGGGAAAAAGGTCAGGCGCACGCTATGCATTAGCTAGGGTGAATTTACTGGCCAGTGGTGTACCTTTGAGACAGCAAGTGATTGACTTCAGGCGGACGAGCCCATCTCACAGAGTCTTTCCAAGAAAAGCCCCAACCTCCCCCACCACAGGAGCAGATGGTTTTTACAGATTGCCCAAACTGCGTTTGAAAAAGATGGCCACTGGGAAAGCAAGCACAGCCTGGCCACTTACCCTCTGCAGACAGGCTCGGCAGCCGTGGCTCCTGCCCAGGGAGCAGGAACCTTGGCTGCTAGGCTACTACTGTATCATTCAGGCCCTAAGGAATGTAGAAAAACCATGCCCAACTCTTCTTTGGAACAGGAACTGATTTAAATGTGAGCAATGCTTTTTTTAGTAAGTTTTAGACTTACAAGAACAGGACTAGCTGAGATTAAAGATACTTTTCATTTGTCTTTACTATTGCTTCTTTGAAATAATAGCACCGCTGTACACAAGGAAAAAGCCATCGCGTATTCAGTGTTTATTGGCTTAATACTGAAATTTCAATGCATTCTTTTTTATTGCTTTTCTCATACTATTTGTGAAGTCCAAGTGTACAATAATAAAACAGAAAACAATAGGCCTACCTAGAAGGATAAGAAACAGAAAAATGACCTGCAGGGTGCGAGAGCCGGGTATTCTTGTCACCGTGGTGCAGGTTGTATGAATAAAGTGAATATACTGGTATTAGCATTTGGAGTAATACATTCCAGGAACAACAAAGTGAGCTAAACCTAGTTAGATCAGGTCAAACAAGCACAGTCTCCGCAAGGGGATTAAGGTGGTCGGAAGAAACATCAAATTATTTTATCATTTTTCCTTAGGACTTTCTATTGCACATCTGTAATGAAAGGTCTTATCTCTGCCTTTTATTATGTAGCTTTTTAACTGTACGTATGATCTGACTTGGACTGATTCCAGCTTTGTTATTGAAAAATCTGCTTTCAAATGCAAAAATAAAAACACTGAAGTAATAGCTGTTACTTTGTGTACAGTGACAGTACTAAATGAATAAGTCATTAATAGCTTTTTTATTATTTCAAAACATTTTACCAAACGTCCATAAAAAAACTTCCCCATTACCACCACTTCCACCCAACTGCAACTAGCATATCACTGCATATATAAACTGATTACAAGCCTTAGCCACATTACTATAATCTGTCACACACACATATTTCTTTCAACCATCTTCTTTCCTTTGAAGGAAGCAAAGAGAGGAGAGATCACATAAAATGCTCCTGTCATTATTGCCTGGAGAGGAGAAATGCCTTCAGCTACCCAATTACGGTATTCCAGTCAGCAAAGCTCACTCCAGTTTCCCCATCAGATGTTAAAGTATTGACAGCTCCTGTCTACTCATGCACTGCAAATCAACATGTCCAAAAAGTAAATTGGGATGTAACAGTAGTCCCCTTCCCCTCACCATGTAAAATAGGTCACCAGCTCTCTTCTCTCATTGTGTTGCCCTTTTGCTTTAGTAGAAGTAGGACATTAATGAAGGTGTGGGGGGGAAAGTAAAAGTAACAGACTGCATTTCAGTTTGAAGGGGTCAGTGAGTGCTGATGATCTTCCTTCCTACGCGTGCCTACTTTCTACATCTTTGATCGTGTGATATGATGTGATGGAAACTGGTGATCCAGGAGCTGCAGTGCTCAGCACCAGGCAGAAACAATGATGGGCAGCGAGATCTGCGTTCCACCATGCCACATTCACCTACTATAAAAGTGGAGGATTTGCTTAACACATATATGGGCCCTTTTGACGAACTAGGAATGCCATCAAGTCACCACCAGAGTCTACTGCAGATTTATAATTGCTGTGGTTCCTGCGCCTGCCTGGCCCTGGGCTCCGCTCTGTCCGTTTTGGAAACAAGCTCCATGCAGAGAGGTGAGGGCACATAACAAGGGACCTGTCTTCTAGCCATGCAACATGGAGAGGAGAAGTTAAAAATCTCAGCTGCTGTGGACAAAGGAGAAAAGAGAGGGTGGGGGGGGAAACCCTGAGGCTAAGTAAAAGAAGAGGTTAAAAATACAGAGACATCAGTAATCTAGCTTGTTGGGTGTCCTGGTTTCAGCTGGGATAGAGTTAACTGTCTTCCTAGTAGCTGGTACAGTGCTATGTTTTGAGTTCAGTATGCGAAGAATGTTGATAACACTGATGTTTTCAGTTGTTGCTCAGTAGTGTTTAGACTACTGTCAAGGATTTTTCAGCTTCTCATGCCCAGCCAGTGAGAAAGCTGGAGGGGCACAAGAAGTTGGCACAGGACACAGCCAGGGCACCTGACCCAAACTGGCCAACGGTGTATTCCATACCATGTGACGTCCCATCCAGTATAGGAACGGGGAAGCGGGGGGCAGGGATTCGCCGCTCGGGGACTGGCTGGGTGTCGGTCGGCGGGTGGTGAGCAATTGCACTGCGCATCATTTGTACATTCCAATCCTTTCATTATTGCTGTTGTCATTTTATTAGTGTTATCATTATCATTATTAGCTTCTTCTTTTCTGTTCTATTAAACCGTTCTTATCTCAACCCATGGGTTTTGCTTCTTTTCCCGATTTTCTCCCCCATCCCACTGGGTGGGGGGGAGTGAGTGAGCGGCTGCGTGGTGTTTAGTTGGTGGCTGGGGTTAAACCACGACAGTCCTTTTTGGCGCCCAACGTGGGGCACGAAGGGTTGAGATAACGACAAACCTGACCAGAGCTTGTTAAAACAGATTTGTTATAAGCATTCATTATATCGGTCTAATAGTCGCTGGTCATTATGTTGATTTATGTGTTCTTAGAGTTGTTGCTCTGGTTTTTAAAGTTCTGTTATGTATCACCTCGCTTGCTGTATGTAGTCCCTCTTCTGCTGCTTATCATCTGTGGGAGGTGGATTAAGGTTTTCGCTTTGATGTATTGTATAACACTGGTTTATGGTATGATAAAGTCGTCGGCTGTGGGATTAATCCGGTACTTGCACCCAGCACTGTCACCTTTATACTGTGGAAGCCATCTGTGGGAAACTATTAATAATTATACCATTTACCTTTCCTCCTTGGAAAACCAGTCTATGGGTGGGATACCTTTCTTCCCCTCTCCTTTCTCCTTCAGTCCAGTTACAATGGTGTTTGAGAATTTTGAAAAATTTGAATACTCTTGGGATGTTGGGACCAGCACGGTCCTAGCCCTACTGCTAGGAATTAGCATGCTTCTGAATGTGGTTCAGCTCTCGTTTAAGGTTAAACAACTATTTAAGAAAATCACCCAGAGATCTGCCCCAAGGCTGGATAATTATGAGTGGCAGGGTGTGTGGGGTAGTATGGGCAAGTACCTAGAAAAGTGGGCACCTGCAATGTTTTGGAAATTCACCCCTGAACAAGTGCAGAATCCAGAAGAACTAGTAAAATATTTGGAAAAGGTATGCTGTCACCCCGGCAGCTCCAGAGAGATACAAATTACTGCAACGTGCTGGGGCCTGGCCCATGCCTATCGAGCCCTGTTCAACACCACTCAGTACCCTCAAGGGGAAGAGAAGGTCTCTGGACCTAACAACAAAACGATGAGCACTGCGGTCACTCAAACCTCGGCAACAGGCACTGCGGCCCCTCCAGCCCCGGCGACGAGCACTGTGGCTACCCAAACCTCAGCGACAGGCACTGCAGCCCCTCCAGCCTCGGCAATGAGCACGGCAGCTACCCAAACCTCGGCAACGGGCACTGAGGTCCCTCCAGCCCCAGCAACGAGCACAGCAGCTACCCAAACCTTGGCAACAGGCACTGCGGTTATCCAAGACCCGGCGAGCGGTACTGCAACTGAACCAGCGGACCAACCTGCACCAGTATCAGTTGCCCCCGTACAGAAAAAGAAATATACAAAAAAATCAGTTCGCTTAGCGAAGGATGAAGGCGAACCAGGGTCATCACGGGAACAGGAGGAAGAGGCAGAACCAGAGGTAATAACCCGGTCCCTATCCTTGAGTGAGCTGCGGGATATGTGAAAAGATTTTGGCCGCCGTATAGGTGAGCATATTATCACCTGGCTCCTCCGATGCTGGGACAATGGGGCTAATAGCTTGGAATTAGAAGGTAGGGAAGCCAAGCAGCTGGGATCGCTTGCCAGGGAAGGTGGCATTGACAAGGCAATTGGAAGAGGGACACAAGCCATCAGCCTCTGGAGGCGACTCCTGTCAAGTGTGAAGGAAAGGTACCCCTTTAAGGAAGATGTTATATGTCAATCAAGCAAGTGGACAACCATGGAAAAAGGTATCCAATATCTGAGGGAATTAGCTGTGCTAGAGACAGTTCATCATGATCCGGACAACCCACAATTACCCAAAGATCCAGACGAAGTCCAATGTACATGACCCATGTGGCGGAAGTTTGTACGGAGCGCACCATCGTCCTATGCCAACTCACTGGCAATAATGACCTGGAAAGACGAAGAGGCACCGGCAGTGGATGAAGTGGCTCGCCAACTCCGTCAATACGAAGAAAATCTCTCCTCCTCCCTACAAGCCTGCATTTCGGCTGTGGAGAAGCTGTCCGAGGATTTCCAGCAATTCAAAGAGGAGATGTCCTGTTGCCCACCTGTAAGGACCAATGTCTCAGCTATTAGGAGGGAGCGCTTCTCTGCCCAAGAGAGAGAATATAGAAGGTACACACCGCGAGGTGCCCTGTGGTTTTACTTATGTGATCATGGAGAGGACATGAGGAAATGGGATGGAAAACCTACCTCGGTCCTAAATGCACGGGTACGTGAGCTGCGAGGAAAAAACACCACAAAAGGGGATTCTACCAGGAAAAATGCCGCTCCGGTTTCCAAACAGAGTAGAAGGGCTGATCTTATTTCTGATCCTCTTGAAGGGACTTCTGAGCCAATTTTACGAGAAGTGAATACTGGATACTCTGACCAGAATTAGAGGGGCCCTGCCTCCAGCCAGGTGGAGGAAAGGGATAACCGGGTCTATTGGACTGTGTGGATTCGATGGCCTGGCACGTTAGACCCACAGGAGTATAAGGCTCTAGTAGACACCGGCGCACAGTGTACTTTAATGCCATCAAGTTATGAAGGGGCAGAACCCATTTCTATTTCTGGTGTGACAGGGGGATCCCAAGAGTTAACTGTATTGGAAGCTGAAGTAAGCCTAACTGGGAATGAATGGCAGAAACACCCCATTGTGACTGGTCCAGAGGCTCCGTGCATCCTTGGCATAGACTATCTCAGGAGAGGGTATTTTAAGGACCCAAAGGGGTATCGATGGGCTTTTGGTATAGCTGCCTTGGAGACGGAGGGCACGGAACAGCTGTCTACCCTGCCTGGTCTCTCTCAAGACCCTTCGATTGTGGGGTTGCTGAGGGTTGAAGAACAACAAGTACCAATTGCTACCACGATGGTGCACCGGCGCCAATATCGCACCAACCGAGACTCTCTGATTCCCATCCACAAGTTGATTCGCCAACTGGAGAGCCAAGGAGTGATCAGCAAAACTCGCTTACCTTTTAATAGTCCCATATGGCCCGTGCGAAAGTCTAATGGGGAGTGGAGACTAACAGTTGACTATCGCGGCCTGAATGAAGTTACGCCACCGCTGAGTGCTGCCGTTCCAGATATGCTAGAACTTCAATACGAACTAGAGTCAAAGGCAGCCAAGTGGTATGCTACAATTGACATTGCTAATGCGTTTTTCTCAATCCCTCTGGCAGCAGAGTGTCGTCCACAATTTGCCTTTACTTGGAGGGGTGTCCAGTACACTTGGAATCGATTGTCCCAGGGGTGGAAACACAGCCCCACCATTTGCCATGGACTAATCCAGACTGCACTGGAAAAAGGTGAAGCTCCGGAACACCTGCAATACATTGATGACATCATCGTATGGGGCAACACGGCAGAAGAAGTCTTTGAGAAAGGGAAGAAAATAATCCAAATCCTTCTGAAAGCCGGTTTTGCCATAAAAGAAAGTAAGGTCAAGGGACCTGCACGGGAGATCCAGTTTTTAGGAATAAAATGGCAAGATGGACGTCGTCAGATCCCAATGGATGTGATTAACAAAATAGCAGCTATGTCTCCACCAACTAATAAAAAGGAAACACAGGCCTTCTTAGGTGTCGTGGGGTTTTGGAGAATGCATATTCCAAATTACAGTCTGATTGTAAGCCCTCTCTATCAAGTGACCCGAAAGAAGAATGATTTTCAATGGGGCCCTGAGCAACAACAAGCCTTTGAACAAATTAAACGGGAGATTGTTCACGCAGTAGCCCTTGGACCAGTCCGGACAGGACAAGATGTTAAAAATGTGCTCTATACTGCAGCTGGGGAGAATGGCCCTACCTGGAGCCTCTGGCAGAAAGCACCTGGGGAGACCTGAGGCCGACCCCTGGGGTTTTGGAGTCGAGGATATCGGGGATCCGAAGCTCACTATACTCCAACTGAAAAAGAGATATTGGCAGCATATGAAGGAGTTCAAGCTGCCTCAGAAGTGGTTGGTACTGAAACACAGCTCCTCTTAGCACCCCAACTGCCAGTGCTGGGCTGGATGTTCAAAGGGAGGGTCTCCTCTACACATCACGCGACTGATGCCACGTGGAGTAAGTGGATTGCACTGATCACACAACGGGCTCACATAGGAAACCCCAGTCGCCCAGGAATTTTGGAAGTGATCACGGACTGGCCAGAAGGCAAAGATTTTGGAATGTCGCCAGAGGAGGAGGTGGCACGTGCTGAAGAGGCCCCGCTGTATAATAAACTGCCAGAAAATGAGAGGCAATATGCCCTGTTCACTGATGGGTCCTGTCGCATCGTGGGAAAGCATCGGAGGTGGAAAGCTGCCGTATGGAGTCCTACACGACAAGTTGCAGAAACTGCTGAAGGAGAAGGTGAATCGAGTCAGTTTGCAGAGGTTAAAGCCATCCAGCTAGCATTAGATATTGCTGAAAGAGAAAAGTGGCCAGTGCTCTATCTCTATACTGACTCATGGATGGTGGCAAATGCCCTGTGGGGGTGGCTACAGCAATGGAAGAAGAGCAACTGGCAGCGCAGAGGTAAACCCATCTGGGCTGCCGCACTGTGGCAAGATATTGCATCCCGGCTAGAGAATCTGGTTGTAAAAGTACGTCATGTAGATGCTCACATACCCAAGAGTCGGGCCACTGAAGAACATCAAAACAACCAACAGGTGGATCAGGCTGCCAAGATTGAAGTGGCTCAGGTGGACCTGGACTGGCAACATAAGGGTGAGCTATTTATGGCTCGGTGGGCCCATGATGCTTCAGGCCATCAGGGAAGAGATGCAACATATAGATGGGCTCGTGACCGAGGGGTGGACTTGACCATGGACACTATTGCACAGGTTATCCACGAATGTGAAACATGTGCTGCAGTTAAGCAAGCCAAGCGGTTAAAGCCCCTGTGGTGTGGAGGGCGATGGCTGAAATATAAATATGGAGAAGCCTGGCAGATTGACTATATCACACTCCCACAAACTCGCCAAGGCAAGCACTATGTGCTCACGATGGTGGAAGCAACCACTGGATGGCTGGAAACATATTCTGTGCCCCATGCCACCGCCCGGAACACTATCCTGGGCCTAGAAAAGCAAGTCTTGTGGCGACATGGCACCCCAGAACGAATTGAGTCAGACAACGGGACTCATTTCCAAAACAACCTCATAGACACCTGGGCCAAAGAGCATGGCATTGAGTGGGTGTATCATATCCCCTATCATGCACCAGCCTCTGGGAAAATTGAGCGATACAATGGACTGTTAAAGACTACATTGAGAGCAATGGGGGGTTGGAACTTTCAAACATTGGGATACACATTTAGCAAAAGCCACCTGGTTAGTCAACACCAGAGGATCTGCCAATCGGGGTGGCCCTGCCCAGTCGGAATTTTTACATACTGTAGAAGGGGATAAAGTCCCTGTAGTGCACATAAAAAATATGTTAGGGAAGACAGTCTGGGTTACTCCTGCCTCAAGCAAAGGTAAACCCATTCGTGGGATTGCTTTTGCTCAAGGGCCTGGGTGCACTTGGTGGGTGATGCGAAAAGACGGGGAATTCCGATGTGTGCCTCAAGGGGATTTAATTTTGGGTGAGAACAGCCAGAATTAAACTGTATATTAGTTGCTATATAACCCTGCTACTGTATGTTATCCTTACTATAATTATGTGCTATATCCATAGTACTATAGTAAGAATCACTTAGATCAAGCAAGAAAAGAACTGTGATAAAACTGAGCAAAGCGCAGTAGTGATGGAACCAGAACTGACTCCAGCATGCAACAATGCAACGGTGCACACCATCCTCCTGCTGCGCCAAATGTCACCTGCTTGTCACACTGCACTGAAGCCCAATTCTGCTCTACCGACTGAGAGGACTTTGCACCATCCCTCCTGCCCAGAAAGACTGGTATGACAGATGGAGCCCAGAGTCGGAAACTAAATGAACTCAATGAACATTTTATGAACATGACCCATGAACTAAAGGAATGATATCTCTGTGTGTGTATACATATATATATATCATTGCTCATATGTCTTAAAGGAATGGAAAGGTGATGATTGATCAGGATGTAACTAAAGGTATGGGAACTGTGCATGACGTCAATGGTATAGAATAAGGGGTGGATACTGTCCTGGTTTCAGCTGGGATAGAGTTAACTGTCTTCCTAGTAGCTGGTACAGTGCTGTGTTTTGAGTTCAGTATGTGAAGAATGTTGATAACACTGATGTTTTCAGTTGTTGCTCAGTAGTGTTTAGACTACTGTCAAGGATTTTTCAGCTTCTCATGCCCAGCCAGCGAGAAAGCTGGAGGGGCACAAGAAGTTGGCACAGGACACAGCCAGGGCACCTGACCCAAACTGGCCAACGGTGTATTCCATACCATGTGACGTCCCATCCAGTATAGGAACGGGGAAGCGGGGGGCAGGGATTCGCCGCTCGGGGACTGGCTGGGTGTCGGTCGGCGGGTGGTGAGCAATTGCACTGCGCATCATTTGTACATTCCAATCCTTTCATTATTGCTGTTGTCATTTTATTAGTGTTATCATTATCATTATTAGCTTCTTCTTTTCTGTTCTATTAAACCGTTCTTATCTCAACCCACGGGTTTTGCTTCTTTTCCCGATTTTCTCCCCCATCCCACTGGGTGGGGGGGAGTGAGTGAGCGGCTGCGTGGTGTTTAGTTGGTGGCTGGGGTTAAACCACGACATTGGGGCAAAAAAGAGAAAGCATTGTGCTTTCAGAGAGGATACGGTCATGGGTTTTGCTGATGATGGGTAAAGACAAGTTTCTGAGTTTCAATTGTCATGCAGTGCTGCTGCTCTGGGCAACTGGGTAATGTGAAGCATCACTATAGCTCACACAAAAGTGTCCAAAAAGTCACCTAAAAATAACCTTCAAACAGTAGGAAAGGAGGAAGCATCTTCCTGAATAGTCCTCAACTGCAGTTCGTAAAACCCATGAAAAAGGAGAGATACCATTGTACAGTCTCCTGGTGGGTGTTGTATTGTTGGAACAAATCAAATTTTCACTGGGAATATGCAAGTGAAGCAGGAACTGGCTGAACACAGGATCCTTTCCCAGATATCCACAGATAAGTAAGTTTGTCATTAATGACATGCCAGTGAATATAAAAACATCCTCCCAAACCAGGAGTTGCTGTCAGATGGTATGCTTCAACAACTGGAGAATCAGTTCATTACAAGCTGTAGGAAATGAATGTGTTTTCTCCTCTCCAGCTCAACACCCAGGACAGACATAATTCAAGTGGCAATTTTTGTGCTCAGGACGTTTGAATATAAAAGCGGCTATTCCACTGACACCATCGATGAAGAAGAGCGCAGGGGAACAGGTATCTTAAATGAGTTCAAGAAGTAGGTCATTAACAAGAAAGTAACGATGATAGAATTGGTTTCTGCAACAACAGATGGAAGCACAGGTATAACTGGATCCAAAGCTTCATTGCTCATAATCATCAGCGAGCACTCTGTGGAAACATGAATGACTTTAAACATTATGGGAGCAGTGGTAAAAAAAAAAAAACCAACCCACCTCCGTTAACTCCATTTGAGTCAGAGGCCTTTGTGTTTCAAAGGCTGCTCGATTAAGCTGCTGCAGCTTGTAATGATCTAATTTTGCACACTGAGATGAATGAGATATATGAGCAAAGGTATGGTTTTGCTGGGGCTTTTCCTCTGCTTAAGATCAGAAGTCTTCAAATCCGGAAATGAAAACTCTCTTATGATCCTTCTGAAAAGGTGAGTTTACTCTTCATTTCTCATTTCTGAGTGACCTAGCTACAAGGCAAATGAACATAAAAGTTGCCAGAAAATGGGAGAATATTACTGAGATGCTTCGTGCAGTGAGTTCATTCAAAGCTGACTGAATGAATAACTTGGAAAGAAAATATTACAGTGTTTCATGGCCGTGTGAGGAATCTTGGAGGACTGTGAAGGCAACAGTAAATGGACATGCCAAGAGGAATCATGACTGTTTCACACAGACTGGTAGGACAGCCCTGGCTCTGGCTCCCCTTGAGGCCGGCCGCGGCCTGGCTACACAGTGTTTTGCCAAGGCCCGTGATCTCTGCTGGGGTCTCTGTGTAATTGCAATAATTAATTGCACCTCCAAGAACAAGGGAAGCTTTGTTGGGACCAGGTCAGAAAGAGGATGCTCTCCTTGCCCTTCAGAGGCCAAAGAAGTCCAGGTAATCAACGCAGGTGGCTCACGGTGCAATGTTATCACCTGACATATTGGCAGGTTTTGAGTTTCTACCCCATGGAAAGTTAAGTTCAAATACTCTGATTTAGGTTCAATAGGGGAGCCAGGGTGGGAGGTTAAGAAGTGTGTCCCAGGTGCCATTATGGGGCAGAGAATAGACCTCTATAACTCAGTGGCGTCTTGTGTTTTGTTTTCGTGTACTCTCCCAGTGACACCAGTGGAGGACAAGAAGTCTCTGGCAGGTCAGTTTGCCTGAGGTGCAGCTTTGCTACAAACAAATCTCCTGGCCTTTATGGCGAGATAATCTGCTGCAGATGGAAGCGCAGCAACAAGCCCTTCCTTCTCCAGCAGTACCTTCTGCATTGATTTCCTGACTCCCGCTTTGCTCTCCTGCACTGGAGAGCTACATTTCTACAGGAATGTTTTTCCCTGAGAAAACCCTTTGGGGAATAACTCAGCATTTTTCAACCAAGTTGAGGTTACCCGTTTTGCATTGCTGTCTTTCTGCTGCAAATACCTTTTCAACTGCTCTGCTTTTCATTTTCTTACTTTCAGGAGATGGTGAATTCTTAAAATATGGATGCTCTGTATAGAAGTAATATTTGAAGCAGTTTGAGCAATGCATCTAAAATGAATTAGAATTTTAGATGCTTACGTATTTTTTCTGGGAATGATATGTGCAATTTAAAAGAACTTTCCCATCTCTGATGTTTTCGTGTGCTGTATCACATGCAGTGGTCCAGTATTTCCTGGCAGAAAAGCTACGTTTGTCCACTTCTAGAACCCACAAGTAGAGAAGTTTTAGATCAGTTCTCTGTGCGCTGTTGAAAACCGGAAAACTACACAATTACTGTAACAAAAAATAATCTAACAAGGAAACTAACCGTTTTTAATTTAATGGAAGAATTTACATCTGCTAATGTGCCATTTAATGTGCTGTGTAATACAATTCTGCATTCCTAATTGATGCAAACTTTACTTGCGCTCTATCAAATGTCTCATTGGTTGCATTTCAAATGTCTCCCCGAGTCTTTAATTATATTCCTGTGCCAGGGAAAAAAAAGAGAAAAAGAAAAAAGAGGAAAAGAAATTGGAACTAATTCCTGTTAAGTTGTCTAAAGTGAAATAACCACAACCGTAGGCATAATTTGAAATCCCCAGAACCTGAAAGAAAAACTCCTGCTGAGTTCAGTGGGCATTGGCTCAGACCTTGTGTAAACACTGTTGCAGCCATACCTGTGCTCCACAAGCTTTGTAAAAACAGGTGGAGGGAGTCCAACGTATTTTGGAATGCATTGGCCTGAGGGCAATGCTACAAATGCCATAAACATCTGATATTCCCTTCATAGATGTCTCTGGCCTCATGACAAACAAACTCAGCCTTTGAGGAAGCAGGGAGAAGAAACATAGACAGCATGCTTACAAAATATATTAAGGCTGTTTAGATGAAAGACTGAAGTAACTGAGCTGTTCGTAGCTGTGAGCAAGATGATTAGATACTGTCAGTTTTAGCAGGAATTTTTTCGTACGGTTTTTCTAGCATACAGCATTCTCAGTGAAACGGCTCTCAAGCAATAGGATTTTCAAAAGGCTTATGCTGAATGCAGCATGATGCATTTTGACTTTGAAACAGGTTGTATTAGTATATATAGATTTGCCTTTTGTGAGCTGAGATATTCCAGTTGTCAGTAAAAAGTGAGTAGGAATCCTTTGTTCCCTCGTGGTGTATTGTGTTACTGCTAGCACCTGACAAGTGTCTCTTGTACTGGACATCAAAATAGGTGCTTATGATGGTATGAGTACTATCAAAACATAGTTCAGTTTACCTGTACTATGAAGCATCCAAATAGATAGGCAAAGCTTGTGGAGACATTTATTTCTCCAAAAAGAAAGGCCCATGCCAAAGTTAGCCTTAATTTCACACAGTACGTTCCCTTGCAGGAATTCTAACCTGAAATGAGGAATTCCCATCCTTGTGGGCAGTTTTGCTGAAATAGAGATCCTACACAGCATATTCTGCAATCTGCAAGCCCTACTCTTCCTTTGACCTTCAGTGGCAGGAAGTTTGTCAGCTGTAGGAGCAGCTGTACCTCATATTTATGTCCAAAAATGGTGATTTTAAAGCAGCTGTTTTCCCAAATGATGTTCTTCTTTCTGAATCCCAGCTTCTATACACCGTGAAAACAAATGCATTGTGGCAGCAGAAATATGCAACATTTTGCTGGCGGTTTTGATAAAGTCTCTGGTAGAAGAGGCACCGCCGGTCTTCTGCTGAAGAATGAGTCTTGCTGTCTGTAAATAAGAAGCCATTCCAAGGAAGGGATGAAAACTAATGGTGGTTAAACTCTGAGAGGGAAACTGTAACCTTCACAGAGGCTTTCTTTCCAGCTGTGTTCAAAGGCACTGTAATGACTTCAGAGAACTGCAGTGACTCATTTTAGATGATGACTACATAACTATTCATTTACACTTAATGAGTTTATTCCACCAGGTATAGGACAAATTCTAAACAAATAACGCCACTGAATCATACACATCAATAAATTTGAGCGCTAAACTGATTCTGGGTAACAAAGGTAATGATAAATAGAGAGGAAGAAAAGCCGCCTCCAATTAATGAAAATGCCCTTTGTATTTTCTAATAGCTCAAACATTAATTTGAAAATGGCTTTCTCTGCAATAATTTACAGACAAGCACTTCATAATGGGGAAACAATTCAAATTTATGTGCACTCGAACGATGATGATCTGATTAACTTATTAAATTCTTGTTGATTCTACAGTCCAGATGAAGTGTACCATTCTTCATGGGTTTCATACCTTGCAGTTTTAAGTTCTCACATTATCAGACTTCAGGCTTCAGTTGCTACTGAAGGTCTTTTCTCTGGGACGTCCTCTGGTGCAGAGTGGACAGAACCAAGATCCCAGGGATTGATTTCATTTGTCTCTTTCCATTAATTTCGAAGATATGTTCTCTTCTACCTTGGAGGAGCACTTGATTAAATTTAGCACTAGAATTCACATAGTCCTCAGCTGCTGTGGAGTGTAATTGAAACGGTGTGAAATATTAGAGACACACAATTCAAGTTAAAGCTGATTCAGTCAGGGGATAGCCATGCTGGATTTAAGTTCAAGAAGCTTAGCTTGAACCCTGTCAAGCTTACTGTCCTTCAAAGGAAACGAGTTAGCTTTTGAAGCAAGAGGAGATAAAAATTATCCATGGGAAAAGACAAAAGAACACAGTCAAATCAGTCTGCCAAACCTAGTGTCCAGTGGCTTTAAACAATGGGCAGTAATACCAATTTATCTGTAATGTATTTGTCAGTTAGAGCTACCCCAGCTTTAATCATCATCCCCTTGTATTTTTTGTGCACCCTAGATAATTCCACGGACAGTAAAGAATTGTTCAGACCCTCAGATGTTGTGCAGAAAAGACAGCTGAGATGCCACACGCTAGCATAAATTATTTTAAATATGAATGTAGCTATCATCTCCAGCATCCCTTTCACAATAAAAGAGAGGCTTCTGGTGGTTACGCAGTGTGTCATGTTAAATAGTGCAACCTAGTGTAACTGGTATTGAGTAAACATGAGCCCTGAACCAACTAGCCCTTCATTTACCGCTCTGCTTCACGGCTAACTTTACCACTTAGTCCCTGTCCTGCTTTGTCCTTGGGCCGCTCCAGCCTTTCAGGGTGGTATCAGTAGAGTCCACCCTTGTTCAGTCAGGAGATGGGCTTGAAGTGTAACTATACATTTTTGGGGGTGACTTAAGTGTCGTGGCTCTCTCCTGCACACCCCCCTGGAGCTGTAATTGCTGGCTAATACTGTGTTTACCCATGCTCAATAAAGAGAGAATTCTTTAGAATCATCCAACTATTTTAGCCTGCCATAGTCAAAACTTAAACTTCTTCCTCCAAAACAGCCCTGAGTCTTGTCCAGTATCTGCAAATTCCAAATAAACCCAGTTTGTTTAATGAAGGGGAACATAAATCTTTGTCTTTCATTGAACACTTACCTTGCTTTTGTTCAGTGCAACGTTCCAGCTTTTTCTAGTGACTTTATTTACCAGGTAGCGTTATGAACCCCATGCTTTAAGTCTGTAATCTCATTTCCTGCTTCTAATCATTCTTACAGCCACTGACCCAGAGACTCTAGGACTCCCCCTCACCCTCCAAAGAAAAAAAAAAAAAAACCTCTCATTCTGGAGACCAGGATCAGAAGTCTGGATCAGTCCTTTTTATCTGAGTATAGTTTAAATAAAAAGAAGTTCAGTTTGACAGAAGCGTCTGCAGAGATCCAGCTTAACTTACAAAAGAAGAGTCACTAGCTGTGCTCCCTAGGGCTCATCTGCACAAGGACACCCAGAAGAGGTTAGGTGCATGAATCAAATTTGTAAAGTCAGCATTCATACACCGAGTATCTTTGAGGATTAAGCCACAGACAGTTAAGGACATTTTATTTCTGAGCAAAAGCAGCTACATGGCAGTTTAATGTGCTGTAGCTTACTCACGTTGTCTTCACACCTTTCATTGACTCACTTCAACTTTCCTGACCATTTCTCTCTTGTCAGTTTGCCCACCTGTTCTTTAAAAAATAGGGCCTTTGTGGCTGAGGCAAAAGAGGATTTTGGCTTGCTATATTAACACTCTTGCCATAGCAAAAAGAGAAATTCCTGCCTGAATAATACAGAGATTTACTCTCTGTTTCAGGCAGGAAGATTCTTCTAAGTGCACCCCACGAAGCACAGGTGGAAACTGTCTGCACCAAATGAATGAAGTAAAGCCAAGTTAGATGCCATGAGCACAGACCACCTCTCTGATGTCTCACAAAACCTACGTATAGGGGAGACCATGATCCCACCTGTCTAAATATATCACCACCATTAGTGTTCTTCCCGGCAGCCTGAGACTAGGTTAATCGTGGCTCAGCTTTTTAGTCTAGTGATCAGTGACACTGTATTTTCAGCATGATGCTGATTTTTTTCTCTGTTTTCCCAGCACCAAAGAAAGGCAGACACCTTTCTTCAGTGACTGCATCCATGCTCCTCTGTATTCCCCTGCACTGCTAGGAAATCTTGCTCAAAGGTAGTCCAGCAAAATTTTATCCCAGTCAGTAAAATGAGTTCATGCTTTGTACATGTAGAACTCCAAAATACCCAACTATGTGAGATGGGAAGGCTTGGTCAAATGAGTCTGCTTCTTGGCTCAAATCTTGTAATACAGGTTGCAGCCCAAAGCACATTTTTATGACCACATTACAGTGTTAGAAAAGATCCTGTGGCCTCTGGAAAATACAGTAACTATGACAGAAGTGCTGTCACAGTCTTAACTAAAGCAGTATAAATGCATAAATAGAAGGGACAAGGTGGAGGCCTTCAGGGCATTCCCCGAAAATAGTAACAGGTCTCTAACTAGATATTTAAAGTGAATTTTCCCCTAATGGGAAACTAGTTGTCATGCCAGCCAGATGACAAAAGGGCAGTATCCCCTCACCAGCTGATTGAAATTATCACACAAAGAAAGAAGCCAATTTTCCTTTTTTAATCCAGGTTGCAAGCATAAATCTCTGTTTTCCCAGAAAACTCCCTATAGAGAGACCTCTGTTCACTTCTTTCCTCGGCAGTCCCCGGTGAGTTTTACTTCTGACGGTCAGTGCAGGGCACACGCCATGCTTTTGCTGAACGCAGCGCAGCAGCCATGGGGCCAGTGGCGAGTCTGGGACAGACGTCAGTGGTCGATAAAGTCATATAACACTTTTGCGTGGCTAAATGCGGGCCACCGGTCTTGCCCCGGTGACCGTAACAGGTGATTATTAAAAGGATTGCTGTAAATATGATTTAAAAACCTGGACAGTGCTACAGGCCCCTAATGATCATTAAAACGCTCCACTATCCCGTTAATTTTAATGCTCTAATCAGATTTTGATTAGGTAGATTGCTAAGCCTCCGTTATGCGGTAGTGCGTCTCGCACGACGGAGGATGTCCCCTGCACGCAGCCCGGGCGTCATCAGGAGCTAAGGCTGTGTCTGCAGGCTGTAAATTAACTGTTGCAGCAGCCTGAATCACTTATTTAGTACTTCAGGAGCCATATGTCAATGTATATCAAAATAGCAATATATCAACAACTGTCTGAGGTGAAGGACGTGAGATAAAAAAGAAAATGGGATTATTCTCTAAAAAAAAAAAAAAAAGGATTGGGCAACTATCAAGTTGCTGATGAGCAGCTTCAGAAGCCATTGTTTGCATGCCAGCGTTTGCTAAAATTAGTCCTGGTCACCTTGTAGGCAAGGGGAGGGAGAAGGAGCGATGGACCCGGGTGCAGCACGGAGACCCC
This sequence comes from Harpia harpyja, assembly GCF_026419915.1. Lineage (NCBI taxonomy): Eukaryota > Metazoa > Chordata > Aves > Accipitriformes > Accipitridae > Harpia > Harpia harpyja. The sequence goes on along the minus strand of NC_068945.1, from coordinate 37,621,127 downwards.
TCAGCTGCAGCAGCTTGAGCTGGCCCTTGGTTTGGCCTTGTGCCATGTCATTGAGAGGTAATTAGTTCAGGGTCATTTAAAACATGCTCATTTGACCAAATGCAGCACATACCTAATCCAAATGAGGAGGATTTACATCAGCCTTACCGTTTGTATTGAGGTTGACTCTAGCTGTAATGGGAGCTATATATTTAGAGCTGCCCCCAGAAAGGTTTACTCTGTCATGTACTGCCTGATAAACAACAGAATGAGATTTTGATACCACATGAAATGAAGAAAGAGGGAAAAGAGATGAGGAATGTCACTTGATGGACACTGATAGGTATTTATTCACCATGACCTAATTCACTGCTCGTTTCTGGAGCCCAGGGCAATGAATAACATATTAAGTGATATTAATGTGAAATATGGTTTCTGCTCCAACAGCAATCTTAGGAAATAAACTGCCATTATATGTAGAAAACATACACAACCCTTCCCTTTTTTTCCAGAACCCTTTTCACAGTTGCAGACTATAGCAATATGGTTAGCTACATTAATTCTAGTATTATTACCAACCCCAAAGCCCAGGACTTTTCTAGTTACCCTGCCAAGCAACCCTATTCCTCTAATTCCATTTCCTTCTGTTCCCGAGTACGCTTCAGCCCCTTTTTAATGTATGAATGAAGTAGGAATGCGGCTCACATTTTTACGTCTATCAGCACTTTTAAAGATATTAACCAAAGCTGTTTATCCCCTCTCTCTGTAGCAAAGCAGAAGCTTGGAAACATCTCTCTATTTTCTAAAATCCAGGAAACAGGAGTGCATGTTCACAGGTGTATTTGATGTAATGTTTTATATCAACATGCTCATTTCTTTCATGAGGAAAGCACTAAGTAGAAGAATCAGCAAAAAAAACAGGCATGCAACATGATACAAAATTGCTGTAATAGTATTTATGTTCTTTTAAGTACATTCCCATGAAGTATAAATCAAGATAAGGCTGAGATTGTACTCCTGCCCCTCTTTAGGGGAAGAAGAAATGCAAATATTCTATACATTAAAATTCATTTCTGGGCACTCTTAGAAACATATGCATCATACAGAGGGGTTTTTTATGATATGAATGACTTTTATCTTGTAGCTGAAAATAAAAACATTTGTACTAAAATAAGGGAAAATGTGTGCATTAACAGAGGGAAACTTCCCACTCTGTACAAATGAACAAACAAACAAATAAATCCTAACAGTTTAATGCCTGTTAAACACGAAGGCAACGTTCACTGTAGTTTTGCTAAGTGCCAGATGTGTACCTGAGGTGTAAAAAGGTTGCAAAACATCAGCATTTTAAATAAAATCTCACTATAGTTCTTAATGACTTTCTGATATTTTTTTTAAACAGGCTTTCTTAATCTGGCAGGCTGAGTTAAACCTGACTGTATTCTGTATCAGCCCCACTAAAGGATGAGGAGCAGTACTCAGCTGGCTTCAGTTAAAGATTGCCCAAATTCATCTCACCTAACCGTAAGGTTTTAGGATAGGAGCCTGCTTACCCAACGGTCCCTGTATGCTCAGTGGGGAGAGATGAGCCTCTCGCAAGGTTGAATCAGGTCCTCTCCATCAACTGCATGGTCTCTGCTGGGATCCTGGTCCCTCGTGGCATAGCTGGGCTAGATCCCCACAGGCAGCTGCAAAGAGACCTGGACAAATGAGTATGGTCTCCCCCCAAGTCCTGGCTTTCTCTGGAGGAAATCTTGGAGGCATGGGAAGGCAGAGAGCTACACCACACACCCAGAGATCTTGCGTGAATTGTGGGGTGCACCATAAAGCTCATCTGTACTGCCATGTAGATCCAGACTGAAGATGAGGTGGTGGGGTGCAGTTTGTTTAAATCAGAGTAAGGGTACCTAAGACCTGTTTTAGCTCCAGATCCATGCCTGACCCATCTACGTGTCCTTACCAGCAGCTCCATTTGCAAAACATGTCCCTGCTCATCACCATAAAGTCCTGAGGGCACGAAACTATGAGCACCTTGCACTGACACCTGCGCAGGAGTTGGGTCCCATCACTGTTCAGGCAAAATGCAGTGGTGGTGGCATTTGTCCTTTGCACAGGGCCTTAGTGAGTAGAAAAACACACTTGAACATCACCCCAGGCATAAAGACACTAGATATGGCCATGATGGTGTTCCAACTCAGGCTACAAAATTGTGCTCAAAACTATGGGATGTGGGGAAAAGTAACGGAAGTGCTCGATATGACATAAAAATGAGGAAACATTAAAAGATTTACTTTTGAGGTTGAAAAATACCCATGCTAAAAGCAAGTCAGTTTAGAATAGCAATTCTTACGGAGACAGAAAATACAAAGAACCTTTGGAAATAATTAAACACTGTAATTGTAGATTATCTTTGCTTAATAAAGAGAAAGGTTAGGCACCTCCAGAGCTTTAGAAGACTGTTCTGTCATTATGTCGCAATTGATCGGAATTTAATTGTTCCACTTGAGGATTGTTTGCCTCCTCTCCACATGATTATATCCTTTTGGCTCACAAATCAAAACTAGTTATCAGCAACGGTTACTAATTTCTCTTAGAGAGAGAGTTTTCCTTTGAGTTCTTGTACTGAGGCACTAGTCTTGATTAACTTTCTTCTATAATTTACAGAAGATGGCTGGTTTAAGTCTCAATTTTACCTAATTTATGTATTGTTTACCACAGGCTAAGGGTTTAATCCATTTCAGAGGCACAAAACCCCTCTTAAATTTAAAAATTAAAAATCCCTTCCTTTCTCAGGAAAGGTAACTTGGTTCTAAGAATACAAGAGGTCTCTAGCTAAAAGCCAGAAGTTGGAAGTGAGGTAGATGTCCCTGGATAGCTCTAAAAATCTTGATGTTCAGACTTGGAATCAGCTGCAATCCACATGCCACTATAGCCTCAGGCAGTGACATTCATCATTCTTATTCCAATGGTCACAAAGGGAGCAGGATATCAGCTGTATTGATCATCCAAATTCTCCTGACATTCATTATGAATTTTTGGGGGGGCTTGAGTTGGAAAGGGTAGTTATACAGTAAAGTGATAGTAAAGTAGCAAGGAGGTAGAAGTAAGCAAAAGATAGTAAAGATAGCAAAGTATAATGGTATGGAGTGATACAGTAAAGGGGAAGATGTGGAAATAGTTTTCATTTTTTATATCTTCCCAGTATAGCATATTTTTCTAATGCATCATCACATTTTCTACTTTTTTAAAATAACTTGATATGCATCATCTGGCTATAGGAGTGCATAAACTGATTGGAATTATCAGATTCGTTTTAGTTGCTGTGTGTGACATGACCAAAAGTGTCCATGAGGTCCTCCGAGGGAGATTCAGAAGACCTCACAATAATGAAAGTCTGTCTTCCCTCCAAAGACTGCAGAAGAACTGGAGGGCTTTCTGCCACATCGTGCCAAGTGCAACAGAAATTGCTGTACTCTTACTGAGGCTGGACTTAGTAGCCTAAAGTACCAGTTTACCAGCCAACTGAATCAACATTTGGATATGTAATATCACGGACTGACCCTACTTGCACTCTGAGTTACTCAGGTTTCCAGCTCAGGTTTGGGAGCTGTTTCAATAAGTGAGCATAGGACTGTATTTGAAATAATGAATCTTGGAGTGGAGATAGTCTTAGCTGTGAAATTGTTTTCATCTGGCCATACAGCAAAATATATGTTCAGCCTTGCAGAAAATTTAAGCTAAAAAAAATAGCAGCTTCTCAAAGATAGATGTCTGGCTCCTAAATCAATGAAAGGTAGCTTTGAAAATAGCTTCAAAATGCTAAAGCAACAAAGGGCATAACTTCAGTATGTAACTTTCTCAGAATCAGGATTCCAAACTGTCGTGGTTTAACCCCAGCCACCAACTAAACACCACGCAGCCGCTCACTCACTCCCCCCCACCCAGTGGGATGGGGGAGAAAATCGGGAAAAGAAGCAAAACCCGTGGGTTGAGATAAGAACGGTTTAATAGAACTGAAAAAGAAGAAGCTAATAATGATAATGATAACACTCATAAAATGACAACAGCAATAATGAAAGGATTGGAATGTACAAATGATGCGCAGTGCAATTGCTCACCACCCACCGACCGACACCCAGCCAGTCCCCGAGCGGCGAATCCCTGCCCCCACTTCCCCGTTCCTATACTAGATGGGACGTCACATGGTATGGAATACACCGTTGGCCAGTTTGGGTCAGGTGCCCTGGCTGTGTCCTGTGCCAACTTCTTGTGCCCCTCCAGCTTTCTCACTGGCTGGGCATGAGAAGCTGAAAAATCCTTGACAGTAGTCTAAACACTACTGAGCAACAACTGAAAACATCAGTGTTATCAACATTCTTCACATACTGAACTCAAAACACAGCACTGTACCAGCTACTAGGAAGACAGTTAACTCTATCCCAGCTGAAACCAGGACACAAACCATTTAAATATCAATAGTTTTTCCTGCATTCCAGTATTTCAGCTAAAAGTCTGGGTATATAAGTGTGTGCACGTGGCATGTACATTGTACATTTTTATTTACATTGTCTTTAAAACGAGAATCATTACATGCCAGATTTCAATGGCAAATACAAGACTCCTGCAATCACACAGAAAGCAACCACCTCTATGTTTGCTTGAGAATAGGGTTACCTTTGTTGTCATGATCTTCATTTTCCCCCGTTTCTATCGTGCTTTTTAGCATAACACAAGCCTAGAAATGCTCCTGTGCTTGCCAACTGGTGGCCAGCCATGAGAGCCGATTTAAGCAGTTAGCAAAATCCCCCATCTGGTATCTGGACTTCCAATGTATGTCCTGCACATTAGCACAGCTGAGGCTCCAGCTGAGACCCTCACAGCATTTCCACCAGGTGAGCCAAAAAACTAAGCCAGGAGGAGCTTTACTAAACTTGTCTCAGCTGGAAGCTGGTTTCTGCAATATTTTTCAGTGTTATTAAATTAGTTCATTCTATTCAGAGATTCAGATGCTATTTTAGAACAGTTTTACTCTTTTCCCCAGGCAACCTGTTTTTTATTATGAGCTATTTTTGTATGAATCTTGTTCTGCAGATTCCTTGGAAGGAAAAATGGTCTCTGAGCTTAAGGGTGCTCAGTGCCATTCACTGATTTATCAAGTGAATTTGGCATCACACTTTTTTTCTCTTGCTCAAATCTCATGTTGCTCCCTGAAAGCTTCGTTAAAAAGATCAATGCCCAGGGATCATAGCACCTGTATTCTTTATGGAATACATTGCGTGGTTAAAGATTTTTGAAATATGCTCCTTTTTTTCTGAAATTATCTTATTATTGGCTCTCGAGTATTTTCCCTGGCTGAAGAGAGATGGTGATAATATCTGTCATGAACATCTGAAATGTCTCTTTGGATCACCAGACCATCTCCAGTCTCATCTCTTTATTTTCAATGCAGTCTATAGCCAGATGCTTATGTTACTTCTAGGCCTAATTCCTCCCACCTGATTTTAGAAACATAAAAGTAGCTTCAGAGTCTAATTTAAAAGCATTTTCAATGGGATGGATAAACACCCTCATTTAAGTTTGGGGTTTCTTTGTTAGCTCCTGTCAAAATTTTTTGAACCCACTGCTAATTTTGAGCCAAATCAAGGGACAATTACATGCCAGAGAGATCTGATCTGATGACTGTGTAGAGGAAAGGGCTTTATTAAGCCAAGCACTGAGGGAAGACAGAGAGAGTTCAGCCCTGATGGTTATATTTGGCCTGCCTAGCAGCCAAAAGACTGCCAGCTGTCCATGCACTTGTCCAGTGACACCCTGGACATGGGCGCAGCATGTTCCAGCCTCTGCCTGTCCAGCAAGCAAAGGACATTTAGTAGAAGACACGGGAGATATCAACATCTGCGTGCAGGTGCAAGGCACGTAGATTTGGGGTTAAGGGTACTCTGAGCAGCTGAATGTGGTATGGCTCAGAGCTGGACACACTGGGGGACATTTTGGGGTCACAGGACAAAGCTAAGTATTGAACGGTTAATTCAACTTATAGATAAGAAGAAACTTTTTTACTATGAGGGTGGCGAAACTCTGGTTGCCCAGAGAGGCTGTGGAGTCTTCATCCCTGGAGGTATTCAAAACCAAACTGGACATGGCCCTGAGCAACCTCTACTTGACTGTGCTTGGGCAGGGGGGTTGGACTGGAGACACCCAGAGGTCCTTCCAATCTCTGCGGTTCTGTGACTCCGTGAAGCACAGGGCACATGGGAGCGAGTGTAACGTATTCAAGTAGGGATGCCAGGAACGTGGGACATGCTGGAGGGTATTGCTGAAGGGCGTAAAGGACATGGAAGGTAGCTGGGGAAACGCGGGAGGCTGTTATTGGGGGGGTTGTTAGGGTACTCTGGGGCTGTAAGTGAAGTAGAAGGACGATAAGAGTACCATGGGGATTGCAGTGTGGATGGGACTTGAAATACTGCAAAGGGGACATAACAGATGTTGGCAGTGGGATTCATAAGAACCTGGGGAGATGGGTTTATTACTGGAGAAGATAAGGAATATAGAGGATCCCTAGGAAACACGGCTTGATTAGTTCCACAGTTCCTGAGAGGCTTGCTATGCTTCATCATGTTTTCATTTCTTCAAATGTTTTCAGCACTTTTATGCAGAATCTTGGCTGCTGGTTTTGGCAGGTTTTTGTTGGTTTTTTTCTCCTTAATTTTTGCTTTAATGTCATGCATCTTGGTGAGACCATTTTTCACTTTCTTGAGTTAATTGTAGACAAGAGGTGGAACCTGCTTACCATGTGTAACTTTATTATGTATTCTTTCTTTCTGCACACTACTCTTTGATACGAATTACTTTGTTGGGCTCTTTTATTGTGGTTACAGCGTGCTAATGCACTTCTAGCATGCCATAGGAGTCATTCATATCAGAAGAGTTTAGCTTTGATCATGCTTTTCCTGTTATCCTTGTTGATTACCACTATTTGCATATTACTTGATTCCCCAGGTTTGTGATCTGTCGTTTGGTCTGGTTCCATCCTCTTGTGTCTCTCCAGGTTCCTTGTTTGCTTTGCTTTCCTGCTTTGCTCTGCTTTGGTGTAAGAGATGTTTTGAAACTAGTTAGTTTCAAAGGCAAAGGTTTGTTTTACACATTTGCTTTTTTAACTTTTGGCAGTTTTAATTTATTTCATTACAAATGAGACTTTGATATTCACTAGAGATCATGTGGTGAATTGTTTACTATTAAATGCCTGGTTGAAGTAAGAAGTATAATAATATGTCAGTGCTTCAAGGAGTGAGTCCTGAGAAAATCAGGAAAGCAGTTTGTTCAGCATCAGGGTTTGAGCAGGGCCAAGTGTGCTCCCACATGCATTTTCTGGACAGCTATCATACTTCTGTCTGCATGAAAGTTTGCTGTCAGCTTTCTAAGCTTGTACAGTGAGAATGTCCTAGTTTTTATGGTGTTAGGGACAGTGAAGGTCATTTCAACTATCTGCCTGTGTCTCCTCTGTAAAGACATACATTCACTACTCTGTTTTGTAATTTCCATGACGCTCCTCATTTTGTTAGCTGCCTATGAAACTGCACATTGGGTAAATGAGGTGTTGATACACGGGAAGTAAAGATATATCCAAATATGAATAAGTAATAGTGCAAGTTCTTTGTCTGTGGTTGCCATCTTCCTCTAGTCTATTCCTCATTGCTGAGTTGATTCATCCATTTGGCTGTATTAACACTTCTCAAATTTGCTTCTCACTGTGCTGCATCTGCATGCTCTCAGGCTCATATCTCCTTCTCTTTGATATTTCACCTTGAGTTGGCTGCCATCCTAATGCCCATATCAAACTTAGCATCTCCAGAACTGAATTTTCAAGGCTGCCCCTGAAGCCCTCTCTGCTCCCCTCACCTCCAGCACTGTCAGTGACAAGACTTTCTCTCTCCTCTCTGGGAGATGACTTCTTCGCCTCTCTGACGTCTGTTCTTCCAGATCAGCCAAAATGTCACCGTCACAACCTCCTGTTGCCTCACCTCTGGGTCTCTTCCCTGGGTCCCGAGAGTATATCAAATTCAAAATCCTTGCTTTCAAGTCCCTATATAAAGTTTCCACTTTTAGAGTTGCCCATAAACACTTTTCACTATCCCTTTCCTCGTTCCAGTGATATTTCTCAATGTGATTATTCGTTTACTGTATAGCTGAATCTGCTTAGCTGCAGAGGGTGGATTAGGTTTTCTACACTTTATTTTCTTTCCTTATGCTCACCTATGGCCATGACTATTCAGTGGGGTGAAAAGTAAGGCGGGCATAAGCACAGCACCAACCATGCCCTGCTCCTTTTTTCTTTACCTTGTGAAACAGTATTTCAGCTGCTGCTCTGACTCAAATCATCTGTCATGTGATTGGGATGAGTTAGTGAGATAGATCCAGTCTGACTGAGAAGCCCACAGGCGCTCAGGCTCTGCCCTTCCAGAAAGTCATAGGCTGGGAACCCTATGTCCCATTATAGATTTGTATATAACCTGTGCGGGTGGTGAGAAAATGAGGGTCATGTCACAACTCCCCCTCCTTATTTTCCTCCACGATTCTTTTTTTTATTATCTTTGCAAAATTGGTTTCTCCATCCTACACATTCATCCTACCTAGGTTGTTCCTAAAAGTTTACATCCAGAGTGGTAAATACTGAAAGTATCTGTTCTGCATTAACTGAAGATGCATTTAAACTTTTCTACTACCAGTTGGCTTAAACTAAACTAGTCTGTAATGTGGGTTGCTCCTCTCCCTTCCTGGGCATCCTCCCGTGTTCTGTGGGTCCTGCAGATCTACAAGATCTTCCGAGGCCATCAACATGGTGGTGCCTGTCATTTCTCTGTGTGGCTGATCAAGAGATTTTACAGGACGGTCCCATGATACGAAATATCTTGAATCAGTCTTTACCACTGCCAGACCACAAATCCTACTGCCTTCTATATATATCAGTGATGGAGATAATGAGGGCACTGAATCAGTTTTAATTTGGCAGACACACTTTGTGCATGCACGCACTCTCTCCCCCTTTTTGTGACTGATCACCATTTTAAATATAATGTTGTACATGACCCCACAGAACTAGGGGTGGGAAGAACTTAAAGACCTGTGGATGTATATACATATGCTTATAACATATATATGTAGTGTGTATATATATATAGTGTGTATGTATAACGTGTATATATTTATATATGTGTACATACACAGACACACACAAACACAAACACACAGGCCAAGAATATATGCAGGAATCTTTAAATAATCCTATATTATGGATGCAAAGTGACACTTTGAGGCACAAAATTCCAGTTTACTTGTTTATACTTATAAAGTACTCACATGAAATGATACATAGAGCCATAAATCCTATTATTAGAGCGTTTCACTCTGGTTTTGTTATTTCTGTAATTTTCGAGGCTTTCTCCTGAGCCAGTGGGATATCATTTCTTAATAATACAATAATATCTTTCCTCAAGCATGAAGTACCCCATGTTCATTTTTGCAGCTTTATTTCTGCTGGAGTCAGGTAGAATAAGGAACCTGGTGCCTTTCTCTTTAGCAAACGCTCACAGTGCACACAGTGAAGCGTTGCATTTTTGGAAGCAATGAGAAATATTTCAAGTAATCTGTGTAGGCATTATCTTTCCCGAGGTGGCAGTTTAACATTTTTGTGAGAAACAAAGATAGCCCTTTTCTGGAGCCAGAGACTAGGCCTGAGAGTGTAATCTCAGTACCAAGCTGAGCTGAACAAGTGATTTACACCTTTTGACTCACTTATGTTACTAACACCTGAATAAAACATGCTTAATTATTTCTGAAATAAAAGGCCTCCCTGCACATTTTTCACAATTTGGATGACTCCTACATATCATCAAATGTTTGAAAAAAATCAAAATATGATTTTTTTATATGTTAAAGGGTTTATACAGATAGTTAGTTATTGTAATTGAGATGTGGTCATAAAACTGAAACAAAATTACCAAAATAATTTACTGGTTTGCAAGAAATGTTTACTAGTAACATGAGCTGAGAATTTTCCATGCACAATGGATCTAATTCCTTTTCAGAGAAGTTTTGCAGTATAAATTTTGAAGATACAAATATCAGATGTGCTAACATGAGCCCACATCTTTTCAATGAGAATTAAATGTACAGATTTCTCTGAGAAGCTGGGGCCTCCATGTTCTCTTTTGGAGAACAAATTTTTAACAAGTAGGTCCCTGGGGCCAGGGAAAAATTTTGGAGGAACCATGGGAAAATGGGGAAAAAAGAAAACTAGGGAAAAAAAAGAGAAAGTGGAACTGGTGTTGGGCACAGGGCAAATTAAGGAGAGCCTGTTGACTGGGGCCTTCAATTTGCAACGCAGTCTGTATTTCCAGAGAAAACTTATTAGACTTATCCCCATATTCAAACAGATTGAAAAATTATGTTTTCTGCTCCTGAGTGTTTCCCATAATGTGGTATTGTGCAACTGAAACTGCCACCATCTTCATGCTTATCATCCCTTTTTTTTTTTTGTGAAAACTGCAGCATCAGCACTTTGCAAGACTGGGTCATGAGATGTGAAAATTGCTGCTTCATTTCAACACTTTTACTACTTTTTTATATAATCTAATAGTGTGTTATAGTAATAGCATTCCCTGTTGAGTAAGCACAATAGTTTGCCATTTGCCTACTTTCTGTATTTTTCTGTACCTGGCAAGCAAGCAAAATCCATGAATTTTACTAGTTCTTAATAAATACTCAGCAGTGATGTGAAGCAGCAGGGGAGATGCAAAAGGAATAATAATTCTATTAAATGAAAAAGAGTAGGATTAAGCCAGTTCATTTATGTTCAGGAAGGAGAAGGAATATGCTTACATATGATAAAAATAAACTGATGAAATTTCTAATATTTATAGAACATTTCTCCGAAGTCATTTCGATGTGAATAACAAATTGCCTTTAATCTTCCCATCTGAGCCAGGCTTACCTTCAAGCCTGCACTCTCACCCCATTTCTTTTGTGGGACCTCCTCCCAGTTTCTGCAGGGGGGAGAAGGCAGGGAATTAGGGGCTCTCCCACCCTTGCGGCTGGAAAGGCGTCAATACAAATTACTTACTCCCCAGTCTAGTTCATTATATTTCTGGAGCTACAGCGGGGAAGCATTTCTTATAAAAATCCCGCTTGAAGGGAGAGCTGCATGCTGCCAGCATGACCCTGAACACTCCTATGGGCCAAACAGCAAACGCCACTCTCGGGCAATTGCTCACCTGAGGAGCACTGCACGGCTGCACCGAAGAACCACTAGGCACAGTGAAAAGATTTACATTTCATCCACGGTTTAACAATAAAGACTAATATCCCCCTCCCTGTCGAGCAGAACCGGTCACCAGTTGTTTCGATACCAGCATCGCTGTTGTTGGGTCATTTTTGGGAAGCCAGAAGCGTGTAGTAGATGGCAAAGTGATCCAGCCCACAGTTAGTGTTAGGACTAGTGGAGCGCTGCAGCAAACCTGTAAGAAGAGGTTGGATATTCTGGATCCACAGCTCACGTCATAGCCATTCGCCTCTCTTTTGCCACTCTTTCAGATGCTGATGGTTGTATAATACCTACCCCCCTCTGTAGCCAGCGTAAAAATTTGTTGTTTTGCACTGTTTTCCTCCAAAACATTAATCTGCTGTTCCGCTCATCAGCACACAGTTATTTCAGTAGGAAAAGGGCTACCTATAGGCATTTGGCTGCAAGTTTTGTTATTTGCTTTTGGCTAAAAAGCATTCCAGTGCTGACTGGAAGGCAAATGCTCAGGAGGAGGAATTCCTTTCTGCTCTGGCACCAGCTGCCCTGGCCATACCACTCTCCTTTTCCCCATGCTTAGCTCATGCCTGGTCAGCACTGGTGCCTGTGCAAATCCTTGTCCTTCTCTAGCCCACCAACCTTTCTTTGTTACATCTTTTCCGTGGTAACAGCCTGAGCACATGCAAAACCTGGTCTTGCTGGATCTTCTCTGGCATATTCGGAGACTGCCTAATCCCTGTTTTAACACTTTTTATTGTGTTTGCATGTTGGATTGTCAACACGGCCGAGAGCATGGAGCAATTGTCGTCCTCATGGGTCCCCAGTTAAGCCCATGGACTGTTAACCTGATGATCAGAGCTGTTATTTCCTCACCAATGCACACACAAACCTGGGATGGGCAGGAGACAAACCTGTGTAGGGGTGTAGGCGTTACCAGAGGGAAGAAAAAAAAAAAAAGAAAGGGAAGATTTGGAGACAGGAATGGAGGAGGAAGAGAAGAATGCAGGGTTGCAGGTGAGTTTGGTGCAGCTTATAAGGCAGTTGGGTGTCACAGCCGGTCCTCCCATTGCACAACACCTCTGTGGGTGGTGACAGAGCCAGATAAACCTGGTCCATGGAGTTACAAGGAGGTCACCTTCCAGCCTCTATCTTTGCAAAAATTCTTCAGTGACACAAAGGAAATCTGGACAATGTTTTCTAGGATTATGTCATAGTTTATAAAGCAAAAAAGTTGTCTGGCTTCCAGAAAACCATACCGATGCCTCTGGTGTAGCATCTGATTACAAACATGGGACCATCCTCTGCAGGTGGCTACCCAAGCAAAACTGCACTGTCCTCACAGGGGAGGTACTGATATGCCCAACTAAGGCACCTGGAAATGGAGTCCACTGCAAATTAAGGCAAGAAGTTAAACTGGTCTTTTGGCATCAGGCTAATACGCTCCTGAGCAGCGAGGTTGCTGACATATCCCTGTGCTCTCGCAGCTACTGCGCACTCAGCTCACCTCTGCTTTCCACATCCCAGTGCCTCCCTTCAGCTTCCTTGCTGTTACATCACTGTTGGCCTCTTCAAGGAATAAAAGGATGAGAATTACTCATTTTTCATTTAAATTACCCTAAGGCAGCACAAGACATATCTGTGCTGAAACCTGAAATTTGTCTATTCATATACAGTTATGTTCAGGACCTACCACTGGCTATGTTTAGATGGTAGTTTGCATCTGCCCTCTAATTTCACTTTTTTAATTGCTTCACGCTCTCCATCAGTCTCTCATGGCTCATCATTTGCACATTTCTGTGACGCATTCCCCCGTTCTGCAAAAAGCTCGCTAAACAGAGGGGTGTGAGTCCAGCACCCCGCCGGGCTCTTCCGATGCCGACACCTGAAGTTGCCAAGGCTGAGCTCCTGGGAGGCTGTGCAACTGCCCGCCGCTCTGCCTTCAAGTTAGGCAGGAGTTACATCAAAGAGGCAGGAGATCCCCCTGGACTGTGCTTGCCAGCTGTCCAAAACTCCTTCCAGTTGGGCTGCGTTGCTAACTTACAGAGCTGAACAAGGCGTGGGAATAGATGGGGGTGACCCGTGGCAAGGGCAATTCATTCTTTCATTCAGAGACGGGGAAGACAAAATGCAGAACACAGCATGCTGTGTATGTACACTCCTAGAATATATAATTTGTCAAAATCATGTTCTTTTTAACACCTGATTAGGCTTCCTTGCCAGCCTGAGGCACTAGTAGTTCTTATGGTTAATCGGGACCCCTGGTGCCAGGGTAACTTCTCCTGTCCAGCAGCCCCACTCTCCCACTTAAATAAGGAGCGGAAAAAGCAGCCTGATTTTAAGAAGTCAGTTATTTTTACAGGATATCCCTGCTACCTTCTGGCAGAAAAGTGTGAAATACTGAGTGTGTTATGCTATGACTTTAGAGATTATTTAAACACCTTACGGAGACACCTTACAGAAAAATCTGTCGGTAACTAAGTCAATAATGTATAGGGATACATTTGGTATGTATAAATTTGGGTCAGAGTGTGAGGAAGGAAGATTTGGAAAAGAAGGTGAAGCAATGCAAAACCACCCTGGTTCAATCGTCTGCAGTCAAACAAAAGCACAATTTCTAGATCCACATTCGGTAATTTAAATCTGCTGACCTTTAATTCTCACTTTTAATCCATAAAACAATGTGAAATCCATATTTCAGGTAAATATGTGACCTTGTGCCAGAGTCAACTTGGTAAGCTAGAGACTGAGAGGATGTGGCAAGGGATGGTCTGTTAAATAAAGCTATGGTACGAAGGACATTCCCTTTAATACAAATATTTCACCTCTTGATATTTACTGTGCAGGCTGTGTCTGTGAAATCCTTCCCTTTGTGCACGGACTTTTTTTGCTCTTCACATTTTCATTTTTCTGTGTGCTCCTATTAAAATTCACGTCACACCATAGTTCGGTTCTACTGAAAAAAAAAAAATCCCATGATATTCTTTATCTGATACATTCCTGTGCGCAGTTTTGGTAGCACTTATCTCACCTCCATTGATATTGTTAAAGTTTCATACTAAGCCTTCACACTGTTCTGCTTTTGTGTAATCTTTATAGTAATAGGGCTAATTCAATAATATTCACACTGCCAAGTGAAGAAGCCCATAATGTAAAACCCAATTACCTTTTCTATTCCTTTTCTCAGTTGCTCTTCTGCTGTGCTTAGTCTTTTATCTTTTTCACTGTAAACAGGTAGCTTATTTAAATTTAATAGACACCACTGTCTTCCTCGTTTCCTTTTTTTTCCCTTGAACCTTCTAGACACTCTCATGAGATGTTCATTCACCTTTGTGTAATACAACATAGTAATAGTAATACAGGAAAAAAACGTAATGATTGCATGCAAGCTACAGTAAAGGCCTAATGAACACTGTGTTTATGAAGAATGTCGCTTGGATTCCTAACTGCACTTCGGTAAATTATACAAATTAAATATTCATTACTTTGTACTTCATTAGTTCACATTTGGAACACTTTTTCTTCATTATAATAGCCTGGGGTAAAGGGTTTTTTAATATGGTTTATTCTGTTATTTTTCAGAAACTCTTTAGTTACAATGTTAGAGGAAAGTTGTATTTATTCCACAACAGCCCAGAACATCGATATATTCCAGCGACTGAGTATTTTTCTCCCACAAGAATATTATGCAGGTTCACTGATTGTTAGAGTTCTTATTTCAATAACCAAAGTAACTAAATATTTAAACTGATTTTCGCAATAAGTTTGCTTACCGATCATACCCCAACTCCGAATGAATTGCAATTTCATTAGCACGAGCAATAGCTGACGAATGGCAAAGCACAAAGCATGTGTTCCGCGCTGTTGCTCGCTGTTGGCGCTGGTTGCGATACCTTCGAGCGGGTTGGTTTGGTGCAGGAGGCAGATGCTGCTTGCCAACCTTGAGAAAGTGGAGGGAGCTACAAGGGTGGTGGTGGCTGGGGGTCCAGTGGCCCTGGTCCCCCCCCGAGGGAAGGTGGCCATGGGATTGCCTCTGCCCCACAAGACCCTGGCCAGCACACAGAAGTTCTTCTTGCTGCTATTTGAAACATTGGAAGGATGTTAACTGAATGAAATCCCTTGAAAGGTTTAGGGCCTCTGATTTGCTTTCCTCACATGTTCCTTCATCCTCAGACACAGTATCTGGGGATGCAGTCCATCTCCAGACAGATATAGAAAGTGTCCTCACAAGCTGTGCAACACTTTAAGGCAGAAAAGCGTTTTCTGATTGTGTATGGGCAGTAAGCCATGTCAAACCTTGTTGTTCAGACTTGAAACTAGGGAAGCTGGCAATTTCAGCTGAATTTCAGTCACACTGTGGGAGAGGATTCATTAAAATATAATCTCAAAAAAGTTTGGTTTTAGCTTGTTGGTTTTCAGTGAGCACACAGTGGATAGGTGTAAAGGAGAGATCCCTGATCTGGTGATTAGTAACTACACAAAGGGAAATAATTTGCTCTGTAAGTCAGCTGCTGTATTGTTCCTTGCCAGAAGAAATAGTCTTTTAATTCTCTTTCCAAGTAGCCCTCGGCAGTAGGACGTGTTTGTACAGGTGATGGGATGGGGCGGATGTGCTGGCCTATCCATACTCAATCAGTAAGGCTGGGGAGTGCTGAGCTGCACATGTTGGATGCTTAAGACCCAATGTGGGGTCAAGTAGGGGTACAGCAGAGCTGGTGGTGGTTTGGGGAGATCTTCGTGAATCCAGGGTTGAAAACCACGGTTGATGTGACTTTGCTGAGGTTACACAGGGAACCCATGGAAGAACAGTGAAGAATTAGTGTCTTATGATTTCTTGTCCTCTCCATCAATAACACAAGTTTTTGTCCACTCTTCTACCAAAACACTATGTTGAAATAAAGTGCGATGCTTTTAGTCGCTGCTATAGGATGCAGTAAAATACCTGTGTTTAAATGAGGTTGTGACTGTTTTAGGTCTTTATCCTTCCCCAGCCAGGGGTACTGTGTACGTTTTGGCAAGCCAGCTATTCTTGTTGTGCCTCTGGCAGTGCAAGTGGAAAACTGGGGAGACAATAAGGCTTTGCTGAAAAGAAACAGGTGCATCTGTACTGGGTTAATAAATCAGAAACAGGGAAACATTAAATCTGAACAGTGTCCAGCTCTCTGTGTGCCTGCATTTTGCTGCATACTAATTCTCTCTTTTGTGAGAACCACATCAAACACAGATCAAGTTCTACCTCAGAGACTGCATGAAAATCAAATCACGTGTGGCTGTTGTTTTATGTGCTGAGAGCAGACATCTCCAGACCATGTTTAGAGCTTCAATAGGATGTGATAGAAGAAGTACAAATCAGGGATAGAAACCTTGTTACCAGTCACTGTTTCTTATACAGGTAGTTGTATTAGAAGCAATAAATAAGCACCACTTGAAAAGTTTAAGGCGATAGCCAAATATGGATCAGAAGAGCTGCACACTTGGCCCTTGAATTTTTTATTAAGCAGCTACATCAGCCACGAGATAGTTACTTCCAGTTTAGCTGCCCAGATTGCATTGTTAGGACCCAGCCCACTAGATCCATGTAGTCCAAAGCTTCTTTAGCTTCTTGCAAAAGGCTCCTTTTAAAAGATGTGTTACCACATTGTTAGCATCCTTTCACATTGTACACACACATGCAGACCTGCAGCCTAGGCAGAGCTCCCTCACCAGTCAGGAAATTCGGTTCCTCATCCCCTGTGTCCTATGCCTTAATGGACTGTAGCACTGTTACGTTCCTGGTTGCCTTTTCCTAGACCTTTTGCCCTCAGGACCAATGCCTATTGTCTCATTCACCGAGTAACTTCAGTGCAACTCTCTCCAAAATACGTCCCTGTTAGTCCCCAGTTAAGTGCTGTGCACCAGTTTTTGCTTTCACACACATCTCTGTGTGCTTACTGGGTTGAGGACTCTGGCACACGTTATCCTCCAATCTGTGTCCAGATTTGCCTCCCAACAGACCTATGTAGTTCGTTCTGATTCAGAGGCTGTAGATTAATTTCCAGGCACACAGTGCAATAACTAAGGGGTTCTGGTCCCTTCGGTGGAGTCAACAACGTTGACCATAGGGACATACTCCGGGTTCACAGTTCTTCACTTCAGGAAGATATGACACAAGCAACATGGGCACAGACACACATCTACACACAGAATTTGCGCATGCTTCCAAAACATGCTTCTTCTCAACTGAGCTCTTCTCACAGTGACTGGAGAGCAAGACTTCTCTTTTGCTTCAGCCACCCCTTCCACCTAGGGTCTCTCATCTAATGAGTCCTGCAGAGTCCTGGCCATGCTCCTGTGAGGCTCTTTGGGGAGGACATTTGTCTGAAGCGAGCAGATGGCTCACTTTACCTCCACTGGTGCCACAGGACTCATCAATGTCATGGTATGTTGGACACAGATTTCCCCAACAAAGCAGTAGCTAGTTCTGAACTTTGACTAAATATGACCAAACACCGCTTATGAAGATGGCTTCGCCTGTGGAAGAGGATTGTATGTTTAATGCAAGAAACACATAGGAACTATGCTTCTAAGCATAGTGTGCAAATTAGCAGGATCCCAATGTGTAAATAAGAACATCTGATGACACAAACATTAACATATGAAATTAATATCTTCTGCAAGGCACTTACACAGCTTGAGGCAAAACTGAGGATGGTTAACGAACCCCCTTGTGTGTATTATCCAACAAGATGACCTGTGTCATCAAATATTTTTATTATTAGCTGAGATTGCCTATGCTCTAGAATGCAGCTGTAATTGAGTGCTCCAGTTATGATTCCTATCGCAAGCTCTCCAAATAAAACAAAAGCCTAAACCAAAGCAGCATTTTTGATAGGGTAAATCATACACCTGACAGATCTAATACTACAGTTATAGCTCATCCCAGCTATGCACAACAATATGAATTCTGTGCTTACTTCACTATGCTTTTACCATGTTTGAAAATGATGTGGCCTAGGATAGACCTTGTACTTCATCACGAGCATTCAGGGGAGATGGGAATAATTTGTAACTAGCAGGCACAATGCTACGAACATGGCACAGCACCGTAAGCTGGAAGGGTTTCACTGTATTTGTTATTAAATGTCCTTGCATTGCTAATCATCAAATAAATAAATAAATATCATCAATATTGCAGAGCCATTTCAGGATGCAACAGCATAAAAAAATAGTGCTATGGTTTATAGCCATCTCATTGGTGACAGCTCATTTTACTGAAACAGAGCAGAGCATCCTGGCTTCCTGCATGTAACTCGTCCTTGAAGAATGTTAATGGTTCCTTGTTCAGTTTGGGGTAGTTTTAAAACCCCAGTAACAGTCATCTTTGTCAGTCTGTGTGGGAAGGAGATAGGAGAGAAGAAATTCACCTACCCGAACATGCAGGGTAGATGTTATTCAGAAAAGTCACAAAGCTGGGGGAGGAAAAAGATAGAAAAAAAGTAGCGCATGATTAAATAGTCTAAAAATGACCTGTGTTGGGTGATGCAGGAAGATTAAAAAATGGAGACAGAAGGGTACAGCCCCAAAAGACTTAGGATTGGCAGCATGCTGAGTGCCAGCCTCCAGGGTATGTTCCCACGTGCTGCTGGCAGGTCTCACCTCCCCACAGGCGACCAGCAGCGTGTGGCTGAGTCTTACTGGCATTCATGAAATCTAAAACGCTGCATGGGGACTTGCTTAACTTAGCCAATAGGTGTGCAAAAGGCAGGGTGCTTCTTAACCCTGACCTTCTCTGAGATGGAATGGATGTCAGGGAAACGCTCTGGGCTCTGCTGAGCCTTCTCCTTGAACGTGCATCTGTGCCAGCCTTGTCCTACCAAACCCAGGTGAAGGAAGTGGTCGCCTTTCCTTATGCAATAGCTCAGTACTTGGACCTATCCAGAGGAAAAGGGTAAGATCGGATATTTTTTTTTTGTCAACCAAAAAAACCTCACAACATTAGTAGCAAAGGCATGAGAGGTTCTGTACAGACAAATTCCATGAATCATTTATAAGGAAAAAGTTTTAGGAACTGAATACAGGGTTACTGCTGTCTCACTATATTGTACAGCTCTCCAACAAATGCAAAATGGAAATGCAGATACGAATCAATGAAGTTGTAAATACTGTACTGCAGTTACTATGTCTTTCTGTATAGATCTCATGAAAATATCTCAGTGCTTTTAGGTTGAATTTCATTTTGTTTCCTGAGACTATGACAACTACTTATAATACTGAGTAAAATAACACTTCAGTTATACCATTTCAGACACACAACAAATAAAACATAGTAATTATTCTTCTGTTTTTGCAAGCCCTTCTGACTAGGATTCTTGTAAAGTAATGATGGATCTCCCCATTTTTTTAATTTCTCTTCACTCCTAAAAAAACATTTCAAAGGCATAAATTAGATGAGGCCGGGACAGATTTGTAATATCTCATCCTTTCCTGGAAACAATAAGAAATCAGATAAGTCCCTCAAGCAGAGTGCATTAAAGGTGACAGAACAGAGATCTTGCAGAGACCTCATCAAACACAGACAATATTCAGCATTAATTCAGTGTCCATTTTGATTCGTTGCAGTTGGATGGGAAATGAGGCTTGAGTGACAACTTTATTTAGTAAGTCATAGGCTGCTGAAAATTTTATGAAATGATGCAACATACATGTAAAACAGAGGGGCTTTTTATTAGCAATGCTTGATAAGATACAGTGAAAATGTGAGTAATTTTCATTAGCTATTTGTCAATAAAAGGCACGGAAAATAAATTAGATTAAAACCCTGCTCTGCATAATTCTGCCTTTGTGTTTGCAGAAGCAACCTTATCACACTACCTTTTAATAATATGGAGCATCTATTGCAGCGTTTGTTGTTTTACCCCATTATGCCAGGAATACTAATTGTTCACTTCATTTTGTCTTCAGCCAAAGCTCCCGTTTGTGATTTGGAGCATTATCCTTTCCAATATTCTTACATCAGTGGTGCTTATGAAACATCTGGCGGTTTCATTGCTGTGGACACTATCTTAACCAAAGGTGCATTTACAGATGCAGACTTCCAACTTCTTTCAGAAAAGCCAGCGTGTGTGCAACAACTTGTGTCCTGTGCAAGGACAATCATATTGTACCTAGCGCTGAATTAAAACCAGCAGAGAGAGTCAGAAATAAAAAAGGTGAGGAGAGAGCACAGCCCCAGGGCACTATAATGAATATCATTCTCATGGAAGGTGTCATTACTGCTGGCATTTGAGATTGAAAATAGGAAGTTATATTAAACCTCTCTCATAATAATAGTAATAACAATCCTTTAGAATAATTTTTAAATTAACCTTATTAGTAAACTCATCTAGGTTTAGTTCTTTCCCTGATTCCCAGCAGAGGAATTCTTTAGAGGGCCAACGCCAGCTATGTGTTTCCTCCTCTTCTGACAGCTTTCCTTGAACTCTACATGGAAATCAATTTCCCCCCTCATTCTTCATACAGGCGGCAGCTTCTACATAGAAATATTCCTTTAAACAGAAGCCAATTAAAGGGCTGGCAAACTGTTTTCAGAAATGAAAGCTGCCTGTTCCAAAGCACTGAACACCAGAGCCAACTACAGAGAAAAAACCACCGAATTTCTTTTTCCAATTTAAAAGCAAACCTATCCTCGTGCAAGATACTTCTAAGTGATGTGGGGCAAAAGGAAGACAACATAGTTAAATATAGAAGAATAATAATTTTCCTTGGCTTTCTGTAGTAGCACACAAATATCTGTGAGCAATGCCCCAATGCTACCAGTGAGCAAGGCACTTAATAAAACTCAAACAACTGTCACACATAGGTTATAAGGTCATTTCTCACACATAAGATAAACTGGAAATCCATCGAAAGGATGGAATCTGAGAAAGTGTTATGAAGTTCACTGGAAAATAAAAAATGAGTTTCACATGTTATTTTATTTCTCAAGGGCATTTTGATAAACATATGCATACACAGGCAACACACAGCTTACACATGAAAAAGGAAAGAAATCAGTATCACAGGGATTTAAAACAGTAAGTGTCCTTTAATGGCATGTTATATTATTGTTGATTATATAAACGCAATAAAAATGTACAATTATGCAATGATGCAACTCGTGGTGCATGTCAGAGCTGTTTCCTGATTATATTTGAAATACCATAGGTAAGTTTGATTATTGCCTCATGGAAAATAAAACTGAAACATAGAGTTCAAGGTCAAAGGCCATACTGATTTAACTCCAGTTCCCTAAATGAAGCATCAAAATCCAAGCCCAGTGCAGTAAGTAGGTAGCTGAGTTTCAAGGATAAAGCTCTCCTGCAGCTCCGCGTGTGGCTGCCGCCCTTTGAGAGTCAGCGGAAGCTGCAGCTGTTCGGCATCTCTGAAAATCAAAATCTCCTGATTCACCCTTTAGGCAATCAAATTCAAGCCTCTTGTTCTAAATTAGACTCTTAAAATTTACTGGGCAGGGGGGATGACTGAATGAGTCAGGAGCAGCAAGCCTCCTGCTTTAACTGCAGACCGGCGGGCACGCAGACTGGCCTCCGTGCCGAGAGTCCCTCGGTACGCATTTTCCCAGGGGCTGCCTTTGGCTTCCAGTGACCTAGATCGTAACGACACTGCCCTGCTGGTAGCTGCCACCATCTAGCTCAACATATGAAGTCAATTTTTCACCAGACACTTTGGCTTCCTCTTTACTCTCGGCTGCCGTGGGAAGTGTTGCCCCTATTCATGATAAAGGCAAATATAGCTTTGGGCCTGGCTGTCTGGGATCCCACCTTCCACCTCATGATCTTCCATGGCAACTGGGGTCACGCGGAGTGCTGGCGCTAGCAATCCTCGTATTTCAGTGGCTCTTCTGCAGCAAGAGGGGCCCATCTGGTTGGAGACAACCTGAATTCAGGCACCTTTCCAGTGGCTGGGATGTGGGATGTGTCCTTTCTCCGAAATAGGGCAGGGGAGTTGGCGGGGATCTCCATTCTGACCGTCTTTCCCTCTTTTGCCTTTGAAAAGAGGCAGATCTGTGTGTATTTTATTGAATTGCACTGAGATAAGTCAATAGGGCACCTTTTGTGAATCTAAAAATAAATAAAATAAAAACTGCTTTTGAGAAGGCTATCAGAACTCCAGCCATGCATAGATCTGTCCCTAAATAATATTTGGCATGAAGTTACGCAGCGCTGACTTGAATCTGCTCAGAGGTGAGAGAAGGAGACCATCTTAACACATGGCGCTTGTTCTGCACCCCGGTGTAACCGGGCTGCCTCTGGTACAGGTCTGCCGGGCTCTCCTCCCCACGCTCCCGACTGAGGGTCACTGCAAACCCTGCTGCTGTATCGCACCTCACCGTAACACGTGGTCCTGGCTACGCAGTGCAGAATTCAATAAAGCAAAAGACTCTGTCAGAGAAAGACAAGAAAGATGGGCCCACCAGACACCCAAAAAACGGGAGATGCCGTAGGAGAGGGAGGAGCCCTCAGCCCCACTGCCCACAAGCTCCTGCTTATTCAGCTGCAAATGGAAGGCAGATGTCCACAGGAAAGCCAATTTCCTTCTAGGATGAGAAAGCACAATGTGACAAAACTTCCCAAGCGTTGTTTCAATGTGTAATGTATGTCTTCAGCAGTGCAAGTAACAGAGAGAGAGAGAGGGAGGGAAAAAAGGGACACAAGCGTGAAGAGACAGAGACCCATCTCTGTGATGCCCTTGGCCCCATACCTTGCCACAGCTGCTCCATGCCCCGCACCATTGATACCCGTAAAACCCTGGAGCGGAAATCAAAGAACAAGTAACCAGGGTTTTTTCAGCAGTATACCATTTCAGACACCCACATAAAATGCACGTTGCAAATGGTTGCCTGGATCAGTGAAGAGATCTTGCTGTGGTCTCCACCACCAACAGGGCAGAATGGGAACTTCCTGTGCCCTTGGGAGGTCCCGTTTTGATTAAACATCTGAGAAATATCCCAAAAGACTAATACGCTCAATCAATATGACATTGCTTCAGCTAACGAAATTCTTTTTAACATCCAACATCCTTTGAATCACGGATTAGAGAGGGCAGGTTAGTTCAGATTCTGAACTACATTTTAAATTACATAATTATCTAGTAACATCACTGTATATATATTAGAACATCTATTTTCAATGGAAAACCCTAACGTTCTTGAGATTCTATTTTAAAAACTGTAAGAACTGATAATTTTAATATTTTGAAATATTTTGAAAGCTTGAACAAGCTTTCAGGCCTGTTACTGTCATTCAAAGTCAACTGCATATTCTAACATAGGAAAATAAATGAATATACCATGTAATTATTGCTGTCATCTAAAAATCTTGAAGTTAAGACAGTCAAAAGCATAAGCACTTACATGACTGTGTTTATTGCTGGATTGTGGATATTTCATTGTCAGTAAAATATTTTTCTATCATACAAAACACGTACATTTCATTATATAAAACACATTTCTGAAGGAAACTTGATGAAGGCAAATTAATTAATAAATGATCCAGTCTTGATTTTCCTTGTTTATATTACTAAAAAAGCTTACCTGGGGTTTTGTTACCATACTAACTGTTCACATATTTAATATTTTTATTCCTTGTGTGACAATTAAAATGTTGTGGCTTGCTGGAATGTGTTAGATACTATACTGATACAACATTGTCAAAATTTTCACAAAAAGGTGTACACAAAACTCTTACATAAAAGCTTAAAAGGTCTCAGGGGTTTGGGATTGGGTTTCTTTTGGGGGGGGAAGGCGGGGGGAGAAAGTGTGCTTAAAAAAGGAAGAGAGACAGAGAGAAGACAATGAAGCTGAGCCCAGTTTTGCAGGTGCGGTGGGTGAGGGCATCGGAAGGCCATTTCCCATCACAGTGTTTATATCGTGTCACTGTTTCCTCGCGATCCCTTTTCCATCCGTTGTAGCCACCTGCCTCATGTTCGCTACCACCTCCTAGCTGTTCACTACTTCTTTCAAGTATGCATTATAATTCCTATTTCTTATAAAAACACGTTCACTGAGCTCCCATGAATGCAACCCAAATTCCTACACTGTCAAATGAAAAATACAACAGTGGTGTTATTTGTAAGTGTCTAACCCTTCTTGTTGTAGATTCATACAACAAATGCTGTTGTGTGTTGAATGTATTATGCTGATAGCTAATGAGACTGCCACAGGGAAAAAAGGGGGAGTTTTATCCCCAAATTATACGTGCATTTAAATTTCAGGAACTTTTCAGATGGGGTTGAGAACCAGGAATATTTGGCACTGTGCCTTACTTTTCAGCTGTGTGCATTCAGTAAAGGAAGTTTTATTTCTCTTTTTTTGTAAAATGCATATTCTAGAATGTAACAAAAAAAAAAAGTATATTTTTCCACATCTATATTACACAGTGGAACTCATGGACTCCCAGCATTTTGTACTACAGCTTCGGCTGCTAAACATGTTCTGAGATGAAATATAGGATATAAATCAGATTGGGATCCAGGTCTACTTTACATATTTGGAAGAACTGTAGAGAAAATGCTAGGAATTGAAGGGTTGATCTGACAACTCTTTTGGGGAAGCTCCCTGAAGAGGTGGAGGAAAAGGAAGAGGAAAACTCTTAGATGTCTAAATCAAAGGGATTTGGCTGCCTGAGAAAAGTAAATGTGAGCATACAGATTATTTTCATGAATTAAAATGACTAGAATATCCAATGCAAGCAGACCTGACTTGATCATGAGATCATTAAATTCAAACTTTTTGGCCCTTACATCAAATGAACTACAAAGAAGAAGCAGTCCCTTTTCCCTAATTATAGTTACATCATGTAGTGGGTTGACCCTGGCTGGATGCCAGGTGCCCACCAAAGCCGCTCAATCACTCCCCCTTCTCAGCTGGACAGGGGGAAGAAACTATAACAAAAGGCTCGTGGGTCAAAATAAGGACAGTTTAATAAAGTGAAAGCCAAGGTTGTGTGCGAAAGCAAAGAAAAACAAATGATATTATTCTCTACTTCCCATCAGCAGGCGATGTCTAGCCACTTCCTGGGAAGCAGGGCTTCAGAACGCGTAGTGGTTGCTCCGGAAGACAAAAATGCCCCCCCTCCATCTCCCTTTACTTAGCTTTTATATCTGAGCTGACATCATATGGTATGGAATATCTGTTTGGTTAGTTTAGGTCAGCTGTCCTGGTTATGTCCCCTCCCGAGATCTTGCCCTGCCCCAGCCTGCCATTGAGGGGGGGGCAAAAATGTTGGGGAGACAGCCTTGATGCTGTGCCAGCACTGCTCAGCAGCAGCCAAAACACTGGTGTGTTACCAACACCTTTCTAGCTACTGATGCAGAGCACAGTGCTATGAGGGCTGCTATGGGGAGTATTAACTCCATCTCAGCCAGACCCAATACACATCACAACTTGATCAGTTTTTTGTAGAACAATGTCAGTTAAAATTTACCACAAAAAGAAAAAAAAAAGTTATTCTCTCAAAAAATAATGCAAGTCTGTATCAGGGAATTGTACAGACCACAACTTGGCTGTCAGCCTAGACAGAATCTATAGATATATCCAATGCTTCTCATGGGAAAGTATTTTATGTCATGTCAAATTTCTGCTGGCCTTGTGCGAGGATGGAAGTACAATGCAGGAAGCACTGTACTTCGAATCTCATTCTTTTCACTGAGCTAGGGCAAAGACTAGTTCCCCAATAAACCACACTTCCCAGCTGGTTTGGACCCTATAGGACCATCGCTGGTCTAACAAACTCGGTTTTGTTTTGCACCAGATTCTTGCTGGACTTTCAGTCGGAGCAATGTCTCTTTGAGTCCTTGAAAACTGCAGTGAGCATGAACAATGAATGTTTATTTTAACAAGGAAAAGAATTACTTGCTCCATTTTTTCATACTGAAAAAATCTGGGGTCGGGGAGATTAAGAAAGGAAGAACAAAAGAATCATCAGAACAATAAGGTGATGAAGACATGATAAAATAGATAAAAACATGTAAATAGCAAACAGGTGAATTCTTACCTTAAACTTTTTCAGCAAAAGCAGTAGCAGGATGATCTGCTCATCACAGGAACCCAGTTCTGAAGCCTTTGTAGGACACTCACTCAGCTGAAATTCAAGGGACATCTCATCGTTGGTTCAGCCCCACAACAAGGATTTTGCTAGCATTGTGAAAGGCACCCGCAAGGTGGACGCTCTACATACACACTCATGCACATGTGCACAAATACACCCCCTCCTTTCCTCCACCCAAATTGCCAGTGTCCAAGGCCAAAGTCGCTTCTCTGTAGACCATGACTGAGGGATATTTGAGAAATGTCTTATGCAGGGTGGAGTTGACACAGCAGAAACACAAAGTCTCACAGGTCTCAGAGCTTTTGCAGCTCTTTCTTTTAAAAAGCTATCTCACCTTAATTCTGATCATTTCCCTTTCTTATATATGTTCGCCTTCAAATGCCTCTGATCAATGGCTTTTCCTCCAACAGTGGAGGCAGAAACTGTGAGGACTAGGAAAAGTACTGGGATACTAAGCATGACCAAGGACATCTATTTCTCACTATAGACTGATGCAAGAGGTTTGTAGGCATGGACCTGAGATATACTTTAATGCAGGTGGTAATAGGCACAAAGGAAACCACGCAAGAATATGAAGTAAAAATATCCTGCTTTGCTGCGTAGCTGAGTAAATACTCTCCTGATTAAAACAAATTTATCCTTATAACACTACAGTTTTCCATTATAAAACTAATTCCTCAGTGACTCAGTTTCCCCAGACGTCATATCAAGACTTTCAGTTTGCGTGTGAGACACGGCTAGTAAATATACCTGAGGAAAAAAGCATCCCTGGAGCACTAAATAGGCTATCAGGTCACCATTAGACTTAATTCTCACTTGTTCTTTCTCCTTTTCAGAATTTCACTTTAAAAGTTTATATCAGCTGACCAGATTTATTTTTTTTCAGCATAATCACTTAATTTATTTAATGTTTATGGTCATTAAGGCTTTTAGTGGAATAATTTTAAAATATGCTTTCGGGGTCACTTCGGCTCTATTAAGCTTTTTAAACAGATTAAATCCGGGGTGTCTGCTTTCTGAATACAAAAGCAGATCTTGCCTGTGAAGCCAAAACCAATTTAAAACATATGAAATACAGTAGAATTAATCTGTCCAGAACCAAAAGGAAGACTGTATTTATAGCAGCTGATTTATTTGTTTGATATACAGTATGTGCTCTGGTTTATAATTTTTAAGTTGTGTGAAAAGGGTCACATTATATATTACAAAAATAGCAAGGCAATGATTTACAAGACTTCACATTGTGCCTATTGACCTTCTCAATAAGAAAGGTTGGTGGTTGTAACAGCATTGAAAAATTAAACCCATGGGAGTCAATTTAATGTAGTATAAACTCTTTAACAACCAGCAAAATAGCCATATCAGCTGTTCCATCTGCAGATTATGTTTCAGTTGTAAAATGCAGTTTTTAATAAAAAGTGCACAAGCTTTCTTTATTCTACAAAGCATGTGTTTCCTCCTCCATGGAAGCAGCTGCTCCCTACCTTTCGTGTGGCAAGAATGGAAGTATTGTGTTATAACTGGTCCCCTCAGTGGGAGAAGAAAGAAAAGGAAGAAAGAAACTGCTTAACAGCAGTACAAGTCATTTTGTCCAGTTTCCTTCTGAAAATTAATCTCCAAGCTCTGAAGAAAAGATGTATATCTGTTTGTCCTTTGTTGGGGACAAATACATTAGCCTGTCCACAAGGAAAACAATATTAGCGCATGTACAGCTCGAAATAATCAATACCTAGACTTAACAATTGGGTAATGCTTCGTGTTAACACACTCACTGTGAAAATGAGAGGTTAAGGGCAAGATATCTCTTTTAATTATCAGAGCCGTGTGTCATGGACATTCCAGAAATAATGGTATCTGAACACATCTAAAGCATTGTCAGGTAAATGAAAGACAAAAACCATTCAAACTGTGATCTTCCTTATGATTTACCTCATTTTTTGCAGGATTATCTGGCTGCCCCGCTACCTTGCACAGATGGAAGCTGGCAAGCAATATAGAGTCTTTTCATATCTCGGTTTGTCATCCCTAGGATCCTCAGCTCATCCACTTTTTGCAAGGAATCAGACAAAAAGCAGCCTAGAGGTATGCAGAGATTCCTAAAGCTATGTATTAATAGCTGCTATCCTCTAAAACAAAACCAAACCTAACAACAAAATGATGCACCTAACTCAGCAGGTATTCTGATTTTGGCCTATACCTTAGGGGGACCTTCCGGAGAGAAAGTTAATGGCAGACGCACAATATTGGAGATATAACTAGCACCTTTTGACTGTTGGAAGAGTGCTGTGGTGTATTTTGGTTTTCTTGACAAAAGGGGGCTTTTTTACAGCTGCTACCGTAATGATTTGATGAAATGTGGAAGCTCGCTGAAGGTTCCTGCTTCACACTAGAATTTATTTTCCTGACTAAGGAAGCAAATGGCAAGACAGTTGAGGGCAAGAAGATTGGTGTTTGTGCAGAAGTGTACGAGAGATGTGAATAAGGGGATTTGCATAATGCACGCTGGTGGGAGTTCTTTTCCAATTTAGCTCGTCTACATGCGAAGTTCGTTATGGTATTTCCCTTATAACTTATGTCTCTTCCAGGATAGCTGAATAAAACAATTGATGGTGCAGCAGGAGACATCTGTTTTACATCTTCCTGTGAAGGATCACTAAACACTCTGTCTCTCATTCTCATTCCAGTTACATATTGTATATGAAAAGAACAGGTCTCTTCAGAGCGTGTTTTAAGTCATAGTTTGGTGTGCTATGTGCTGTAGCAATCTCCACACATGCATTTTAAGTCCTACTCAATCTGTTGATTATAATGCCCTGGAGAGATAAAATGGGTTAATATTTCAGCACTGTGCTAATTAATGGTTAACAATTTCATCAGAACATGATATTCCCATACTGATAGTAGATGAGCTGAAGGAATGGGGTTGATTGTATTAGCTTGTCAAAAAAAGATATAGACACAGTTACTGAAGCTTTGATAATGGTTAGAATTAAGGAAGTACCATAAAATAATAGATGTCTCTTGTGCATTTCCTGATTCTAAGATATTTGTTGGATGTGAGAAGACCCCATAAAAGACAGGTGAAACCATCTGTTACAGCCAGTCAGTGTTAGCAGCAGGAGAGCAGGCTGTCCTGTTGTTGGGACATAAGGAAAGCAAATCTAGATGAAAAAATTTCCCAGTTACTAAGGCTGCTTTTCAAAAACACACATACACTTGTTCTCCAAGGCTTCTGCTTTGCTTCATTATGGAAACCCAAGCGAAACAAACCTAAGGTAAAACGCTACCTAGGTGGACAGTGGGTTCAGCACCAGCTTTGCAGAGGTGTACGTGGCCATGTCAGAGAAAAGCTGAGGGGAAGCAGATGCTCAAGTTCTTCACCACACTGTTAAATAGTATTATAAGACACGGTTATCAAAGAAGCATTTTCCTTCTCCCTTCCCTGTTGTTTGCTCAGAATTTTCAAAGAAGCGTTGTAGTGGGTTGACCCTGGCTGGATGCCAGGTGCCCACCAAAGCCGCTCTATCACTCCCCCTTCTCAGCTGGACAGGGGGAAGAAACTATAACAAAAGGCTCGTGGGTCAAGATAAGGACAGTTTAATAAAGTGAAAGCCAAGGTTGTGTGCGAAAGCAAAGAAAAACAAATGATATTATTCTCTACTTCCCATCAGCAGGCGATGTCTAGCCACTTCCTGGGAAGCAGGGCTTCAGAACGCGTAGTGGTTGCTCCGGAAGACAAAAATGCCCCCCCTCCATCTCCCTTTACTTAGCTTTTATATCTGAGCTGACATCATATGGTATGGAATATCTGTTTGGTTAGTTTAGGTCAGCTGTCCTGGTTATGTCCCCTCCCGAGATCTTGCCCTGCCCCAGCCTGCCATTGAGGGGGGGGCAAAAATGTTGGGGAGACAGCCTTGATGCTGTGCCAGCACTGCTCAGCAGCAGCCAAAACACTGGTGTGTTACCAACACCTTTCTAGCTACTGATGCAGAGCACAGTGCTATGAGGGCTGCTATGGGGAGTATTAACTCCATCTCAGCCAGACCCAATACAAGTGTTCAAGGGGTATCTGAATCTTTGTAAAGCAGAATCAACCTGTAAATCAGTAACATTGTCTGGAGTCAAGTGGGCGATGAAAGAGATCCTATTTCTCATTTGATTTGAAAGGAATGTCTGAATGTGTCCAGTATCTCCAGAGGTAGGTTTATAACCTTTTGTACCCGAGTTCCCCAGGTTGCAAGCACTTGAATATAACTCCCCAAAACCTATCAGAAAGGCATCCCGAGCATTCAGTCTGAGCTGCTTAGGTCAAGGATTAAAGAGAAATAACAGGCAAAAGCAACTCCAGAAGAGAGTCATATTAAGGGTCCTTGTATTGCATACCATATGGCTTGTGGAGATAGATAGAGGATTTCTAATCTTTTACTGTCCTGTCACCACAGGAAGCTCATGCTGGACCTTCTGAAGTATCACAAACCACTGCA
This sequence comes from Harpia harpyja, assembly GCF_026419915.1. Taxonomy (NCBI): domain Eukaryota; kingdom Metazoa; phylum Chordata; class Aves; order Accipitriformes; family Accipitridae; genus Harpia; species Harpia harpyja. The sequence continues at coordinate 37,590,288 of NC_068945.1, read as the reverse complement.
GACTAATAATCTTGTGGACGGTCACATAAGAAAGGTTCAATAATAAAGCAACCGGGACAGTATCTTGACATTTGTGATAATAAATATTATCAACATCAGCTAGAGTTCAGAGAAACACCTGCATTTCACATGTCAAAATTGTTAGTGAGAAGTATTGGAAAACCTTTTAGACTGACATTTTCCTGGGAGAGGTGATCAGCTCCATGACTCCTTGTGCCTTGGGCATAATTCAATATCATCTATACCCTTCGTCTCCTTGATCACAGAAATTAGAGCTGGAGAAGACTCCCAGGTCACCAGACTGCTATACATTTTCAAGCCTTTCCCAGTGCTCATTTAATGAGAGAAAAGTCCACGCAATGACACTTGTACCATTTCTTTCAGGAGACCGTTTCTCATCTTTAAGGGGCGGGGGGCAAACCCTTTTGCACGAGTCTTCAATAGCCCCTAACAGCAGCGTCTGGTAAAGTGCTGCTGTAATGAGAGCAGGAAGCAAATTCCATCTGCTTTACAATTTCCACTGGTGTAACTTAAGTGCACACAATGCAGGGTGACATAGAATCTGGCCCCTAGGATTTCACTTAAGAAAAGTGCTGTAGCAGTTAAAAGTCTCCATTTTTTTACTTTCTCTTTTTACTTCTGTTATAGATCCTCTCCACCTGTGAAGTCTAAAGCCCTTGCAGGAGCCGTAGTCATACACCAAATCGGCCACTGTGCAAAGAGAGAAAGGACTTGAGCCTGACCAGACCGAGGTATTTCCAAGAGCATAGCTCTGGTTTCTTCAAGGACTTTGCAAACCAATAAATAAAAGCTATAAATATACAGGAGTGGAAAATCAAATAGAAAAACCACTTTAGATCTACTAATAGCCATCTCTCAACCCAGAGCAGCAAACCTCCTACTATGGCTGAGGTAAAGAACTCAAAAAAAGAAGAAGGAAAAAAAAAGCTGATGCTTGACATTGTAGCCCATACACTGAGTGGGTTGAGCTCAATAAATGATATCATGTTTGTGTTCTCCAGCCTCTGCTATATTGCCCGTGTCCCTGAATCCATACACAATTCAGGTTATGGACATGGAAATCTCATTCAAACTTACCAAAGGCTTCAATTCTCCTAATTTCAAACCTACCTCTTTCTTATGGTTTTTGACACAAGCTGAACCAAATACCAGATATGGGCAGATGATCACAAGCAATTGAGTTTCCATGCCTAGTTTCCATAGGTTGCCATTTGTCATTGAGCTGCAGTAGCTGGCTGGCTGTGTGTACGTCCCCTAATACATAGGTGGAACAAAAAAGCATTAGCTTAAATCATTGCAAAGGTCACATTTGCCATTTTGTGTAAGTAGCATTGAGATGAGGCTCAGTAAAATAAAATATTTATTTCTAATACAAGCCACCTTCATAATTTCAGCTAACACGTTTTACTTCTCGCTTGTAACAGACAGGGAACATTCATGCAATTAGGTAGCGTAGCTTATCTGCCAGCTGGTAACTCCTTACACCTCAGTAATTTGGTTGCTAGCAATTGTCCCGTTATATCCATAGTCTGGAAAGAGCAGGAGGCAGGCTTCCTACAGACTGAATGGCATGAAACCTTCCCAAAAAGAGAGTACGGAGCATTTCTCACTCCTCTGTACTCTGACACATCATCCCAGCACAGCACTCTCACATAAGGACCGGCGTCACACACCAAGCAGGAGGGGTCGGCCGACACTGACAAGGCTTGCTCTCACGCAGCTTTACACCATGAACGCTAAGGCATGTCTGGTTTATTTATCTATACATCAGCGAGGGTATGCTAGGTAAGTAATTGGAGCCAAATAAAACCTGCTGGTTTTACAAATTGGGATTACTGGCTGAAGCTTTCTCATGTCACCTCTAAACACTGAGGCTGGTCCCAGGATAGCTTTAGTGATGATTACCAGGCTATAATACAAGCTGTCAAATCTGTTATAATCAGGGGTTAAAATAATGCACACTCTGTATTGAATAATTGCTATAAATGCCCTGAGGCGTAAAAATACTGTTTGAGATGTTGTAAATAATGTGGCTGGATTTAACTGCAATTTGATATGTCTATTCTGTTTTTTTCCATGTAGCCTGGCCCCAAGTGTCTTTTCAGGTCTGCTTTTCAGTCGATATTAGCCACAAAAGTAACAGTACCTCCATGTACAGTATACAAACCTCTGGGTCAATCTGAGGTCAAAGCTCAACTAAAGGAGGCAGTATGCAATAAATATAAATGGAGTATATTGCTATGATAAATAAAAGCGGTCTACATTAATGCGAACAAGCTTGACTGATAGTGAGTACATTTCCAAGACACAGGGTCAAGCTTGGTGCATCAGCGAGGCTGAAGGGTTGAATGAGATGCATTGCTGCAAGCAACTCTGAGACAAAAATCCCCAAATAGGCTATGATCTCACAGAGCAGACTTATCAATTATGGTAATAAAGTCATCCTGGCAGTAGACTTTCTGTTACCATTTTCAAATCTTTGCTGTCACTGTCAAAGGAAGTGCTATTTCTTTCCTGTTATAACTTTTTTCCACAAGAGTCTCAAATTGGTAGTATTTGTTTGGTTTCATCACTGAGGCTTGCTCTCCCATTTTATTCTTTCCTCTCTGCAATTTTTACTGTCAAGTAAATGTTCTTTAAAAAAACATGTGAGTTTTTTTATCTATAGTACACCAATATCTGAAGTTTGTGTTTAGAAGACACATCCTCTGGAAAAATACAGCAGGAGGCATTCCTCATGGGAACTTGCCTTTTTTTTTTAAGTTTCGTATGTAGTTTGTATGCAGTGGTGGGCTGAGTTCTGACAAGGACTAATTCCATATAGTGTAACTCTATGCAGACAGGGAGCAGTTCATCCACGAGCCTACCTGCTAGGCAGGTTTTCAGTGAGGCTCCCTGGAGTACTGTGAAAACAGAGCCACTCTGCAAAACACGGGCATAGTTTGTGCTCGAGTACTCAGGATCTTGCTGCAGGACTCAGCACTAAGCTGAGTAGCCAGAGTTGCTATCTGGGGGATTAGGGTGCAGAGAAGCACAGAGGGAAAAACCTCTTCATTGGACAAAGACTAGAAAATTAAAAAAAAAAAAAACAAAAAAAAACCAGCACCAGCCAAAAGATTCTGGATAAAGTGCTACAGAAAAGAGTGGGAGGCATAACTTGTACCATATCTGATTTCCTTTCCCATCATTTAATAGAGGTCTGGAGAATGAGGAAAGTGCGATGAAATGGTAAACAGCAACACACAAGTCTTCTGTATTTGGAGTGCAAATGACTAGTGACATAGGATGTTCCATTAAATGATGTCCATGAAAAGCAAGCACATAGTGAATCATCCATCCACACAGGCTTGCAATAAGAATGTTGCAGAACTCATCTCTGGGCTGATATTGCTGCTATTTAATGTAGTTTCTAGCAAGCCATTTATCATATTTATGGCTATATCTAACCCTTTTTACTATGTTCTTTTTTTCACGAGTTCTCCTAGAGAAAGGCTATTCCACAGCTTTATGAAGCTATGAACTGGAGAATAATGCATGACCTAAAGCAAATGGAGGTGAATGATGCCCACATTATACTGGTTATCCAGACCTGTCAAAGAACTGCCAATACATCAAACACTGTTGACCAACTTTGCCATGCCTATAGTTTCCAGAATAGGTAACAAAATGGAATCGAAGGTGTGCTTCAAAAGCTCCCATTATGTTATCCTGCATCAAGATTTACAGCAAATCTGAATATTTGCATCACTTTTTGAAAATGGAAATGTTGTCCTCATCTATGCACTGCAAATTCCTGGCTTTTCAACAACAGAATAGGAGCACTGCCTAACCCTTCTGAACAACCGTTTCCTCTGAGACCACACTTCAAAAAAATATGCAGAACTTATTAAAAATGTAGCTGGCTTTCAGACTTCTTAGTGTCTTCCAATAATTTGGATTGTTGAAAAAATACAAACACTAAGTAACAGCTGCTGGCCCACACACCATGTGAAAGAAAGAAAACCGTGTTTCTGTTGAGAGGTTTCTCAGGAGCTTCATACCATGCAAATCCTTCTGCTTCAGCTAAATCCCTGGAGTATGTAATCCTGATATAGTTAAACTGTTCTTGGATCATTCACTTCCCAAGAAGCTTACTTTGCTGCATGCTTGGTGTGCAATTATTTGTGGAGAAAGCCCTGTCCCTTTGCAAAGCAGAAAACAGCTCGTGGTAACTTGGTTGACACTTGATCTGCAATTTTGTTTTGGCAGAAGTAAAATTCAATGAAATATCACCTCTGAGGAAGTACAGAACATAACAAGAACTTAAGAATGCTTCTATTGGATCAGACCAAGTGCTCATATTCCCCAATATCCTGGATAAGCAGGGAAATATAATAGCAAGGGAAGAATACAGTGATGCTTCCTCATGTTCTTGAATTTCCTGAGCCTGAGCCACATCTCTGTGGTTAATTAATAGTCTTTCTTTCACTAATGTTTTCAGTTGCTTTTAGAACCCATTGGTATTTTGGCATCTGCTACATTTTGTGGCAATTAATTTCAGCAAAGAAATGAGCATCTTCAGTTCCCTTTAATGACTGCAAACTTAGAGAAAACTCGAACTTTTCTGGATTGGGTCCTTAGGCTTCCTGTGATTTTGTTTTCCTCTCCTTCATAATTTGGATATTGATACTTACTCATCTGTCTCACTGGCATGAGTCATTCTACCAGTTATTTTACTAACATTTGTTAGTGAGACCTGTTGATTCAATAACATGTGTTAATCTGCACTGAAGACATTTAGGCAAGGTGTTACTCATTTCTTGATTTTCTTTTTAATTAAAGCTTGTTCATGACAGCTAAAGTTGTGCAAACTTCTAATACATGTAACTGCATGCAAAATATTTCTTCATGCTGGCCAGTTTCCAAACGTTAATTCAATTGATGAGTCCTATATGTTAGCAGAGACAGAGTTAGCGGAAGATTATTTCTTTAAGTTATTATACAAACTGTATTTTGTTATTAGATGTTAAGCTTGTTGAAACACTGTTCTACCACCTATACCTTTCTGAGCTTCTGATATCTTTGTTCAACATACTTTTATTATTAGAGACTTGCAAGAATGTTGTCTTCATTATACCTCTCATCTAAATTTTATAGATGCACATGTTTCATACAGCTTAGTCAAAGATCCCACTGGAATCAAAAATACAATCAGGAAAAATGTTCTGAGTGGTGGACTGACAAATAATGAAAGGAAATAAGGGGATTACAAGAACATACTGAGAAAGAAAAAATTACAGTTCATTTCTCCCCAGGAAACTGTTGCTAAAGAACTAAAATGGGAAGGCTACTTCCTACTTCTTCATCTCTCCCTGTGAGTATGTACGATCTGCAGATTAGATCAGATGGTGTTAACTGCAGAGCTACTTCTTTGAGTTTAGCAGAAGATCCAAAGAAGGGATTTTCTTCCTACAGTCCCATAGCAACATCCCCTGATTTAGGCCACAAGGTGTTGGAGTGGAGTCAGGGTTAAGTGCTGAGAAGAGTTAGTTTTGTCCACAGAGGTGCCTAGAGCCAGCCAGTAGGAAAATGCTGAAAGCGATGCAGGGTAGAATTTGACTTGTACTAGGTAGTGTTGTGGGCAAAAAATAGCTTAAATACTGAATGTGGACAGGTAACACATGCATACATGTGTGTGAATGAATGCCCAAAACTGAACTTCTGAACTCTAAAGCAGAAGCCTGCTATTTGCTAGCTGCGGCTAGTAAGGGCTAGTCGTACATTTTAATAACACCTGAACTAAAAAGACATGACATGTCTTGAATACCACTATTCATAAAGAGACACGAGACAGGACCACCAGGTAGGGGTCTGATTACACACTGTGCTCCTGCGCACAGACTCTATTGGCTCCGGGAAAGAAGCAGCAACCCCAGAATGGCGATGAAGACCTTGGTTGGAGGAAAAATCCTGGAAGGAAGTGGGTGAAGATCCTGGAGATGGAGATGAATGCTAGGGGCACCCAGAGACCTTGGTGGGTGATGTCCATGAGTAGTGGCACAACAGAAACTGACCCGACACCCAACAGCAGTGATTGCCCTGTGGGAAAGGGAAGTCGAGGCCAAGTGAGTGTAATGCTGGGGGGAGCAAGTGAGGGTGAGACAGTCAGGTAGGGCAAAAGCTTGAGTCTTGCCAGCTCTTAAATAAACCCCACTATTCAGATCCACCGTCAGTTGCTGTTTACTGTGTCTTGCCTGTGACAGGTCAGCAGAGCACACACAGGTAAATGGAGAGCCCATGCAGAGTCAAGTCAGCTGGTAATTAGTGGGCAGTTTGGTAGGGCAACACCCTTTCAAATTAGTTCATGAAGAACAGGCTGCCTCTTACATTTTGTCCCTCTCTGAGGTTACAAACACCACACACAGGTGAAGAGGACCACATTTCATTATGCTGCCCATCATAGTGTCCTGCAGGTAGGTGTCACGAACAGGACCCTGGCCTGTCTCTGCCAGCACAGCTGGAAAGACAACGCAACGGCTGACTGCATCTTCCCTTTCCCGTAGGAACCTGCCACTCAGCGCAACCCAGGCTGTGGGACACAGGGTTAAACTCCCTCCTACTGCGTCTGATTCAGACCTACATCTCCCTGCTCCTGTATGCCTGCAGACATCTCCTGTCTGTAGAGAACAACTCCGCAGTCCTTATGAAATTTCTCAATTTGAAAAAAAAGAGACTTCAACATGTGAGAGCAAGGGAGAGAGGTAAAAAACCCAAAATGACTCAAGACATGTTATGTGCCAGCCAGTCCCGGGCTCCAGTCCTTGGTCTGTTCATTTTTTCTAGTGGCTGGAGCAGGGTCGTAACTTGCATTTCCCACCACTCAGGTAAGCAAAGGGCCTCCCCATGGTGCAGCTACCCTGACTTTCTGACCCAGGGAGTTTTGCACTCTTTGCTGAATGATGGAACGCTTTCATCAAGAGACTCTGAATATACCTTTTATATAACTCACATTAGCTTGTTGATAAGCATTTAGGTAGTGCCTCAGAAACTATATGAGAAATGAAGGCAGTGAGTCCCTAGCTGGAAGACGGCACACCTGGATCTCTCGTCTCCATTGCCGGCATGAATCCTCGTCATGGTTTCAAGAGCAGCATTGTACCCTCCCACATCAAAAGCCCTTTAGAAAGAAAAGGTTGCTGCCTTTTCATTTTTTATTGTGTCTAACCTGGGGAAGGGCGGGGGCACACAGTAAGCTTTTTTACGATTTGCCTGTTCGGTGCTTTCAGGAGATAGGATGGAGGATGCCATATTCTGAGTACTGCTTTGACCTGTGCCTGTCCTGGGATGCCTTAGAAGACATGACTTTGGGATAGGCACGTAAGAAAACCAAGGAGACATTATAATTCAAAAATTCAGTCACAGTTATTGAGGTACCTCTGACTCTCTTTAAATCTGCCTTGAATATTTTGTTCATAACTTCATATTTGTTGTATTACACTTCAATTTGTTTTGGGGGGTCAACCCAACCTTTATGGTAGTCAACATTTTATCAGTGGTGGTATTTTTCTTTACTTCTATGCCTTTGAATACCACGAGATTCTGTAAAACACCTCAGGAAACACCGACCTTCGCAGACGATTATTGGTGCCAACTTTCACATATCTATTAGCCTGACTGTAGTCCATTTAATGCATACTTCACTGATGCTGTGTGGTGGCATTAACTGTGCCTGGCAGTAATAAGGCAAGTGCCTCACAAAAGCCTGTTTCACCAGAATAGATGTATCAACCAAATTGATAATTCCCACACATGTAGTTGAGATTATTATGGAATCATATTTGTTGTCATAATTAACTGAATCCCATCCTGGTTTAGTAGTATTTTGTCTGGGACTCATTGCCTAGAGACTATTTGTGCTAGAGACACCTGGATAACCTCACAACTCTTTTAAGATCAGTTTGCTTCCAGCCTCCCAGGATTTTGCTGGTGCTCTGGGCAGAAATGTCTTGAAGTAATTCTTTGGAATTTTTAGGTATAAGTTATCCAGGCCTGCTGATTTGAAACGATTTATCCCCCGTACAAGGGTTGGGTTTTTTTAATATCTTTCTCAGCTCTTAACTGAGTAGTTCATCATCTTCATGTGAAAGAAGCACTTACTCTAGTTTCATTTTGAAAACAGAACAGGGATTTATTTATTGTACGCTGCTGCATTCCCTGTCTCATTATTAATGGCATTATCGTCTCTAGTAATGGGCTTGTATTATTGCTGGGATTTCATTTGTTCCTAATATACTTTCTAAAAGCTCCTTATTTTATGTTTCCCAGAGACAAATCCATGATGTTATTAGCCTCTCTTATCAATTATGTTCACTTCACAAATTATATTGATTCTTATCCATTTCTTTCTTTTTTCTTGTGTTACATTGTTGGATGTCCCCCATTTGTGACAGCTTCTTTCACTTCAGCCCTGCAATAGAAGGATCTAGGGCCAACGTTGCTTCTCTTTTGACTGTGGACTCACAGCTTTCTTGCCATAAAACAAACCTTCTTGAAGAAATATAAACTGTGTTTTACAGCAATGTTTTTTCTTCCAGTTAGTTCTGCTCTTTGACTCATTCAGAAATACCCAATGTGTATGTTCCAGATTGGATCTGCCCTACTTTTTGGTCTCAACGAATGTAATTGTCACAATTTTGGTCTCTATACAAGCACAGTCTTCTAGTCCAGTGATTAATTCACCTTCATCCTCCACAATAAAGCTGAAAATAAATTCACTTTGCAATGGCTTCTGAATTAGAATATTTTTAATTTTTTTTTTTTTTAGGAACTTTAATGATCTTGTACTACTGGTTGAAGGAAGCCCTTAGAGCACATGTCCCCGCACTAAGAGTCTCTACCATGTATCAGCCTTCCTTATTATTCTGCTTTAGCTTAATGCTCTCCTGCCTGTGCCATCTAGTCTTTATGCAAAAAAATGATTCCCCTATAGGTGTAAGAGTCAGATTATTACCTAAATCTTGGACAGTGGTGACAAACCTGTGGCGTGGATGGAGGAATGAGCAATGTTGCTGTAGCAGTAATGCAGTGCCCTTTCCTCTGTCCCCTTTCCCTACCCAGCCCCGCTCCTGAGAGGGGAGAGGGGTGCAGAGCCGCCTCTGAGGGGTGTCGGGGAAGGGAGAGGGGAAGGGAGCTTTGTCATTCCCCGGGAGTTTGTGTGCACACAGAATGAGGATCTCTGTAAATATCAAGCACTCCTAATTAGTAAATAATGCAATTAGCCTAAAAGCATTTAAAAATTAAGAGGCCTTATCTATTGCAAGACCTGTGAACTCAATTATCTATGGTTGGTCCACCTTTAGCTGAGGTCACTTTGTGTAGCTTCATGAGAAACCTTTAGAAGGCTTTCTAATGTCAAGATAATATGAAGTTTCCTTTTTAAACAGGTGATGGTTTATTTGTTGCATATAATCAGCATATAAATGCCAGTCTGGCATATTTATTTGTTTTATACCAGACCTTTGAGCAAAAGCTATTTGTGACTTGGAACCAAATGTTCTTCTTTGTCTTTGGCCTGAAGCAGGGGAATGTGATGATCTCGAAGTCCAAAATTACATCACTGTCATCTAGATCAGAATTTGGATGATGGTGAGTAAACAAATTATAACGTGTAAGTTAAGATCAGCACGTGACAGTATTGGCAGTGGCCTGGGCACATAGCCCATCCATTTTTCCCTGTAGCCTCGCTGCTTAAAAAATATTCCACACCGAGATTCAGCTGACTATAGTATTGGATTTAATACTGTCCTGCATTGTTAAGTGCTGCCTGTTGTTAAAATCAGCTTCATTTGGAAGTACAGAGATCAGGATCCCATTCCTGTAGGAGAAGGAAAACAAAAACCATTCAGCCTTTTTTTGTTCTAGCAGCTGTTTGTGGATACTGGACCCTGGTTACAATAAGCGGAGACAGGCGTGGTTTTCGTGTGCCTTGAACTAGCTGCTGATCCAAATACTACAGTATTAATGGAAATATTTCTGTAAATCTCAGTAGCTTTAGGTCAATCATATGGTCAAACTGTTTGAGTCTAACCTTTCATCCCTTTTCTACCTGTGGCAAAATGTCAGAAGATTATTGTCTTAAAGTAAGCAATACTCTATAATTGTTACCCCAGCTAAATCTATCTATCTCACATAATGATATTATACCAAAGCAAATAAAAGATGGTATTTTGTGGTAGCCGTGAGCAAAGAAGGGAGTGATCCAGGTCTCTAATGCTGATTCTTGCGGGATTTTTTCTGCTCTCTTCACATTGTAACCTCAAAAGTCCTCTCATCTCTATCAGTAGTGTTCGCCTTTGTAATCTTTAGGTATTGCATTAATTGCCATGTTGCATTAATTACCACTTTAACCATGAGCCTTCTCCTATATCCACGCATGGATAAAACTTAACCGTCTGCTGGCTTCTGGAAATAGCCAGCACCGAATAAAAGTGATCCATTAACTCATCGTAATTTCAGTCCCCAAACCAGGCTTGCGGGATGCAGATTAGTTCAAGAGATACTCGCTAACGCTGGAAGATGCATGTACAATTAAGTGTCTTCTTTATTCAATGGCTGTCTTCTTTTGTGTGGAATATAGCCCATTATCATTTATATGGGTATTTTATGTAGCTATACAGTTAGATGGAAGTGTAAGTATCCCCCTTCTTGCCCAGACTGTCTGTGACATCCCTTGTTTAAAGTATTTTCAAATGCTAATTAGGCTTTCACTGCCCCTGTCTTTAGTGTCTGCTAGAAGGCAGCTCCCATCCAGCAACCACCTTGAAGTTACCATAGATCTTGCTAATTATCTGTTTCCCCATAATTCCAATGGATAAGACCCTGTGCAATCTGTGACAAACGGTGCCTAAATTATGCAGTAAGTGCCCCTGGATCCTCTGACTTTCTAATGCAGCAAACTGGAAACACTGCATCTTCAGGTAAATTTTAAAAATTGAGATTATTATTGCATTCAATATAAAATGAATAATCCATGAAAGAAATCCCTTGCACTATTTGTCACAGTAAATTAAACTTGTTTTATCCTACACCTACATTTCTCCTCTGCTTCCGAAATGTACATGAAATGAAGAACTGAAGGGCAAGAAAATATTAGGGGCAACTGATAGCAGTTACACAGCTACAAGATAATTTGGGATTTGGGGCACCAAGGAAGCCCTGGGAAATGATTTGAGACTCAGGATTCAGAACTCAGCGTGAATGTCTCTGCTTAAAAGACAAGCTTGTAAAAAGCCTAGCTGGTTAACATGTTAAATGGCATGAGAGAAGTGCAATTTCAGTCTGTCTGCACATGGGAAAACAGTGCTGAGCTGCTCATAGCTGTGCTAAAGAGTATTTGGCAGAATATCACCTTCCAGAAAGCAACAGTTTTATGGCTAGATCCACACAAAGGGATCTTAAATGTTGCACTGCCTAAATTTTAGGATGGAAGGGTGTGTCTCAAGTAGTCAAGAGGCAAAACTAAAGAGAGGGTATGTCTTAAAGCTGGCCCTTCTCCTTACAGCGGCACAAGGACAGAGACGGGCCAAAACGCATCCTGACTCCGGGGGCCAGCCGGAGCCTTTGCCTGGGGGACTTTGGTTCCCACCCCAACTGCTTGAAAATAGGAATAGCGGTGCCCAGGGAACATGTCTACTATAGAGCTCTTAATCCAAGGCAATGCCGCTTCACTTCTGCTTGGTTTTGGGGGTCCTGTCTAATTGGTGAGCTCATGAGCTTTGTTTGTGGATCCAGATGGGCAAAGGGACGTGGGATGAGTCCCTTGCTGTTGAGTCCCCTCCAGGCAGTTTGCTGCCTTATTGAGGAAAATTTCTATCTATCTACTAGGTGGCAGATCACCCGAGATTTTTGAGGACTGAAACTCTAAAAGCCTTCAGGGCATCCCTTTGTGGGTCTATCTCTTAGACCTTCACTGTAATCCTAACCTGTGCCTGTACAGAGCCTGTACAGGGTAATTGCTAGCAATATTTGAATCCAGTTTTAGCTGGGGGAGAGGGAGACCATTAATTTGTTTCTTGAATGAAAACAAATTTGGCCACCGGAGGGTGATTCTGCAGTGCAGATTGCCAAGGGTACAGACATTAAACTATTGATTCATTATGCAAAGTGCAGGTTATTCTGGTACAGATGGTAAGAAGTTTTGATATAAGAGCTGCAGCTTTGATATTGCTTTTGTAATTCACTGATGTCTGCAGGATGAGCTGTTCCTGACCACTTCTCCTGTCTGCCCTTCACTTCAGGGGCACTGGGTGGGACTGGGATGCGCAGGACAGACTTCATTGCTTTTTTGTAGCACTGCGAAGATCCAGAGCAATGGCAAGGTTCTAGCTTGAAAATTGAGGTTTTATAGACCTGTCACTACAACTGTCTGTTAGGCATCCCTCAAATGATGTGTCAGACATATCATCCATAGGTGAGAAGAGCATTTCACAACTTCCAGGCATGAAGATGGCACAGCTCTCTAAACACATGTATCTCTTTGCAATGTAAAGCAGGTTAGACGTTTTCAAGTTGATTTCTTTCCCCTGTGTTGGAAGGATATCAAGGCCACTGAATTTCACCCAAACTGGTGTGCCACTTCCCCAGCTTCTCAGCTGAAAAGACAGACCAACATAGGAATCCACAGGCATTTCCACATACTGCCTCTCAACAAGTGTTTTGGCAGGCTGCTCTGAAAGCGGGTCGCAGACCCTCCAGGTCTCTAGAGCTTTCCAGGGAAGTTGGTGGACTCCCATATTCCTGGGACATTGTGTTCCTCAGCAAAAAATCTGGTGGGCAACAAGAATCCCTGGGAAAAGTCATGGCTGATGTCTCATGATCAGCCACCCCTGGCCGGCTGTCAGCCCTGTTTGACAGACCACTGGCTCCTTTCTGGCCCCATCCTGGCAGCAAGCTGGCTGCATGGAGAGCTTGGCTCCATGTCCCTCTGCCTGGCAGATTGCAGAAGAGCATGTTGCATTTTGGAGATACTGCAATGTCCCTGCTTGAAAAACATTCCTCTGTTGCCAAAATAAAAACACTAAAGATTTTTTGCTTCCACTAAGAATCTTAAATATAACATTTGGCTTTTTTGGGTTTTTTGGTTGGTTTTTTTTTTTGTGTTGATTACATGCAAAATACTCCAAACGTTTCCATTCTGGTTTTTGGCCTGCCCTCCAGGACCCACTGAGGAGATGTTTAGAGCCCAGCTACATCCATAGCTTAATTACGCTCTACTGGCATCAACTACATAAATAGAAAAAAGGATTGTTTTTCTTCAGACTGTCTTCTAGCACTCTTATGCTGTTGGAGCATTAGCTGATACAGGAACAGATGTACAAATCACCTGGGCTGTGTACCCATGTACTGGGGGCTTTTCCAAAGGGATGCATTACGATCCAGCTGCACTCACAGTCGGTGAGGCTTAACACTCCAAAAGCCTTTTGTTCTCCTCAGTTCTGCCCTACATTAAATATTTGAATTGAGGATGACTTACTCCTCTGCTTAAATTATATCTAAAATGGAGGACTACATCTTCTCTCCAAGTGAATAAAGAGAGACAGTGGAATTGTCTGAAGTAATACTCATGGTGAGAAGATCCACTTTTGCCATTCTAGCAGTTCACAGTATTATTGGCTTGTTCCTTTGTATTAAATCTTTTCCCATTTTTTCTGCTATAAAAATGTAATTTGCATCATGTCTTTTTCCCAGGAGGGAGATGCTAGAAACTCCTCAGGAGCTGATTAAGATTTTTCTCACTGAGTTCACATTTGTCTTGTAATGATTTGTGAGTAGCCTGACTTGTTTGAAATACTAATGCTAGAAGTTTGGTTTAATTGACTCAGCCCTCGATCTTCTATAAACTTCATGAATTCTTTCTTAATTTCTTTCATTACAATGGCCTGCACAAGAAGTGGATTAGCAATCATCATTAAAATGTCATTTATATTCTGCATGACTTCATTCTCCAAACCTCCTATATTTTATACCTGCAAGATGGAATTTTTGTGATAATTTCTGCAAAAGTGACAGGACCATTGCAAAAAGGAAGTATATGCTGAAGATACAAAGAGCTGTGTTTAACTTTGACTCCAGCCAAAGGGGTTTTGTAATGGAACCGCACCTATTGATCTAATACTTGTGATGTTTTCCCATCATCCATGCAATCCAGGACTGCTCTCTAAATCACTTAGTTCAGCTCCTTTTAAGACTTCCTTTGCATCACAGGACAATGGCATACCTTTCATACACTTACACCTCTTCATATGTTATCTGCTAATTAATGCCCTTGAAAACAGTTTCTCTGGTCTCCGCTAACTAATCAGGCAGCAGAGAGTCCAACCTATTAGCCAGCACATTGGTGAATATCTCAACATCAATATAGAACAAGCAGACAGTCCTATGAGAGGCAAAATCAAATTTGTCTTTGTTAAGTTTCAAGTCAATTAAAGTTGGGTTTCTATTGATTTTGAAATTTGCTGGGATTCCAGGAAACCAACTTAACAGGGTTGCAAGCCAAACTCTTACTCTATTTAATGCCTCAGTAAGGTTTTTCTTCCTGCTCATTTTAGTCTTCTACCATTTCCTCACATATTCCTTCACATTTATTTCTGTTAAGCTTTTCTAGCTGTTTTTCACCCAGGATCTGAATTCCTGCAATATGTCAGCTGTTAACCTTGGTGTGTAGCCTGAGCTTCTAAAACTTCTTTATCCATCCTATCAGTTTTGCCTAAATGGGAATAACCACTTGCAAATGAAACACACTTTGTGATTACGCCTCTGAAGTATACCCTGTTTAACACACCTCAAAATACCCCTGTAAATGTAGGAAATGGTGATTCCTTCTATTTTGCTGAAGGTAAATGATGGTAATGGAACCATTAGGATCAAGGAAGGATTTTAAGCTCCTAAAATCTAAGCTCTTCCTAGATTTAGGAAAAACTTATTCAAAACAATGCAAAGCTGAAATCCTAATAGTCTCTGTGTAAGTATTCCTTGGGTTAACTAAACTCTTTTTTTCTTATTTACACTAGTGTTCAGCTTCTTCATTCTTTACAGGACTAACTAGCTGGCATA
The DNA here is from genome assembly GCF_026419915.1 of Harpia harpyja. NCBI lineage: Eukaryota > Metazoa > Chordata > Aves > Accipitriformes > Accipitridae > Harpia > Harpia harpyja. The sequence goes on along the minus strand of NC_068945.1, from coordinate 37,575,177 downwards.
TAAGTCAGGTGTCCCACTGCCCAGCCCCTCAGAGGCATGACTTCGTAGATATTCTCAGACCATGCCTAACACATACCGAAAGAATTACATGTTTCACAAAATAAAGAGATCTTCTAAACTTTCTTTTATATCAGCAACACCAATAGGAAATCTTTGTGTGTATTGACCTAATGCCTGGCACATTCTTGCAGGAAAAGGGAAATCTGTCCAACTTCTCCTCCTGCCCGAGGGGATTCAGATCTCCTTCAGATCTCAGGTTGATTGGGCTAGAGAATCATCATAGAATCATAGAATGGTTTGGGTTGGAAGGTACCTTCCAGATCATCTCATTCTAACCCCTCCTGCCACAGGCAGGGAGACCTTCCACTAGATGAGGTTGCTCACAGCCCCATCCAACCTGGCCTTGAATGCTTCCAGGGATGGGACAGCCACAACTTCTCTGGGCAACCTCTCCCAGTGTCTCGCCAACCTCACAGTAAAGAACTTCTTCCTAATATCTAATCTAAATCTACCCTCCTTCAATTTAAAACTGTTACCACTTCTCCTATCACTACACTCCCAGTTAAAGAGTCCCTCCCCATCTTTCTCATAGGCCCCCTTTAAGTAATATCACTTGGAGAAGGCAGTTGTCATCATCGCATTCCAGGAAGCTCCTGGATTGCTTATCCCCTGCTGTGTTGTCCCTCCAACAGTTATCGGGGTGGTTGAAGTCCCCCATGAGGACCGGGGCTTGTGAACATGAGGCTGCTCCTATCTGTCTATAGAGGGCCTCATCTGCTCTGTCTTCCTGGTCGGGTGGCCTGTAGCAGACCCCCACTGTAATGTCACCTGTCCCTGCCCTCCCTTTCATCCTGACCCACAGGCTCTCAGTCGGCTCCTCATCCATCCCCAGGCAGAGCTCCATGCACTCCAGCTGGTCACTGACACAGAGGGTGGCACCCCCTCCTCATCTGCCCTGTCTGTCCTTCCTAAAGACCCTGTGTCCTTCCATTCCATCACTCCAGTTACAGGATCCATCCCACCATGTCTCCATGATGCCAATAAGATCAGAGCCCTGCAGGCGTGTGCATGTCTAACTCCTCTTGTTTATTTCCCATGCTAAGTGCATTTGCATAGAGGCATTTAAGTTGGGCCCCCAGTGAAGCTGACTTACTGGCTGGAATTCCTTTGTGCAGCTCTTCAGGTGGTCTTCTGCTGACCTGTGATCCTTCTCCAGGCTCTGGGCGTCTATTGCTGGCACTGGCATCAAACTGTTCGGAGTGGGATGGATTGAGGTTCCCCTCCCCTGGCAACTTTAGTTTAAAGCCCTCTTCACCAGCTTGGCAAGCCTATGACCGAAGAAAAAGAGAAAGAAGGAACACACCTGTATCTTAAAAGTACCTGCACTTCTTCAGGAGTGAAGGGACCAGCATTTTAACCCCTGCTGCTGGGACCATGACTTTTGAATAGAAAATTGAAAAGCAGTGCTGGGAACAGCGCTTCTAGGTTGGGAAAATTGGGGTTGGAATGCCTCAGGTCTCCTCATTTTGTGGGCAGATAAGGTTGGACATGATCACCACCTCTTCCTCTACTCTCAGCTGTCATACTTTTGCAGGGACAAGCCATGCTTGCTGCTATTGAAAAAAAGTGTGGGTATCTGTCATGAAGAGCTGGCTACAGGCTCCCAGGTAGCACAGAGGTAGGGAACTCACGTCCCAGTATGGCAGCATGGCACTCAGCTCCCTTACCTTCAGCAGAAAGCTTCTAGCTCAGCATCTTGGCTCTTTGGACTTGCCATTTTGTGGCACCTAAGTCCCCACTTGCTGAATGCTAGGCTTATTTCGGGTTCTCCCTTGATTTCTGGGCATCCTTTCTCTCTGATCAGTGCTTCCCCTCTTATTCTGCTGAACTCCATGCTCATTTTTTATAGAAACTAAAAGTGGGATATATCCTTTTTCACAGTTTAATGATTCCTGTTAAGTGGTCATGTTCTTTTCACTGGTATAGTGTGGTACATGGCATAGTGCAAAAGCCATGGGTGCTAGTGAAAGCCCATAGCTGGCTGCAATGTGTATGAGGTGCCCCACTTATATATACCAAGGAAATTCTCTCTGCCTCTCTCAAGAGTTCCTTTTGTGGGAATTTAACACTTTTTTGAAGAGTTCCTCCTTCTTTATGTCAGTCTGGCCTGGGATTTCTTTCAATCCAGTGTTATTTCTTCTCTCTCAATTCTCCAAATTATCTATTTTTTAGGTCCTTGCTTTCAAGCTCCTGAAATCTCTTATCTATATCAGTAACTGTATCTGAATGCTTGTTTAAGCCTGCCTCAACTTCAGTCACTCTACCTTTTATTGTAATTCCCTGAAAGAGGCTTGCATCAAAGCTTCCATTGATGTTAGCTCAGACAGTAATTCTCTACTGTCTGCCAATCTTCCTCTGTTGTACTTTGTTTGCAGCACGTTAGGCCTCCGGGATCTCCTGGGGTCCCAGTGCTTCTCTCTGGCTGCTTCCAAAGGCATTGGTAATATCAGAAGTGCACCTCTCTACAAGTGTGTTGGCATCAGGGATCACCAAATATTTTTCGGTGAGGCTTTGAGGTATTTTGCATTCTCTAAAAATCATTGAAAAGGGCACACCGATGGCTGCTTTGGATAACTACTACAGCCTTCAAGACATACCCATTGCTCTGAACAGCCGCTCCTATCCATTTTTTCTTTTAGATTTCTGAACTTTTCAGGTTTTAATAGAGGGTGAGTTCAGCCTCTGTGGTCCAGTTTGGGACACGTCACTCATGGTTGCACTCCCATGGCACTTCTACATGCAGATAATATAGAATTACTGAGGAAGGTGTATTGTCAGTCCTGACCCCACTTATTATGTAAAGTTGGCCACCCAGCCCCAGGTCTACAGGCTCAAGCTTCTCCTTTTGCCAAGAAGCAAATTCCCATGATTAAACTTATTTCTCATTTATGCCTTTCCTGCCATATGAATATGGAAAAATGCCTGGTCCTGCATTTTGCATTTCTTTGAAGATGGTCTGTGCCTTCATCCTTCCTCCTAGTTCTCATGCTTCTAATACAGAGTAGAAGAAATGCCGCCGCCTTCCTCCTCTGCCCTTTCTTCACTGTCTTCTACCACTGCAAAAGTCATTTATTAGCTCCTTGAAATTGTTGTACTCAGTCTGAAATTGTTCTCTCCTCAGCTTCTTTTCCTGCCAGTACCTACCCAGATTGAAACCAAACACCCCACCCAGTTATGAGGCTTCCTGATGTGCTTTCCCTAGCTAAAGTTAAAAGTATATATGTAGTTATCTAATGTTGCAGTGCTCAGGAAAACATGATGTAAAATGTGTAATTACGAGACTCTGAGGAGACAGGTGAATCCTAAATCCCATCTTCCTCTGGATTTTGCATGTCTCTGTGTGAACTACACACAGCTCACATGGGATTAATTTCCCAAAATGCTCATCTGGAGATAGATAGCCACAGTCTCCAAGAGCCCACCACAGAGCCTGCTGTTAAAACTGTGCCGAAAAACATCGCAGTTCTCATCTGCTATAAATCTGCCCTTTGGTGAACGTTACCCCTCGCACTGAAGCAACTCTGACACCAAGGGCAAAAAGCCCAGGAGGGCTCCCACGTAGGGCAGAGAAGCTGGTAACACGAGGAGCACCCCACACCGTGCTTTGGGTCAGAGCCCAGACTCGCACGAAAGTCTCAGCTCACGTTGTTTTTTGGACGGTTTGGTAGCTCAGCTGTGCGCTTCAGAAACACAGAAAAGTGGGCAACTATCTAAGTAGCGTCTGCTCTAGCAGCCCGTTTAGACCTGGTGGAAATACCACGTGTTTCATACCAACCCTGATGTTTATTGCTGCAAAGGCCCTTGCTTTCCCCTGAGCTTGGGTTTACAACAGTACTGCAATGAATCCTACAGCTCCCATGCTCCCCGTCACGGGAACTGTAGGGACAGCCTAAAAGAGAGAATTCTGCACAGGTGATATTACTCCCCTCTAAATTAAAACATGGAAACCTCTGTCACTTTCTCTGGAGATGAAGAAATCAATCAGCAGTCCTTGCCCTCCAAGAACAGGTACATATGAAACTGTTTCCTTTGCTTTAATCTAAAGGGATATTTGTACATTCTGCTCCTGGTTTTTTTGTTCAGTTCTCTCCTTGCCCACGATCTCATAACCGTGATTTAGGTGCTAATATGCTGCAGTGAGTTCCCATCCCCAGGCAGCTTCATCATCACCAAGCTGTGCAGGCTTAAACTCTTAACCTGTCATAATACCAAGATTAAGACTCGTCATACATTTGAACGGTTCGAAAGCCCATCTCTCCTTCACTACTGGACACTATCTCTCGCTCAGTGAAAGGCAAAATCAATTGCCCCCCACATGAAACAGAGGGAAGCCAAGTGGGCAGTTTCCATGGCATTTTACAGCATTATAGCCCAGGTCCCTGGCCGTGTTTCTTCTATGCTTCTAGTTTTGCTGTTCACAGCCTTCCTGGTCTTTGTGGATGAAACAGCATAATTTCCTTTTTCTCCTTCATGCTGCTGATAATTTGAAGTGATTTTAAATGACCATAAACTTGCATTGTAGTGACACACAGATCCTTATGACTTTTAGATCACGACGCAGCACTTCTTTGCATTACTCGTGTTAAAATCCGTAAGTCATAGTTCTTTCCAATACGTCATTTGTCATTTCTTAAGATAGCCCCATTTCTAACAGTAATCATAAGGATTGAATAAATACATAGCGTCTCATTTAAGAAGGTAAATGACGGTGAGTCATGAGACCATGAAAGCTCACTAGGAATGTTACGGGTAGCACAGGACCTGCTTGCAGAAAGGATTTCTTGCTTTGTGCTGTGCAGTCTCAGAGGGTGTATGCATGTGTGTGTTAGTTATCTCCTACTTGCCTGTACAGTAGAATAAAAGCAGTTGAACAGTAGTAAGCCTGGATTCTCACTGCCAGACAAAAGCTTAAATCAAAACAAAAGAGGAATGCTGTGGTTCTTCACTAAGCACAGACGGTAGATATGCTAAAATGGGGTATTTACAGGAGCCAGACAAAAATAACTTCATATGTAAAAAGCCTCTCCTTTTTTGCAGTTCATATCAGTCCGATTTCTATCTTGCCTTCAGTGATCAGGAAGAAAAGAGCTCCTATTGTTTAGTGACATTTCCGAATATTTATAGTTCTCTAGTAGTAACCTTTGTTTGGTAGATAGTGGAGTTTGCACAGCATGCTGAGTATGTCATTAAACATTTGCCTGAAGATCTGGGTGTTAGCATCAATGACAGAGTTTCCTAAACATGTCACATTTTCTTTGGCTGTCATGAAAAATTATAGCTACTGTGACTCACACTTTAATAGCAGCTATTTGTGATATTTTAACCTAATGTACAGCCTCAGAGGAGAAACAACAGACACAATAAAGCATCTGCCAGTGACTTGCTCAAACGAAGGGACTCCGAGCATTATTAGGATGCCAAATTAAAGAGAAAAGGCTCTTGTGTCAAATGCTAAAGGGTCTTGGTGTTTGTTAACTTCACTGTAATTTATGTCTTATCTCTGAAAGCATAAAAAGAGAAAGAAAAGAAACATTCCTTTCCTCTCTATTGTTTCTTTCTCTGTGCTTAGCTGCATAGTTCTTCTGATAGGAAGGGTTAAATACTTTTAAAAAAACATGATGAACCATTACACTTTTTATTTTTAACAATTAAAATACTTGATGGGAAAGATTACCTTCTAGTGTATCTTAGTAATGTTATTTTTTTCAATGTAGATTTTTTAAAGTAATACAAAAATTGAATGATATGGGTATTTTGGATGCCATATGGAAAAAAGATATTTGTGTTACATTTCTCCATCTTTTCTCTTAATCATCTTGCTCTTTTCTGTAAAAGAAAGCCAAAACCCAAATTATTCCAGGTGTCTGTAACAGGAAAACTGTTCTTTTCCTGCTCATCTGGATTCTTTCCCTGTTTTTGCCAAAACTTCTTGTGCCACCATTACATACATCAGGAAATTTATCTGTGCCCTAATTTGTCTGTATGTAAAAGGAGAATAGAAACACTTGTCTCTTTCCTAGTTAAATTCAGTCGTATCTGGAAGTGTTTTAAAAACTTGGAGGGAAGATGAAATAGTTGCAGAAATGATATGTTCTTGATTTATATAAATTCAGAGATTTATCCCATATGATTAGGATGACAATGCCAAAAGCCAAGCTCCAAAGGAAACACAAATAACTGCCACTGATAGCAGCCAGTTAACAGATTTTCCTGTGATGGAGCTCTTGAAGTCTGTTTTAAAAGCACAGATGAATACATCATTCTGGAGCAATATCATCAGCCACCTAGACCTCTTCGCCTTGGAGTAAAGGAGCCACTGTAGGATTTATAACAAAGGACCAAACTCTGCAGTCCCATGTGTGGCTTCACTGTATATCATTTTCTTTAAAGTATTTGTTTCCCCACAGGAAAAAAAAAATCCATGAAATGTGATGTTGTTTTTGCTTGTCCTCATGGACGTTCAGTAAATCAGGCCACATTACAGCAGCTATGTTCACATTTCAACATAAAACTGTGATAACACCTAAGCAGCTTTGTGAAATATGTTCTCAATAAACAGGACTGAAAAATAAAGTTGCTATCTGAATTAAAGAACAAAACAATCTTAAGGAAACGTAGATTCCCTTTTCAGACCTTATTGTCCAATATATTGTATCTGTTAGGCTGACATCTGCAAATTTATAAGATTTTATTGGAAATTTGTTGATTACACTCTTTAAGCAAGGCACCTAAGCAAGATTTGCAGGAAAGGAAAAGTCCAGCTGAGATCATCTTCCTAATTATCCGCAAACTGCATTTTCTTTTTTCATGGACTGCATTCACCCCTCTGAAACAAGTCTCATGTTTCTATCATCGGATGTGTTAGCACAAGTACATCCATCACTGTGTGCCTTACCTTTACATTGTAATGCAACTCTTGATCCTTCCGCTCAGAAACACCAACATGCATTTCTGCCTGCTAATGGTGTATCTGGATGAGTGCTATCATACATTACTTTTCATAAGAGGATTATGAAGACAGAACTGAAGTTTTTTATTATAGTTTGATCACAAGGAATGTGTGAACGTTGCATTTCTCTCCTCAAAATTTAAATGGAATTAGTTAGTAGAACTGAAGGATTGCAGCTGTCATATGTTGTTGTAAGATTATTCAGAGACAGAACTAACACTTGGAATCCTACTAAGATTATCCTTTCAAACCAAGATTGCAAAAAAGGAAAGAGTACAATCTAAGTGGCAGGTCTCTTCAGAACAGGTGTTTCAACACTTCGTAAAAAGAACAGGAATTTGGCACAACGTGGAGGTAAACTGAGTTGCTAGTGAAGGACAGAGAAAGGGGGAGAAGGAGGGAGGGAGGTTACAGAAGGAAAAGCAATCTACAACAAGGTGGAAGAAAGCATAAACCATCCTGATTTATATTTTTTCTCCACCCCCGCTGTTGATTGCTTTTCCTTCTAGAGACACATCTTTTCTCTTCTTCTACAAGGTGTGATGTGAACTGATTTACACTGCCTTTCCAACAGATAGTTAACCCACCCTCCTATTCAGGAAAAAACATTAAAAAATTAATAAACTTTACCTTGTTCAACTAGCTTTATTTGTCTTCACTGGCTGTTTTTTATTTCATGCCAATCAGCTATGTTGGTATTATATAAAACACCACTGAATTTGTTGCTATAACTAGTAATAATAAGAAGTATGCCGCACTGCCTTAAGTGAACCACACAGCAGTAGGCATTTGGAAAATGTCAGACATAAACGAGCCTTGGATTGTTTTGTGCTTAGCAGTACCATACAGGACTGACTATCGGCTGTGCAATGGGTAGAGCTGTGTAACGCATAGAGCTCCATTTTTTCCCTGTTTAACAACTCTGATGATATAAATTGCCATTCCTTTTTGCAGGAGCTGCTTAATGGGCAGAGGAGTGAAGAAGAGGCAAAAGACTCTCACAAAGCTGCCCCAGCCTTGCCCTCACACAGCGTTAGGGCAAGAGGGTGAAGGCGGCTACGTGAGCAAAACCACGTCCTTGCAGGCAACCATGCTGAGTCCCCTCCCGAAAGGACTGAAGCCAGCCTTGTGATCCACAGTGCAGCCAGGTGGGCAGAGGAAGCGCCCAGGTAGCCATGGCCTGGGTCTAGAATGAGCCAAACCCTGTAGGAGCTCATTTTTGCAAGCATGAGATTCACTTGCACGTTCGAAACACCGTCTTTTCTTTGTAACAGACAGTTTACATAACACTGCATATAAACACTTCAAAGATATAAGGAGTAGGGACTACTTGTGACATATGCGAGAAGGAAATTTCCAAACTTAAAGACAAAATGTTGCATTTGTTGGCAAATAATTCCTCAAGGATCACATCTGGAAAATGCTGCAAAGTAGGACAAAAAAGCATTCCTATATTTTCAACCGAGCTTTTCTGAGAAATCCTTTGGGTTTATAGTAACTTTTTAATACAACATCAACATTTGAGAAGCTCAGGTGTTATGAAATGCAAACCACGCTGAGTCACTGCTTCCAGTAGTGAATTCCAATCAGGATTAGTTCTACCCCCAAAACGGTCTCCCTTAGGGGTGCTCCTTGTGCTAACGAGGCCAGTGGGGTTCTTATTTCCCTTTTCACGTCATCTTTCCTGTGTAAGCAACCGTTTCCCATTCTCCACCAGCCCCTCTGAGGTTTCAGATCTGACGGTAGAGGACAGCAACCCGCAGCCCCTGGTTTTAGGGTGACAGAAACAGCAGTTTCCCATTCGCGCTGATGTGGCTGCTGGGCTGAAGTTCCTTTTAGGAGGAACCTGCCGCCCTGCCACTCTGGGCAGTGATGCGGTGGCTTTCCTGACTCTTTGCTGTCTGCTTCCAGACTGATGGCTGCCTTCCACTTGCTGAGCACTTGCAGACCACCTGCATTGGACCTCGCCGCTTTTCAATCTGCTGAGGGCTCATGTGTTTATATCAGAGCCTCTGCCTGTTGCTGGTGGTGGAAGAAAGGATCTGGATGGCTCTTGTTTCAGTCCCAGTAAGTACAGCAGCGTTTTTGCACATCACCTCCTGTGTCCTGTTGGCCTTTTAATGTGAGGTCCTTTGGGGCAGTAACTCTTTGTTACAGAGATTTAATAGAGCACCCAGTTGACAGAGCTGCACTGTCTGCTAGGGGCCTCCAGGAATACTAAGAGCTTGAGAGCAAGAATAGGATTTCGTGTCTGATGCTCATGTGGAAACAAAGACAGCTTTTCAAAGGTCTTTCTCTACAGCCTGCACCAAAGTGACCTGTCAGGGTTTCATCTCAGCTTGACATTTTGGCAGTGCTCTTCAGGTAAGAACTGAGAAGGTTGGATCTTGTCAGAACTTGACTTGAAAGGATTTTCAACAGTTCTGTTTCTTTTTCCCTTCTGGCAGGGAAAAAAAAATGTTTACATGTGGGAATCTCATGAAGCAGAAAATCCAGCTTTTAGACTGCATTCCCTCTTGGTGACAAAGGGCACAAGAGTGACTCAGTCCACATCATGGCCTCAACACCATTTGCATTTAGAAGAAGGGCTGCTCACCATCCCTGCAAGAACGTTGTGCCATTTCTCAGGCTGTCTTTATCTAGATGCTATATTTAAAAAAATGTTCAGTTCTGAGTCTGCCTAAAACTCATACCCCCGCCTTCTAGCACAAACAGCATATTTTTAATACAAAATAGACCCCTCATCTTTGCCCTTAGGTAAGTGATACAGTATGAAGTAAATAGGCAATATAACATTTCTTTTGTGTTCTATATTATAGCATAAGGTATCAGAAACAATACTCTGGCACAGTAGTACTGACACCTTTGCAAATGGTTTTGTGCTGGCTCACCCACCATATTTTCCTTCCATGGAAGAAAAATACTGCGAAGCCACTTAGGAGGAAATGAGTTCTGGAGGTAGTTAATCATTTGTGCAAGTGCAAGGTGTGGGATGGGAGATACGATTCACAGGCAGCAAACAGCAGCAAGACACTGAGAGAATGTGTATTCTGAGTGCTATTAATTTGCATTGAGTACACGGGGCTAGGAGAAGTGGTCTAGTTAATTAAACCATCTCACTGAAATGGATTCAAAATAGGTTTAGTTTAGCATTAAAATCAGCTTTAGCCTACATTCCACACGGGTTACATTGGGATAATTTATTCTACATCTGAAAAAGTTCAGATATAAATTATGCGGTACTGCTGGTTTTATAGAGCAGAGTTACTTGTGTAAACGTTCCTCAATATCTGCATGCTGTTCCTCTCATTTCACTCATTTGAAAATGTCAGCACAGACAAAAAATTAAGGGATGCGATTCATGAAAGGCTGATTGTTGCAATAGACAAAGGTGAAGTGACCCACTGGAAGTCTGTGGTAGCTTTTCACCTCCAGATATCTGGAACAAAAACACTGGAGTTTGATAACGTCTATTTATTCCTTTGTGTTCACCCAGTGAATCACAATGCAAGTCAGTAGGGTTAGCTCAGACTTACAATATTGGGAGCGATGTATGTCTACGTTGAAGAACACTGATGAGCCAGGTAGAGGAAGTCAGACTAAAATAACATCTGTTTGATCAGCACCTGTCTCTATTCACTTTTATTATCTTCATCACATTCCCCATACAATAAAATGAGTGTTATTCGCGTAGATAATACATAAGGGAGAGGAGTCCACTATGTACACAGATGGTAGGCCTTCATCTCAAATTAAAATTATCATCTTTTGGTAGCCCAAAATTTGTTTAAATGAAAGCAATAAAGCCCACAGGAGTGCAAGGAACAACCGTATTGTTGTATGGCTACCCCATTTTCTTCGACAATGAAAGATTATCTTTAATTTAAATATTTTTTTAATTTTAATTTCATCTGAGGTTTTACCATCTGTGTGTGCACTGAACTCCTCCCTGTGCTCTTAGCAAAGCTCTTAGTCTCTCAACTTGGGATCTAGAAATAAGACAGGCTGGAGAGATATTCAGCAGAACCAATCAAAATTGACTTTAAAAAAAAATTTTAATAACTGGAAAGTTAAAGAGCTATTCAATGTGAAGTTGTATACACTCAAGTTTTGTATTTTCTAATATATTCCACTAAAGAAGAATGAATACCAGAAATACACTAGAATACTTTGGCAATAATTCCACAAGGTGCTACAAATTGTAAAGAATATGGCTCACCAAAAGCATTACTGAGTACCTAAAAGCTTGAGCTCACGGTCAGATTTATGGTCAAGGGAATCATCATCTTTACAGTCCCCAGAACAGTTCTGCTATTGTCACCTGGGAGCATTTGGGAGAATAAGATTAATCTTGACAGGGTTTGTAGGACTGGCTCCTGAGAAACCATAGTCATAGAAGAAGGGAAGATGTCCAATCCACACAATTTTGTACTCATGGAGAGTCCCTGTATGAAAGTGTTTTCTCACTTCTGTTATTCAGTGTGTGAGGCAGTACAGGGACAAACAGGAATTAGGCTACTAATGTTAACAGTGCCTATTACAGAGGATTTGCATTATGTCCTATTCCCAAGGTTAACACCTGCAAGTGCAGGGAACAGTGGACACCCAGCAATTCATAGGAAATCAAAGTCTGAGATTTTTAGTAAGTATATAAATTTTTTGTCACTCCTTCCACACGTTGTAGTCATCCTGCCACCTAGCATTTCAGCTTACTTCATTTTCACCAGTTGTATTCCTACAACATACACTTTGAAATCAATATGGTGTGTAAATTGCAAACTAGCACAGTCATGGTATCAACACATCCAACAAGGTTCCTAAACAAGACATGACAAACCAATGCGTGAAAATGGGATACTGTGAACGAAATTGTCATTCAGATCAAAGAGATCGAAAAGAGGTGATCTATAAAACCATGATTTAAAATACATATTTTAAATTTCCATCTACCAGTCTCTTCCAAAAGCATGCATTGCTTTTCAATACACAGTTTCAACATACAATTTCAATGCACATAAAATTCCTACTAAGAAGCCATATACTAATAGGAGACAAGTAAATTCAGATGCAAGGTGGCTGACAGGCCACAAAATGCAAAACAAACAGAAAATAATCAACTAATTTGTCTCCCCTTGTGATGTTTCCCTCACATATAATAACTGGTCTTAGTATCCTGAAACAGACAGTAAATGGATACCTACAAAACTGACTGCAGATAGGTGAAGTGTCATTAATTAAGCAATAATACCCTTTGAAATCAGTCATTACCAGCAGTTTTTGGTTATGGGCCATTAATATTTTAACTAGCAAGTCATTAATAGTGGTAATAACCAATTCTAAGGGGATTATTGCTTGAATAAACTATTTTAATGGTTTTAAACCTTCTGAAAAGCTTGGTCTCTTTTAACTTTAAATCTGGCTCCCTTGGAATGCCTCTGCACGAAGAGCTATTTCTATTCACACAGAAATACAAGTGTTGCTACAAATACACAACACAATCTTGCATGGAATTTGTTCACAAAGTGTATGGCAAAAGGTCTCCCCTGCCTGTATTATTATATCTGTGATGTTGATTCTCAGTCATGGCTTCTCTCATCTGCCTGCTTTCTTTTCTGATGACTGCTCTATAGCTTGCCTTGATCAGGGAGTCCTGAGACAGTTCAGTCATAGCCTCTAATCCCATCTCTTGCATCAAGCTGTGGCTCTCTTTTGATTTAGCTAGGTACGTACAATTACTCTCAGATGAGCTTCTGAGGGGCAAAGAGATATAGTTTAGTCCAGGCAATATTATTTTTGTGCCTGTACACAGAGTAAGCCTAATATTTAGACTCTGTCCCTCTATATCTATTAAAATACTGGAATTTATTTTACAGATATCTCCCCAACAAGGTTAAATCATACAACTCAGGAGAAATAAGTTGACACAAAAATGTATATTTCATGAGAATAGTCCCAGGTCTATATCATCTTCACATGAATATAGCTAGAGATAGGAAAGACAGATAAGAAAGATAAGACATAAAGAGCCTCTTACCCCTCTGGAAAGCAGAGATCACTTTCCCTCAGGAGACACAGTATTTCCTAACTTTGATCCTATCAGGCTAGCTGGGAAGGAAATGGTATCTGGTTTATGACACTCCAGAATTCCCATCTCTAAGCCCCTACTGGAAATTTAACTTTCTAAGCAGTCAACCCTTTCCTGGGCTCAACAAATGTATCAAAAAGGCAACAGACAAAATCCTGGCCTCAATACTTGTATTGTAGGCTAGAGCAACAGGGTCCAAGACTGTCCAGAAAGCAGAACCAGGAGTAGGCAGACAGCATCATGGCAAAGTATATCAGATATTCTCATATTCTCTTTTTTTTTTTTTTCCCTCACCCTCATTAAATTATAGTCTGTCTTTATAAATGGCCATTTTCCCCAATATATTTACAGGAGTTAAGTCTTTGTAACAGTCATCCATTTCTAGAGACGTACAGCAATGCCACCTTTCAGATTTGACAATTGTTTTGAATTGTCAAGAACAATAACTGTTCTGGTGGGCAGGTTTTCTATCAAGGCTCCATCCCACAATATTTCAATACCCAATTGTTGGGCCTGACAATTTCTGAGGGTGGAATTGCTGCCAAACACAACCCAACAGCACCATGGGTGGGACTCTGCCGAGGACTCAGTCAAGTAATCTCAGTCACTTCAGCATCTCATAGTGGATGATTTCACACAAAAATGTGAGAATCCCTGTGGTCAATTCCACAACTACTGAATATACAACAAATTGGCATCATCTGCCCCCAAAGCACTGCTTGTGTGCATTATGAATACACTTGCCAAAAAAAAAACCAAAAGCATGAATTAACTGGTATATTGGATCTTTTGAAATAGAATTGACATTGAACACAACCAATGCAAATGTCTCTAATGGCCCTTTTTGTGCTTCCTCAGAAGCCCAGGTAATAGCAATGTCTGCCAGCAAATCCACAACTTTATTGAGTCCTGTCTTTAATGCTTCACTTCTTCCTACAGATACAGCAGTCACCCAGAGCTCACAGGAGAGCTCTGTTCCCAGCTTCTCCCCACTTGCTCCTTATTCCCAATGACCATAGTGTGCCTCTTTCTGATTCCCTCTCTAGCTGTCTTTTTTAAGCAAACTTTTTTCAGATAATAGCCGCATTTTCATACAGAAACAAATCAGCACATTCATAGATATCAGATGATGCATGAGAGGTTTGTAAATTAACAGATAACAATCACTATAGCTATGCAGTAATTATTACAATGGGGGGAAAGGGTGATTTAAGAGACTAGTAATAAGACAAGGAATCTCACTTTGGGACCATTAGTTACAATTCTGCCATGTCAACAGCGACCAAAGGACATTACCTTGTCCTGTTTGAACAAGCTGTTTGGTGGCTTGTGCTAAAGTACTGACAAAGTCAGTGATGATCTTACAGATTTAGAAATGGAAAAACCACAGAGTTTCTTTTCTGCTAGGAGATACTAAAGCTCATCCCATGCCCGTGCATCCATTTTTCTGCTTTATAAAAGGAACTACTTTATGGAAAAAAAGCCTTTGTTTTCAGGCCTAGAAACTTAATCACTGAGAAGGAGCTATGGGTTCTGGATCAATAAGTAGAAGGCTGTTCTTGGCATTTCCCATAGGACTGGCCATGGTTTCACTCCATGGTCCTATGCATGTCTCATGGGTATGCTAATCCAAGACTGAGCGAGCCATCATCATAAAGGGTAAATACAGGTGGCAATACAGCAAACATAACAAACTACAGGAGCGGGGAGCCTCACTGCGGAAGTTCGTTCCTTCAGGTTATGGTGGAGCTGGGAACACATAGGAGAAAATGTGTGAGGCTCCCAAAGCGATTGTACTAAACCCAAACCTGTTGCAGTGTGGGGACAGAAACCAGCAAAGAGAGGCCAGGGTAACAGTGAAGACTGGCTTCTCTCCTTTCTCTGTTTTTGCTGGGTAGAAGAGGGTCTTAGTTGCCATGGCTGCCAAGAACCAGTGATGCAACTCACTAAAACTAACTCTCACTGCTCAGAAAGATACAGATCTTATAGGTCGGGCAAAAATGAAGTCATTCCTTCTGTTATTTACCCCCTTTCTGGCCTTCTCCTCCAGAAGTATTCCCAAAATGGAGGTGGGACTTTAAAGCAGCAGATATTTCTGCGATGATTTACACCAGAGCTCCATCAGACACATACTTATATTTGCTGCCTCCCATGCACAGATCCCTGGGAAGAGGATGTAACTCTATGACAGATATTTGCAACCCACTCTGAAGTCTAGCCTCAGGAAGTCTTTTTCACCTCACCATATACATTAAGTTTAGTCAGAAAAAGCATTACACATTTGATGGGACAGGATCAGGATTTACCTCAAGAATAAAAAGGGTGGTAAGTAGGGATAAATAAGAAATCAGATTTGAAACGCATATGTGATATAGTAGCACCAATGAATCTTGTCCTATATCAATCTGCTCAAGGCCACCTTTGCACAGCAACACAACAGCAATGCTAAACATTAACCATCCCTGCAAGATACGTTGAGGTCTGCAGAGAAAAGTCATGTCTGTTGGTGCAGTGTATTCTCATTATGAGTTTCTCTGTTAGACTGCATAGGTGGGGCATTCAGTGCATAGTGGTGAAGTAAACAGAATTTCCAATTTTCTTTTTAGTTCACCTTTACAATGAAGCTGTCAACTGGAAATGAAAAAGGAAGGAGGCAATGAAGCAAGAATATTCAACCACAGCTGAGAAAGGAAAAAGTGAGGGTAAATGCCAGCTGCAGGTACAGAGGAAAAGAGAAGCACACTTATAAATATACCAATGAGAAAAAAAAAATAGGGAAGAAAGCAAGCAAGAAAAAGTTGGTTTAAAAAAAAAAACAGGCACAAAAATGCCTGAGAGACTGAAATATACTGTTGGGTTTTAATCTATTTTTCACAACAGAGTAACAGATAGAAAAGCTGAAGACCTACAAAGGCATGAGACTGTGCAAGCTTGTTATACTTTCTCCCAGTTGTGAGTATTTGGTTGATGTAACAGTCTGCAGCACAACTGGAGAGAGGCTGCGGGACTGAGTATTTTGGAGATGATGCCTAGAAGCCTGTCTGCTTGAACATGATTTGAATGTAATCTCTAAGTAAATTGTCTCTGTAAAAACTTCACTTACCAAAAAAGGGAAGAGATTACTTACTAAAAACTTGAGCTATGTTTGCTTTGCAAGAGCTAGCAGATAGATTCAAGTTAAAATTACTGCCTGTCCATGCTGCTGTCTGCAGGCCTCAAATTATTCTATACATTTATGACATAGACCCATTTTATAGAGAGAAAATGTAATTTGCTGAGGATGTGTGAGTAGGCTGGGGCTTAACAGAAAACTGGATGCATTTTGCTGAAGACGTAAACTAATGATCCATCTACCAGATCACCTGGCCTTTCTTGTTTGCTTCCATCACACTTTCTTCTTTCTTTTGTGGTTTCCACAGCTTTAAAATTGTCTGATCCTAATGCTGGTAACTGGAGCAGAAGCAGCTCTCACTGCTGCCTCGTACTTACATTACTTTATACTTATTGTCTCTTTTCCTCCTATCAATTATTGGCCTAAATATGTGGTGGTACATTTGTTGAGAGAAGAAGTTGTAAGTACCTATTAGCCTTGCATAAAGCCTTCTTGGAAAGAGACATCTTATACAAAAAAAAGAAAAAAAAAACCATATTCTTTTGCCATAGCCTATAGGAACTCTCTGAAGACAGTATCTGTAAAAAAAGCTTATTCTGCCAGTAAAGATCCACGTGTGCTTGGATTCTGTGCCACTTAGCAAGGTGACTTTTCAGCCACGTGCTGCCAAAACTAGTAAATGTAAGCAAAGTCACACACAAACAAGGAATTTCTACCACCCTGTTCACCTCCTGCTGTGGAGAAGTATCAAGATACTTATTCTGGAAGAATAAGCGTACAGAGGGTGTAAGGTACCCTCAACACGGTCTAGCTGAATCCACACTAAAAACAATCTTCTATACATAAGGCAGGAGGGGGGGGAAAGCACACACTTAGCAAAATCAATGAGGAGACAAAATCTTTTAAACTGTTAAACTGTCACTGATTTCAAGACCAGAGCTGCAGTACTGTGATCTAACACAAGCATTACATCAGAGCTGGGTAACAGACCTACGAGATTTAACTCATCACTACGTTTTGTGGTGTTTCCTAAACTTCTGGGTGTTTGAGGTACAGTCTGTATCACAGATGTGGATTTTGGTAAACCGGTTACATAGCGAGTTAACATGCAAACTAGATTTATGTAGAAGCACACAAAGGAACTGGAGCTGTTGAAAGGAGAGAGTGCTGCCAGACAGTGCAAGGCAGAGAGCTTGGGGTGCAGGGGAATGGGGTACGGATGTGAGGGGGGATGTGCAGAGCCACAGAGCCCTCTAGTAGGACCAATATTTACTTACCACCTTTATTAATAATCATGAACATGGCAGAATAAAACCATATTCATTAAATTTGCAGATGATGCTAAATTGGGAGATATTATACAAGTCAGGATCAAGAAATGTAATATAAAGCAGCTCAGAGAAACACAGGCTGAGAATAGCAAAATGAGATTCAGCTTGTAAAAATGCAAGCTAATGCATGCCACAGGGGAAGAATAACTTGGGCTGTGGGAAGCCACAAATTCAATAGAAGGCAAAAACCTCAAGGCGACAGTGGGCAACAAATTACACAGGAGCATTCCCGACAGGATGGGTGCAAAAGGGTAACACAATTGTGGGCTGCGCACGCAGAGGCACTGGCTCACCGACAGAGAGATTCAGGCCATTGGGTTTTATTCAGGATACCAATTTAGCTTCAAGACAAATATACGTGACATTCCCTTAACTCAGATGTATTTGTGAGGGGAAATTTCTACAGATAGCTTCTGGTGCGTAAATTGTCTCTGGTGTTTGGGATACAGAGTCTGAAGGCTGGCAAGGTGGAGTGAGCTCAGAGAACAACAACAGTGATTCAAGGATGGTAGAAAGTGACAAAGGACACTTACATCAGCTAACAGAGTATGACACAGTAGAAGGAAAGTCCTACAAATTCCTGGAAAAGGAGCAATCACATCCTGCAAAAGGAATCACGAGTAGTCCTGTTGTCATCTTGATTAAGATGCAAGAGCAAAAAATCATTATTTACTACTGTAGAGTAGTTGTAGCCTCTGAAAGAGTGGAAGATCTTACTTGTGGGATGCTTTTTGAGTAGGGGTGGCTAGCAAAATCACTCAGGAGAAGTAGTCCTGCACTGACAGAGAGGTGATGATGGAAAAAGCCTTTTCCTCGTTTGATATCTGTTACACTAAAGTTTAGAAGACCTGTGTTACAGCTGTGTATTCTGATATTTACTTCTGTGAAGCAAACAGGGATTCAGGGAAATAAAAACAAACAGCAGTAAAAGAAGAAAATTCTAAAAGATCAGCATCCAAGCACGGGAACAATGTTTAAAAAAACCAAAACCAAACCAAAACAAAACCAAAAAACTAATAGAGCCAGTGTTGTTAACTAAAACAAAAGTGAACTGACAACAATAATAAAAATAAAGATGTTGAATTGCTTCAGAGTTTATTTTGGAGGAAAACCAGAAAGCTGCGGGGAAGGATACACAGGGGAATGCAATCAAGGATGGATTAATATTCTACATGCCCAAAGGTTACATATGCCATCTCACAATAGATACGGCAAGAGTGAAAATGGCCACCAGGGATGAAAGGAAAATTACCAAAACAGGAGGGCATTTGGAATTATAATTTACCCTATATGAAGAACTACATGACAAAATCTAGAGGATACTTAATAAATGTTCAGGTCAGGAACATGGGTTAATACAGAATGCTGAATACAAAAATAGACAAGAATGTTTATGAACATCCTTTGGTTTCTAACCAAGCTAATTGGGTACATGACAACAAGAGAGCAAGATATTTTTTCCTGGACTTTCAAGTTTACTCAGGTCAAGAGTTTCAGTGAAGCTGGACAAATAGTGTGAAAAAAATTGTATCCATGAGTGAGTGTGTTCTTAATTTGTCTGACGCTATTTATGCCTTGCCTAAATATTTCTGCACTCCGAAGTACCTGGAAACATATCCCATGTTATGGAAAAATGTCCCCAAGCAAATCTTAGCTGGAAAAATTTATCATAAGCATTTTGTCTCAAATGTTCTTGAATAGAAGATTTGAAATTTTAATTTGAAAATCCAAACCATTAACATTTCTGGACTCAGTGGAATAAATATGGGAATCTCAAGGCTGATCCTGTATTATGCACGTGCTTACCTTTACGCCCAGCAAGTGGTCCCATTGCCTTCAGCTCCAAAGGCAATTCACTGGTGCTCCTGATGGTGTGTGAAACTGAGCTGAGGAATGCTTCTCTGTGGGCTCAGCGTAGGTCCCAGCCTGGCAGTGGGACTGCACTGGCTTGCTCTGTCCTGGGGCCGATTTCGCTGTAGGGTAGGGCCCTTCCACATGCAGCTCACAATCAAAAGCCGACCCTGGGGGAAAACAAATCAAGTTTTTACGTATTTTTCAGATAGTCAGAAGCAATTCAGGCCTGTTAAACAACTGAAAGAATTTCTGTAGAATTCATCAAATATGAATACAGTACATGACAATGAAGACATAACTGATTTCTAGAGCTTATTTCTTTTTCCCTACTGCTCTCTCTACAGACTAAGGCAGCAAAGAGCTGTAAGCTACAGGGCCTGATACCTTTTGTACATCCTTAGTGAAATATTCACTAAGCTCAGCCGGCTTTACCTGTGGAAAACCACTTAGATGAAGGGGGCTGCAGAGGTGTCAATGAGAGCACAATTTGAAGCCAGCGTGTTACACAGTCATCTCAAGGGGGCCAATTTGGCCTGCAGGTCTTTATTGCTGCTGATGATAGGTGAAATGGAGGGAAGGTAAGGCTGACAGTAAAAGCCCACAGTGAGTTCGCAGGAATGGCAGATACAATATCCATCTTTTTATTTGTAAGCTAGGTCTGTTTGATAAAAAGACAACAAACATGGAGCTATTTTTACAAAGTCTTTTTTTTTTTTTCAGAGCAGAGCTGAATTTAACTACAACTCATACAAAACTCCTGCCAAAATCTTCTCACAGTTTTCAGCTCCTGCAGAGGATCCTTCTGAAGCCAGGTTGCAACTTTCATCCTTCTGGCTATAGCCATGAGTCAGGATCAGTTATAACTGTGTGAGCTTTAGAGAGCCCGCTGCTCCTGCACTGGGATGTAATTTTAAATGGTTTATGGAGAAAAGATAACTGGGACTTATGAATCACTACTTTGATTAGAGGGCCATCCAAAACTTTAGCACTGAGGTAGGTCATGAGGTACTGGGGCAGGGTGGAAAGCACGTAGGAGAAGGCACTGCTAGAGGAGGTTGCTTCAAGATGGGGAAGAAGGCATAGAAGCAGGCTGATGTTCCTCTCCACACAAGTGGTACATGCTTATGCACATATCCTTTGTAGATAAATACTACCCTCCTGATTTTTCATCTAGGGGTTTATGGTATAGACACTTTAAGCTCAAATCCTACAGTATCAAAGCCCGGAGGATTCCCATACTCAGCTGTGTGCAAACCTGGACTCAGGCTCAGCACAGACCTCCTACACATCTCCCTTACTCTGCTCAGGACTCCGCTAGGAAGGACACTGAACTATTTGCTTTGCCTGCCATCAGCCACAAATCCTTTACCGGCAGGGCTGATAACAGTATTTGGAAGTGGGGAGGAGAAAGGCACAAGGTCCCAGGAGCAGTTCACTTGGCAAGTAAGTGTGCCCTTGGATATCCTATGAAGTACAATCTTTAGATGCTCCTAGACATTTCAGCGGAGAAGCTGTAGAGTCAGTTCCAGAGGTATTTCAGCTGGAAAGTCATAAAGTTTGAAATCTGGCCTTGGGATTCTCAGCGTAGATATGTAAAAATACTAAGTGCTAGTCTAGAGCTACGTCCTGGCTCAGAAAGTCACATTTTCCCTGACCACCCTTTAAAAAGTAGAGGACCTGGAAGTTACGACTTGGTAGACTCACTATCTTACCTCATCTTCTTTTCCACAGTTAAGCACAATTCACCATCCTCCACAGCAGAAAGGCAGGTTCCCATTAGCTTTAAGAGGATCAAGTGCTTTGAGACAGTCTGAAATTACCAAGAGTTCTCTTTATCATTCTAATCTTATGCATAAGTCTATGCACAATGCTCCAATTCAAGTGCAATTATTGATGCCATGTAAATATGACCTCTACACATTAACATAATTCCGTGAGGGACAAGTCCTAAGGAAGAAGGATGTAATACTAGTTTTTCAATTATTACTATTGCTGTTACTTTTGCTTTCCTTGTTACAATTATGATGATGAATATTACTTTTTTTTATTGATAGTCCTTATTGTATATATTTGGAAACAGGAAAAAATTACTGCCACGCACTCCATGTAAAAGTGCCAGAGGAGCTGTTGGAAATAATGATGTAAAAGTCTTTCTGTTTCTTGGGTGGTTTTTTTCCTTCGGCAACACTGGAACACATTGGATGGCACTTGCACCTATAGAAGTAGCTTATGGCTTATGCATTAAGATAATCCACTAAAACAGAGACAGCGGGAGGGAGAGGGTGAGAGAAGGAGAGAAAATCCTGTTCGTTCAAATTTGAAAGTTACTTCTTTCTTTTTACAACCTGACACACCAGAATAAATATCAATCACAGCTGCCTTTCTTTCCGGGCAGTTTTCTGCCTTAATGAAGCAGGTTCCTTACGACTTGCTATGACAATACCTCATTTTTACCCACTGTTCCACTGCTTTTTTGACTCCTTTGATTAAAAGGATCATGCTGCAGTGTCCCACGTGATAACTATATTAGTGGGGGTAAGTAACTGATCTATTACCACAGGATAACATAGTTTGAAGGCATTTTAATAGGAGCTGGCAGATTTCAATATTATTTGAGGGTCATAGAGTGTCTGACATTTCAATTTGTTATCAGGCCACTCATATCACTAGGGCAATCATTAAACATAGACTCTAATAAGGATTCTGCTATGTAGGGTCATTCATTATTGACAAGGAGGAGAGAAATAAATACCTTCCTAGGGGCAACCTCAGCATGTAATACAGTAAAAATCATACAGTCTGGAACCATATTTTCTAGGTTTGCTGGCAAATCAAGCATTACATTTTCAAATTAAACCAAATGAAAGACTACAGATAAAAACATTAATACTTAAATTCTGTCTTTACGTACTGTCAGAACACTCATTGTAATCACATATATATATATAAAAAATTGATAATTAGATCACAAGTTGGCTTATTTTACCACTATGATGGAAGCTAATAACCCAGTTGTGTCATCTTTGGCTTTATGAGGTCTGTACACTTGGGACAGACTTTGCATATTACAATTAATCATCATATATCATCTAGCTCCAATAGCTATTTAACAGATGAGCCATCCTCAGCTTTCAACTAGGTAGACCTGTGATTTAGCTTGGAAACAAAAGGACTAAATTCTTCGTAAAGGCTTATTCATGTTTCTCCCTTAGATTAATGCCTGGTTTATTGGGGATATGCTTTAAAGTTTTTTTAATTTCAGATTTTCCTTGAATAACCTTAAGCTCATACACATTTCACACATCTTTTAAAAATTATCTGTGTTGTGCTTTAAAACCAAATTGAGATACAGAAAAAGTAAAAAATAGTTTGGAAGAAGGCAAAAGATATTGTTAAAACCACAACTAAAATGATTTTGACAGAGCTATTTACTTCTGGAAATTTAGTTTGGGGAAAAATAAATTTTTATGAAACATTTTCTCAGTTTCTTGGGAATAAAAATAAATTACACAGAAAATAGGGGCATTAGGATGTACTCCAGCATTTGCTGAAGAAACAGCAGTGCTGCATTAGTGGGTGCAAACCAGAAAGAGCCTATTCCTGCAACTACATATTGTCTCAGGTAGTCCCATAGGCCTGATCCAGACCCCATTCAGAACAATAGAACTTCTACCCTGATTTCTGTATCAGAGGGATTGGGCCCAAAAGAGCAGTTTAAGAGAGAATCAAGCTCAAGAAAAAATGAGTTATTTTCATTTACTGTTAAAGCAAATGAACTGCAGCATCAGTGGTGATAATTAATTTACAAAATTTCTTCCAGGTTTAATAATATGTTATTAATAACTCAGGTAAAACAACATGTCTGCCACAACTCAGTAAGGTGATCCTGTCTTTTTAATTCACGAGAAGAGCTTTAATTGGATCAGAAGAGCAACCAGCAGACAAATAAATTGACAATATGATTTAATTCAGTTAGTGTAGTGAGAAGGAGTCTTTACTGACAGTTATCTATTCATCCTTACTTCATTCCTGGGTACCAGCTTAGTCAACTCCAACACAACAGCTTCTCTCCAGCTCATCTTTGGGAGTCCCCCACAAATAATCATTCAAATCTTAATGGTGCAGTGACTTGGTTCAGTGGAGCAAGTTGTTCTCATCAGGTTTCTGAGCTCCCTGATCAGGGAGAGTAACCTTCAGTAAGTCAAGCAAGAGATGCTGAACTAAGAAAGAGTTCTCCCTCCAAGCTGTCACAGGATATTCCAGGAGAGGCAGCAAGGGATGACTGCAGGCAAGGTGGCTTGGACACATCTAGAAGGTCTCCATGTGGAGACAAAAGGATGCTAAAGCATGAACGAGTAAGACAGAGTCCCTGGACTGAATGGAGTAAATCTTTAGGAAGAAACTCAGTTATACAGGGAGAAACTGAAAGACTAATTGACATCTGAGATGATTGTCCAACTTGAAATCTGAGAATCCTAACAACATTCAGATATGTGGAGGTACTTACATAAAATAGGATAATACTGGTAAATATGCTGCTGTCTTCTACAACCAGCCTATCACAAGCATACCTAATATTCAGCTCACGTTTCTGTATAACATTCTGCATTCTATCAGAGACTCATGTAATACTAGAACGTGAAGTTTTATGGTATTGATCATGATGTAAATTAGGTATTTGGTACCATGATGCATATGTTCCTTTAGTCACTGTTTTCTTCAAAATAGTTCACCATATGTCTAATGATTAGGGAACAACGGTTATATTGTCTGGGAAAAAAAAAAAAAAGTATTGTAGCATGATTATCATTGGAAATTTAGGCTTATCAGACCTGGACACCACAAAAAATTCATATTACAGGAAATTTTTCTTCATGTGAAATACACTGAAGATAGAGGCAGAAATTTCCATCATTACAGAATCACATAATCACAGAATAGTTGAGGTTGGAAGGGATCTCTGGAGATCATCTAGTCTAACCCATTTTATATATCTCCAAAGATAGAGACTCCATAACGTCTCTGAGCAACCTGTACCGATGTTTGACCACACTCACTGTAAAAAAGCTCCTTCTTACGTTGAAATGTAATTTCTTGTATTCCAATTTGTGCCTGTTGCCCCTTGTCCATTAACTGGGCACCACTGAGAACAGCCTGGCTCCATCTATTTACACACGCCCATCACGCAAATTATTCACTAAATAAGATGCCCCCCCCTTAACCTTCTCTTCCTTAGGCTGAACAGTCCCATCTCTCTCAGTCTTTCCTCATAGAAGAGATATTCCAGTCCCTTAATCATCTTCATGGCCCTTTGCCTGACTCTCTCCAGTAAGTCCATGTCTCTCCTGTACTGGAGAGCCCAGAACTGGACCCAGCACTCTTGGTGGGGCCTCACCAGTGCTGAGTAGAGGGGAAGGATCACCTCCCTCAATCTGTTGGCCACACTCCTTCTAAAGCAACCCAGGATACCCTTATCCTTCCATG
Organism: Harpia harpyja; assembly: GCF_026419915.1. Lineage (NCBI taxonomy): Eukaryota > Metazoa > Chordata > Aves > Accipitriformes > Accipitridae > Harpia > Harpia harpyja. Next base: position 37,550,302 of record NC_068945.1, on the reverse strand, counting down.
CTGCAACAGTATATTGCTGGCTTATGTTCAATTTGGTGTCCGCTAGACCCCCCAGCTGCTTTTCAGCCAAGCTACTCTACAGCCAGTCTGCCCCCAGTCTATACTGGTGACTGGGGTTATTCTTCCCCAGGTGCAGGGCTTTGCATTTCCCTTTGTTGACCTTCAGGAGATGCCTGTTGGGCCATTTCTCCAGCCTGCCCATGTCCCTCTGAATGACAGCATAACCACCTGGTCTATCAAGCGCTCCTCTCAGCTTTGTACCATCTGCAAACATGCTGAAGACTCTGCGCCATCATCCAGGTCATTAATGAAGATGTTAAACAGTACTGATCCCCAAACCCACCCCAGGGTTTCACAACTAATGACTGGCCTCCAGCTGGACCTATGCAGCCGATCACAACTCTTTGGGCATGGCAGTTCAGCTAGTTTTCAACCCACCTCACTGTCCACTTACCCTGTCCGTACTTTTTCAGTTTGTCTGGGAGGATGTTATGGCAGACAGTGCTGAAAGCTTTACCAAAGTCAAGATAAACAACACCCACTGCTCTCCCCTCATCCACCAAGCCAGTAATCTCATCACAGAAAGCTATCAGGTTGGTCAGGCATGATTTCCTCTTCATAAAGGCATGCTGATTATTCCCAATCACCTCCTTGTCCTTCATGTATTCGGAAATGGTTTCCAGGATTATTTGCTCCATCACTTTAGTACAAGAAACTGTAAAAGAGAAAACATACACACTCACTTGAAAATGACTTGGAAAATGGGACAAAGTTGTGTTTGCAAAGACAGAGAAATATAAGAATGGTATTGTTAGTAGTTTTCTTGTCCTCGTCCCTTTAATGGCTGAAAGTCTCATGAACAAGTTTAAGAGGGAAGCCTGAAAAGTGTTTTTTGGATGCTATCTGACAGTACTCAGCCTGAAGGGAGCTGTTGCAGACACAGGAGGTTTGAAAGTCTGATAATGTCTCTTGCCAGTCAGAAGAGGTAGCATAACTATAGTCAGGTGAGTTCCCACATCTCAATGGGGCACAGAGAGAAAGGATAGATGAGGCAAAGATCAGGAGTCTGAGTCAATTTATGTTCAAAATCACCAGGAATGCTACATTGATTTTTCTGGAGGCAGGATCAGGCCCTTGATGTTTAATCTTCTTGTGTTCCTTTAAAGGAATATTGTATGAAATGTGGAACCGTTTTTGCAGTCATTAGATTATCTCCCATTTTCTATTTGGTTAGCCGAGAAATGATGATAATACAGAACATTCTCTGCTGAAGTGTGAATGCAGTTTCTATTAACATGGACAATCTAATGGTAGCACCCCACACTCGTTGGAGAGAATATATTTGTCTCTATGAAACATTAATCCAGAGGCACCATGCAAGGGGTAACTGTCAGATCTCAGCAATAAAAATGAGTAGAGCCTCTGCATTTTAGAAAAAAAGAAAGAATTCTGCAGAAATATTAATATAAATCTATGTGCCTAATTTAATTTACACAAATCAGAAGGAGAAGGAACAAGTAGTTAGCATTGTGGCATTAGCTGTCATCTGCAGAGCAATTATTGTTACAAAACATAAAAAAGGATTGGAGACTGTAAGATTTTTATATTAGCAGCTACTAATTTAGCAGTAAAAGCAACTTGCTTCAGAGCTGTTAGTTTCAGTTGAAAATACAGCACCTCTTCATGCTTGTTGGAGTTGTATTTATTTTGTTTAGATACTTCAAAAAGAGAAATTAGCTATTTTTATTCATACGTTTATATAGCATTTCCATAGTAGCTGCTCTTCTAAATCTCTAGAATCCCAACAATACCTAAACTAATAAACATCAATAGCATTGCACTATCAAAACTGTTAGTTTCATGCCCCATCCTACATTATTTTCTGTAACCTAACCCATCGCACTTCACTTCTCTTGGCCTTCCTTTACCTGTGCCTTTGCCTCTATTCTACCCCAGAACCTTTTTCAGTAGCAGAGATACTGCTACCTATACATTTCTGCACTCCATTGCTGGGGAAAGGAAGGGACTGAAAGTGGATTGTGCCTAATTTCCTGGTGTTATTTCCTCCAGCCAAGGGAACTCTTTTCCTTTCCGAGAACATGAGGGAGAAGAGCGGCACTACCACCCGGATGTGATCCATGAGATTTACAGGTCTAAGAAAAATGGATGAGAAAAATCAGTGCTGGGACAAGTGGTGATCCCAGGAGGGGTGATCTGAATGTCCTGGCACAGCATCCTCCACTGTGAGATGAGCTGTCTCACAGTAGTGTGTTTGTAAAGGGATAGAAATACCCCACAGCAGTCCAAAATGGCTTAACACAGTCAAGATATTTAAAGGCTTCATGGCCCTTCTTGATGTCTGTCTGCTTCTCTGATTCTGCTTGGTTTTTCTTCAAGTATAAACAACTATAGAAATACTCTAATCTCTTTATAATAATAGAGAAAATATTTATCGTATGTGCCCATTAACAATGCTACATATTTCACAAGACCATGAGGTAAAGCACAGTCTGTAAGAGAAATAACATAACCATAGCAGTTCAACAGTTAATCTTTTCTGATGTAAACAGGCAATCATCAAAGACGTTCTCAGGTAAAATCCCAGTTGACATGCAAAATATAGGAATGGCCCAAGCTGATCGAATGGATATTCAGCCTGGGACAGGTATTGAGATCGGTGCAGGTATGGTCTAAGAGGTCTGCACAGGCTCAGTGCCTGAATTAGCAGGGTCTGGGCACTTAACCAACACAAGTCAGTTCTCTCTGCTTCACCGCCAAAATGAATCAAACTGAATTGAATTAGGGCTGGTTTAATGCTGAATAAGAATGTCTATAATAGGGATCAATGCAGTTTAACAAACCCATTTTAACCAATACTATTAGTGCATTCAGATGTATTTTTCTAGCGCTTCCCACACAGTGGAGCTCTCAGGAAACGTTACTTCATGAAAACAGTTTAGACTCGACACCATCAGGGCATGGTTATGGAGGGTGGTTAAGTACAAAACTCTTCCAGATGAGTGGTGCACATTAAGGGCTGCTGCCCCAGTGTTACACATCTCTAACACATATTTCACTGCATCTGCAAAGCAGTCCTTTTGTATTTGAGAGAAATAAATCGGTGCAGGAGGTTACTATGCAGTAAAAAGCTTCCATCACACTCATTGCAGTGCCACAACTACCTGTGGTTGCTGGAGCTGGGATCAAAAACAGTGACATCTACTCTTCAGATTTTTTTCAATTCCCTCCGTCATCCCCACCCATCCAAAGGCAGTTTCTGGTGGTGCAAAGTCTGTCTCATCTGAGACAATGTGCAATTTGTTACTGTAGCAGTAGAGTAGATGTTGATGAGGACATGAAGCTGGTTCATAAACCATGCCTCTCCTCCCCTTTCAAAGCTTTACCTTGTGTCTGAGTTGCTGGTTCTTGGCAAAAAATGTGGAGAGGGAGAATTAGAAGTGTGGGAGAACTTCAAAAGATCATGTACTGAGCTCTAACATTAAAAAAAAAAAAAAAAAAAAAAAAGGCACAGAAAAGTCACTGCAAATAGAAGTCAGTAGGCATTTCTTATTCACAAGTGGGAGCATCATTTTGGGTATAACAATACCAAAATAACATGGAGTCAGTTTAGTTTTCTCTCCCTGAACAGCATTGGCACTTCTTGATTCTCCACATTAGCTCAGAAGTTAAATATCTCAAGGAAACATGATCAAATGAAGACTCTTACAGCAAATTTCTGTGGAGGTCAAGTAGGAGATCTGAATTCTGTTGGAGATGCATGGGAAAAAAGATACTGAGTGGCACGCAGAAACTGCTTTGACAACAGAAAAGACCTTTCAATGAACTACAACTATTCAGTATGCTCTAATAAAAAGACAGCTCCCTTTCTGCACAGTGTTCACCTGTGCATGCCATCCACTGGGAGCTCTAATGCACCCATCTATTTACCAGTCTTCTGCTGGTCAAAACGAATTTGTTTCTTCACTCATTTAATCACCAACCACCTTCCCATAACTAACTCTTTACTTATGAGCATGCTAACTAGGGCTGATCAGAGCTGTGAGTAGGAAATGAAATCTTGGTCTCCAATTGCCCTATTCATTATCCTCCTCAGCATTTACATTCTGCACAACATTAGGATGCTGCATATAATGTGATCATTTACTATGTGGCTGTGACTGCCAAATACAATGAATAAAATAGAGTCTTCTGAGAGAGTTATTCTACATACAAGAAAAACACAGCTTGTTTTAATGGGGTTTAAAAGTGATCAAGTGTAGTGCAATGTTTGCATAATACACAGTCTTTGTTATCACTCTTCTTTTATATATAGAATAAAGTTGGTTAGTATTTACATAAGTCAAACGATTCATGAAGAAACATACCCCTTCTCAAACCAGTGTGGGTCAGGACGTAATATTGTACCTAACTGCTTTGTTGTTAATAGATCCAGGGACAGGCAAAAAGAAGAAAGGTGTGTTTTTCCTCTCCTATTCAGCTAATTTTAGATATAAAAATATTATCAGACTCTAGGGATTGGGGAAACACAGAATTGTTGTGTTTTTTCCCAAAAACCAGCTGCTTTGATCCAGCCCAGGCAGGAGAGTGAAGGAAGCATTTGTCTGAAGCAGGAAATGAGATTTCAGAGGAGCTCTGGCTTTCCAGAAGGTTCCTCCTGCCTTCCCTTCCCTTCCCTTCCCTTCCCTTCCCTTCCCTTCCCTTCCCTTCCCTTCCCTTCCCTTCCCTTCCCTTCCCTTCCCTTCCCTTCCCTTCCCTTCCCTTCCCTTCCCTTCCCTTCCCTTCCCTTCCCTTCCCTTCCCTTCCCTCTTCCTCCTTGCATGGATTGTTGTCAAGCTTTAGGAACCTTAAAACCCAGGACTGATTGATGCTATATAGTTTTGCAAAAATGTGGTTTTTCTGAAGAGATCCTTTCACGTGTTAAGAGTACAGACAATGGGACACAGACATGAGACCACAGAGATAAAGCTCAGGTCAAAAAAGGTATTTGCAAAAGAGTCTGCAGTATTTCCCTGAACAGCTACTGGTTTTTTCTGCAATGCTCACCTGCAAAACTGAAAGTACACAGAGGAATGAATTATTTTCATGGGGAAAAAATGCACAATTAAGTTGCTTTTTATGTAAGTGATTTTCCATCTAAAAATTAGATATGAAATTACCAATGTCATATAAATGGTATAAGACTTATGAGAAATGTAGTTTTCACAGCCTAGTCAGAAGTACTCAGTCCTGTACATCATGTACATCTGAATTATTCATTCATTACCTGGCCTTTCATCAGAGGGTTTTTATGCTTTGGAAGCAGTTCCTGTACAGATCGCCTGTACAACTCCCGTACGTGTAGGAGAGGTTACACCCAGTGCCCACAGTTCAAAAGCAAGCAGAGGCTGCTTTGACACAGGCACTGCTCTTTTACAGTGAAGCTCCCGCTTCTTACTTGAATACAAAAGTCATGTAGGAATCTTTAAAATGTACAGGTTTTAATTAAAAAGTACTCTGCATTTTTGGGGAGAGAGTGAATGTACTCTCAGGGACTAATCTGCTAAGCTTTTTCTCAATAAATTTTTCAATTCCTTTGGCTACCTATGGACCTATGGATTACTGCAAAGCATATGTTGTATTGCCTGTGTAGTCACTGCATTGGTGATATTACCATTTTGAAGCACTTCAGATTATCATGGGTATGAAATGTGCTTTGTGGTAAATATAATTTCCAAATCCTATCCTGTTCCAGAACACCAAGTGCAAAACAGGTCACGGTTTAGTCAGTACTATTCAATACAAAATGATTGATACTGCAGTGATACTGCTAGCAGAGTTTCTGGGCACTACTGTAATACATATATTTAATGGGAAATAAAAATAATAAAGAATAACATTTCCATGTGGATCTTCTTTCAATATGGAGAAAAGATTAATCATGGGAAAGGGAAACTCTTGTTTCTGTGGAGATATGTAGTAGAATATGCTATAAAAAAGTGCTGTGGCAGGTCAGTAACCAAGGTCTTGTCTATGTGGAATATTTTTTTTCCATATAGCCTAAGATAAGGGCCTGATGTGATGTTGTTGTGTCAATAGAACAAATTCTCCCCTCACTCTTCTGGACGTGTTGGCAGTCTTACCCTGCTATAAGTTTCTTTTGACATGTCTGCTATTTGGGAAGGGGTTGAATCTCTTGCCCTCATGCAATGGTAAGAGAAGTTGAATTAAGAAAGCTTTGTTTGTATAATTATGAAATTAAAAGTGACACCACAGACCAGCACATCCTTTTCCAGATCTGGCTGGAGTGGTGAAAAAGAGTTCAACCACCCGATCTCCTCACTGCCCACCAGAAACAAGCCACTGCCTCCCCATGCACATACATCTGGTACCAGCGCAGTGTTTGTGTATCTGCCTAAGAACAGTCAGGTCCGTTAGCTCAAACTGTCAGCATACCACATTTACCTGACTGTCTTTGAAGCGGGTGAGGAAGCCTCGCCTGAGCCGTGGAAACACCAAAATGAGTGGTTATAAGAAGGGAGGGATGTTGCTGTCTCTAACTGGCCTAACAGTTTGTAATGGTAACACTAGTTGTGCCGAGACAGAAAAGTATGGAACCAAAGTTATCTCAGTGTGGATTCTTTTAGTACTAAGTTTCCCTGCAGAGACTCCTGGTTTATGAATTTGAAGTACTGATATAGCATATCATCACGTGCTGGCTGGTTTTGACTTTGCACATACTGGGGTAAACAGTACAATCATAGAATCATAGAATCATTTAGTTGGAAAAGACCTTCAAGATCATTGAGTCCAACTCTCATCCATGCCCACTAAACCATGTTATGGTTACATATTAACCAGGTGTGTTTTCTTGTTCCTTTCAGTGTACTTCCCTGCCACTGAAGGGATTGAAGAAAACACTACCTGAGCCCCCAATCCTTCCACTAATTGTCCCAGTGCCCTGAAGTCCCTTTTGATTGCCTTTGGATTTCTCTCTGCAATCTCATCACTGCCAACCTGCACAACTAGTAATGGGTAATAATCAGAGGTCCGAACCAGACCAGGGAGTTTCCTGGTAATGTCTTTTACCCGGGCCCCAGGGAGGCAGCAGACTTCCCTGTGGGATAGGTCAGGTCTGCATATCGGGCCCTCTGTCCCCCTCAGAAGGGAGTCACCTACGACAATTGCCCTCTTTTTTCTTTTTTCAGAGGATTTGAGAATGTGTGGGGTTGCCCGACTGGGCTTAGGCACCTCCCTAGATAGGGCTTCATCTACACCCTGATCTTCACTGGCCTGGTCCTCCAGTTCCAGAGCCCCATACCTGTTGAGTAGGGGCAACCGGGAAGGTGAGGGAGACCGGGAGCGGATTCTCCTGCCTCCCCGAGCAGGGACCTGTATCCATTCCCCTCCATCTCTTAGGTCCCCTCCTGCCTGGTGGCAAGAGGGCAGGGGAACCTCCGCTTCTTGCGGAGCCTCCATCTGCTGCCCCTGCCTCAGGGATGGTAGGGTGTGGTGTGAATGTGTGGTGTGTAGGGTGTGGGCCCACCAATCTATCTCCCTCTCACACTCCCTGATACTCCTCAACCTTTCCACTTCCTCCTTCAGCTCCACCACCAGGCTGAGCAGATCCTCCACCTGGTCACACTGCACACAAGAGGTGTCCCCGCTGCCCTCCGTCATCAGCGATAGACTCAGGCACTCCCTGCAGCCGGAGACCCGGACAGCCGCACGTTTACATGGGAGCTCCGTCTGCGTCGCCACATTTTTCCTAAAAACGGCTTTCACCGGAATGGCAACCATACCTGGGTCTCCTTCTGGGCTGATGCCGACCGCTTGAGTAGCCTTCTACAGCTGGGAAGAAGGGTGGGCTGTGCCACACCCTTTCTGATGTGCCACGCCCTTTCTGCCACACCACGCCCTGGTCACCACGCCCCTGGTCACCAGTGCTCCTCAGGGCCGTTTAAATCTCCCACGGTTGCCCCTGGTCATGCCCACACCATGTCAGCCTCTCTCGCAAGAGCCACCGTCTCTGGCCGGGTTCCTCCGCTCTTCCCCAGAGCTCCCAGGCCTTGGGAACCTCCCGGTCTGCCTCAATCCCGCGCTTAGCTGCCGATTTACCGTTGCCTCTGCTGGCCTCGCTGCTGACAGTAATGGTCTCCTGTACAGTGGAAGCTCTTGGAACATGAGCTACATATAACTCCACACTTGCTTCAGAAAAAGGCTAGATTTAAAATGATGTTGGTGTTCCATCTTTGACTCTAACATTTAGTTAGGCACTGCACAAGACTCAGAGCTGGGGAGGAGATGGAGAATTCAGTGATTTTTTTCTTTTCCCATGCATTTCTGGCTGCAATGCTTCAGTCACACTCCAGCTTTCCAGAACAATAATTTAATTTGCAAAAAGCCTGGAACAATACTGGATAATTAAACTTGAAGAGCCACCGTGCTCTGGACCCTCCCTAACACATGTGGAGTGGGGAGGGAGAGTGACTGCAACTCCAGGATTGGTGTCATCCTCCAAAGTTTAACCCAAAACATGCTCAGATTTAGAGGGGGAAAACATAAGGAATAACTTTAAGACACGGTCAACTGAATGCCTGTGCCTGCTCTCTAGTTCCATCCCCTGGAAATGCTCTTAAACTCTGACTGATTGAGGTCCGGAGGGGCTGGAGAGGAGCTCCTGCAGTGGGGAACACACGTCATCCGGGGCTGCTGCTAGCAAACACCCGCTCTGCGGCTGGTGGCACAGCGAAGGCAAAGGCTGCCTTACCAGAGGCAACAAACCTGTCTCAGAAGCAGACACTGTGTCACAAACATTTCTGTTTCTGCGCGGTGGTGTTGACACGTGAAAAAATCATTTGCAGTGACGGTATCCTGGCTTCGTTAACCCTGCCGGTAATAGCAGATGAGTATTTGCTTCTCCAGAGAGAGTCTGGAACAGTGCTGTGTTTCTTTTTCCTAAAAACCAACTTGTGTTTGCAATGGGGTGGATTATCCAGGCTCCTGGTCACAGCACCGACCCTGCAAAAGCCCACTCGTCTCATTGCTCATCCTCTGCGTAGGTTCAATAAATCTGTGCCTGCCTTTGGCTAATATGTCAGCCTGAGGTGCTCACCTCTTCCACAGCGAGGAGGTTTACTCCCCACCTCAGCAAGTAGTTATTGCACCTGACACATGTCACTCCAAGTGCAAAGATAAGCTGAAGCCCCTAATCCTCACACCCTCACAATTTGCTCCTAATTCTTAATGAATACTGTTCTGGAAAATCACTCCACATCATTCTCTTTAACAAGAAAGAAATTTTCAAAATTTACTTTATTGACTGTTCTGTAGATTTTGGGGCCGTAACATTGTAGCAATAACTACCCCAGTTTCTCCCAAGTTGTTTTTTGTATGGACTTCCCTGCCTATGATTTTTTTAGACTCCCACATCTGTCTCCCGTAGAAAGCAAGGATATTTCTGCAGAGCAGTTTGTCAGCTTATATTGTCTGGAATAATAAATATCTGTGATGGTGGGCCTCAGATACATGGATCTAAACAAATGGGCAATTCTTAGTTAAACTGTAAGAAACCATCGGTCCTTGCATAGTGACAGAGAGTGGTAACTCAGCCAGTCAGTCAAGACCTGAGAGAAAGGACAAGTAAGACGGGTACCCACTGCCAAAAGAAGCCCCCTTTGCACAGACATCCAAACCTGAGCTGGATGTATCACCAGGCAATATGTTGTAATTATAGACAGACAGATTATCTATTACCAGAAATCTTTTTATCACATATCCTGACTCCATGGCAAAATCAGCAAGGGGTCACTCAACTCACTCCCTGGCTTTGACTTGGCAGCCAGGAAGGTGGAATTAAATGGGAAGTCACTTTAATGAATTTGTGGCAGTATCAATGGGATCAGCAGAATAAGAAGGTAGGAGTGGTGCAGGAGATCATAACTAGGGGAGGCAGGGATGAGAGAGGAAGGCAAAGCAATTAATCTGCGTGCCATGAAAAGGAATGATTCTAATTAGTTCCATACTGGTGCCACACTCAGAAGAGAACTGAGCCCTGGGTTGGGGAAGCAGCAGTGATGGTGAGTGCAGGACTGGCACTGGGTACTGAGAGAGGCGAGTGGAAAACGTTCTGCCTTGCAGGCGATCAAAAGCAGATCCTGCCTTCATCATTTGTTCTCCGCATCGGCTGGTAAATCTCTTTTTGTTGTTTTACTTACAAGCAGGGCTAATCTCATGTAGATATAGCTAGATATAGATATAGGTATAGATATATACATATAGATATAGATATAGACGATTCAGACGTAGATATAGATACAGACATAGGTATACGTGTACCTATAGGAACAGGTATAGATAGACACAGATACAGATAGATACAGCCACAGGTACAGCTACAGATATAGCCCTGCCCTGCTCCCCCACGCAGCACCCTGACATGCTATCAGCAATAGCAATTAGATTAGCACCCGAGAGGGTAGCCTTCTGGGAGCAATAAAGGGAAAAATAAAGCAAAAAGTGGTTAAACACCACAGGTAAATTGGGGTTAGGCCTGCCTGGGGGGTTGGATGAGCAGACCACAGAACCAGAGAGCCAGGAAAAGACCGAAGCTGCTGTTCTCCTCAGTTCATCCCTCCCGTGTTTTCTTCCCGCGTTTTCACCTTCCCTTTTCTCTTTTGCTCTGTGATGGTGTGATTTCACGTTCTGCAGTGAAATGGCTGATTGCAGACATGCCTTGGGAGAAGTAGCAGAGACTTCTTTTCTGAAATGACAAAGAACCTATGAAGATCTGTGAAGCATTGGGAACAAATGCCACTCCTGCTTTTTGTAGTGTGTAAACACACAAGCTTGACTGCGGGTCTTTCTCTTATTGACCTTGTGATCTTTCTCCAATGCCTTTATATCTCTTTTTCTCTCCTGTACCTTCTGCCTCTTGGAAAAGATTTATTGGCAGTTGAAACTTTCATTATAAATATATTTGAAAAATTAAATGATTGTCGGTGGCAAAGGTTAGGAGTTCTTCTTTAAATATTACATGAATTCACATGTGGTTAGAAATAGATAAAGAGATAGCAGGACTCTTTAACACTGCATGCAAGCAGCTTACCTTAGCCCATTCTAATTGCTTTCTTTCGTCCTGCTCGCTCTGATTGCTCTCCAAACACGTACACACAGAACATGGAACAGATTGCAAAGTCTGCTTTTGGGGACAAAACAGTCTAGTTAGAGGCCCCCTGGCCTTGAGAGGGATTTAGGGACTTAGGCTCAGGGCTGTGCCTACCCACACAAGCACCTCAGCCCATTGCATCTAGTGACAGGAGCATCAGGAGGGCTCTCCAGGGTCCAACACGTGGCATCTCTTCAGGCCCGCTTCTTCACAGGTGTCCCCACGGTCTCACTCTGCCGCCGTCTCGCTGCTCGGGACAGCTTGCCAGCATCCTTCTCCCGCCTCCCTCCGTGCAGGCAGACTGCTCGGGGCTAGCACAACTAATTCAGAGTCAGCTTTAACCGCTTCTCTCCAAACAGAGGGGTTTAGCGTTTTTTTCTCTTACGTGGAAATAAATGTAAAGTTTCCGGATCCTCGGCTGAGTGCAGTCTTACGTTAGGGAAACCTTGCGCTTAGTGACTGTGGAAAACTTTGACTTTCACTGAAGACATGGTAGTAGCTGGTGTGTCACCTCCCAGGTGAGGATGGAGCAGCAAGTTCCCAATTGCCTCTTGGTGATTTCACCTAAAACTGAGGAACACACGTTGGTAAGACTTACCTCAAAGAGGGGAAGAGATTGGACTCCAGCACCAAGCAGCAGTACGACGGAAAACAACGCAAGTGGCCAGGTCCCTTCCCCAAGCAGGCAGGACCTGCCCTTCTCACCTCTTTGAAACAAGAGCATTTCGAGTCCTGAACGCTGACGGACAGTCGGTGCTGGCTAGCTGTGAGGAGACCAGTTTGAGCCCTTGTCCTCCAAAACCACGCACAAAGGCTCTGAGCTCATTACACGCACTCAAGTTCCTGCGGCTTAGCCAGATGCTGCACGTCCACTGAGCAATGATATACGACTGGATGCACACTCTTAGGCCGCTGCAGCTGCAAAGTAACATGCACAAACTTAAAATCGCCACAAAATGAAACGGGGAAAGTCAAACCTCATCATTTCAAAATTCTCCCACCAAAAAGAAAGGCTAGAAATGGATGGGTTGTCACAGACTGTTTCAGTGGAAATGAAACTGGTCTCTCAGAGAAGACTGTTCATCAACGTGGTTTTGGCCAGTTCTGTCAAAACAGGCTTTGACAAAAAATGTTCTGCGTTTTTTTTTTACCCAAAGGCAAATGAAAGAGATAAATCTATGGCGCTCTGACACTTGTGTCTGCCGGATAACTTCTAATGATTTGTTTGCTCCATCTGGCAAGAACTTAAAAGGTTTATTGTGTGATCGCAAATAATATCTAGTGATATTCTTAAGTTGTCATTTAAAATTAGGCCATTACAGCTGAACCTACTGCTGTATGACCAAATACAAAGAAAAATACCAGATATGGAATAAGCAGCCTGAAAAAATAACCAGGTGGCAAGAAAATTACAACTTTGAAATGCACGGAACAGGAAGAAAGCTCTGAACACTTAGTCAGTTATTTAATTAGAGCTTCAAAATTTCCTAAATTAGAAAAAATAGCATCTGTGCTTACTTTTTGCCTTTACCTTTCGAAGAGTAAGAACATGTCATTTTAAAAGAAGAAAACATTTCCCAATACAATATAACTTTTTCATTTTTCAATATTGGTAATAATAACAATGTGTTTATTTTTCTAAAGAACACAAACCAATGAAATTTCTGTGCTGAACAAAAAAGCACCATATCCAGGAAAGTCTCAAAAGGGCAACTTGGCTTCATAATCAAATACCAAAATGATTTTGAAAAATCTAATAATCTATCATCTCCCAGCAATAAATAATACATCCAGCAAACACAAACTTAGAAGGAAAAAAGTACTCAATCACAGTAATAGTTCTCTTGCTGCCCACTATATCAAATTACCTTTTCCTTTTCAAAACAATATATTTTCCCAATCCCATTTATTCCTGTAGCCTCTGGGCCAGGTTCTGATCTTAGATACACTGTTCAAATCCAGAGTAACTAAACTGAAATCATTCCTTTCAAGTGGGACATTTTCTCTGGGTTAAATAGGAATTATTGACCAATGGAGCTGCACAAATATATTACACAGAGGTAATTTTTGTGTTTCAAAGCATGAACTCTCTGTACTGAATGCACCACTTAACATTGACTTAACTGAGCGTTTGCCTAGCCAGACCAATTGTAATACCTTTCTAAATGCTGCCTTTCTTCATGTAGCATACAGATTATTGGTTTTTTCCTTTTTGGTTTCAATGCTATTTAAATACAGAAAAGTGAGACTGAAAGGAAGGGTCCTGTGAAAAGATAAACTCTGTGCAAATAATTGCGTCCTTCCTTCCCAGACAGACAAATCTCTGAATCATCCAGTAGCCTTCAAAACCCCACCTGATCTGAATGGTCACCAGAAGTCCACCACTACCATTTCTACCACCAAGCACGCTGTCCTGCCATGGTAACGTGCCTCCAGCTGGCCTAGGAGGTGGTGGTGGTGGTCTCCTCCTGCCAACAGCACTGGGTGCTCTGCTAACGCACTGGTTCATACTTCTCCTGCTCTCACAGGATTAAGAGGCGCATTGTAGAAACCTCACAGCCTCTCTGGGTAACGTGTTCAGTGCTGCAATGTTCTCCTGATGTTTTTCCTAATGTCCAGACTGAACCTCGTGAGCTGTGATTTGTGGCCACTGCCCCGTATTATATCGTTAGCTATTTCATGAGAAAAGTTTGCATCCATCAGCTTTGAAACTGGCTTTAAGTTGTTGCCGGCAGCTGCTGGGTTGCTCCAAGGCCTCTTCTCGCCAGACTTGATAAGCCCAGCAAAACCTCCCGAGGAAAGAGCTAAGGCGACACTGTGAGATGGCAGTAGGTGAAAAGATGGAATACGTGTCTCGCAGGGTCTGGAGATGGAAAGCTCCGAGGAGCGGAAAATATGCAGTGTTCACTAGAGCAAAAGTACATTAAGTATGTTAAATCCGCATGCTTTTGGTGCAAAAGAAAATAACTGATATTTATTCTAACAATGCATCTCCTGCTGCTGCCAGCCTTCTTCCTTCAAACGAGTTCTCCTCTCCTTGCAACCTTCAGGCTTAAAAATGAACCAAAGAGGGAGAAGACAATGTGGAGGGGGAAGGGTGTTTGTTGAATGAATTGAAGGCAGCATCCAAACCTAGTTCTGATTACAAGCGTCAAGCCTTTTCTGAAATATCTCAGAAGAGTGGAAGTCTGGACAGATTTATGGGTGTGCATACTCCACTGGTTTTTATTTTGGAGGTGTATATATATGAGCAAAGATTAAAAGCCAAAACAAATGTCTAAATCATCGTATATTGGTGATACAGTGGGATAAATACAGCCCAGACCTCAAGATTCTAAGTAATGCTGATTGTAAAAGATAATTTCATCTTTGCATTCACCTCACTGAGACTCGGGGAAAAAAATGCCTTAAGAATTATGAGAACAATTTCATCTTTACTATTACCTCCTCTCAATTCTTAAAGTGTTCATTTTCTATTTTGATGTGGATCACATTAAAACAGACAATGCATTATGGACTTGAAAGTGTTTTTATTTAATACAAGATACCAACAGAAGGTGGTCATATTGCATGCCAAAAATCAGAACTTCCTGAAATGGTAATACCACCCCCCTAAAAAGCAGTACCAGTAGTAAAAATACTGCCTTCCGTTATCAGAGTCCCTCCCATCTGACAGGTCCCAAACTGGTACACGTACAGGAATCATTTCACCATTATTAAAATACAGCTGTGATTACTATATTGCTATATTTGCAACATACTGCCACGGAGTCTTTTTGAGGAGAATGTCGGAAACTAATTTAGAAAATTGTGATTATGAAAAGTAATGTTAAGGCACACCACTTGTAAAGCCAAGGAGAAACTTACATCAGCAGATTTATAAAAAGTGGTCCTTTAGTGACCACAAATAGTGGGGAACATATTTTACATCTCCTCCAATTGACATAGATTGGATTCATGTATATACAGAATATCCAAAGTCTGAGGCATCCCTTGTATGAATTATAGACATAAATAAAATCAGTCAATAACATCCCTCTATCCAGAGAATTAACCCTATAAAATCTGACTTTTTAATCTACTCTTTGCTGACAAACAAAGATTTAGTGTGCCCATGTGCATTTTAAGCAACTTGATTGGTCAGCCAACATATGTACCAACATGTGCAGGGAGTACCAGCACAAGTTTGGCTGGATTTTGTGCAGTTGCATCATACAACAAAAGCACAAAAAAAGATGATTCTGCAGCTAGTCAGTATCTGGAGGGCACGTCAATGATTATATTTGCGATTGCACTAGGACCTCAACAAATATTCCTGAACTTTTCCCCAACCCCAGCGGAAATGCCAAGAATTGATAACATCCAATTTATGACTTCAGCAATTGCCATCAGTGTTTGTTTCCTGCAATCTGGCAGGCACTGTATATCCTTTACAAATAACAGTTGTATCTGACTAATCTCCACGTGACTGTGCTGAAATAGTTCTGACCTGATCACATGCCTGTTCATGCATAACTGAAATACTTAAACCAAAGGCCCTTCTTGTAGGCTGTGATGCCTATACAGCAAGATCTGGCAGAATCTTTAGACCTTTGCATGTTCTCTCCATATAACTGAAGTTTAAAGAAAAGATTCTCAAAGGTCCTGGAGTTTGTTTCTTCCCTCAGGATGTGCCCAGTAGAGCTATCGGTTAAGTACTCTCCCTTGTTTCCTACGATAACACTGATGTACATTTGTAAAATCAGTGGAGTTATATTAGCAAATGCCTGATGTGAGAGGATTGAAAAACATGTACAGAGGAGATTTGGATTTGGTTCTGCTAATCCTGCTTCAGACTGGGGAGCTTGAGAACGTGATGTGATCCATTTTTAAGAGTTAGCAATATTTTCTAGATCTAATGCATTTCCGAACTCTCTGAAATGTACAGGCTCTTGTATCAACACAAGTGGACATCAGTAGAGTCCACGCTTATATAAATTTGTTATTTGGATTCTTTATTATTTAAAAGTGATCTCAGTCAAAGAAAAAGCCACTTCACTTGCTTGATCTAGAGTTTTATGCAAGTAGAAATGGTAAGCAGAAAGTTTCCTCGTTAGGAGTCTAATGCTGTTCTAGTGCTGATTACGGAACATGAAAGACACACTCTACCTACCTTGCTCAGGATAATAAATCACTAAATTGGAAGCTTCAGTTACCTTACACATTTTGATAACAACATTACTAGAATTAGCAGCTTATCTGCCTCACCAGGAGATTGTTAAAAACAGAAGCTGCAGCAACAAGAAAAAAAGTAAAAAAAGATGGAGAGAGACCTATTTTTACGGCCAAACCTGGTTGTATTTCTTATGTTTGACAGTAAGGCAGTAATTGTGCTTTCTCTTGTTCTCCTGCAAAATTATACAACCCTTTTTGAAACAATGGAAGAAATTCTATCCATTATTGTCTGCTTGTTCAGGTTTCATGCATAATTAAAGCTGGACAAAGGCAGCCTCTGATCAGACAGTAACAAGCAGAATCGAAGAGTCCAGCAGCAACCTGGTGCTGATAAACAGGAATTCTGAAGGGCTGATAAGCAGAGAGCCATTGTTATCCAGGAGAGGATTTACTAGCCGCTGCTTGGTTTGTTTGCTGGCTTCAGGGCAGGATCATCTTCTGTAAAAAATATTGAGTTTTAATTGCTCTTCAGTATGCCTGGGTTCAACGAGTCTTGAAGCCAGTCAGGTTTCCATCAGTTTCAG
Source organism: Harpia harpyja (assembly GCF_026419915.1). Lineage (NCBI taxonomy): Eukaryota > Metazoa > Chordata > Aves > Accipitriformes > Accipitridae > Harpia > Harpia harpyja. Next base: position 37,533,400 of record NC_068945.1, on the reverse strand, counting down.
TGGGATTGAGATCGCACTGGAGATGTGAGAAAAACCCTACATCTTTCCTCTTTCCAACCCTGCCTTTGTGCAGCATTCAAGTGAATTTGAAGTCTGCTCCAAACAGATCTTTGCTTTGCTTTTTCACCTTCTGCCCTTAAAAAAGGGTATAGATTTGAATTTTACCACTTCTGTGCAAAAATGGGAAACAGTATGCAGTAAAAAAGATGTCTCCGAAGCTGTTAAGAAGTGCAAGTAAAATGAGAAGGGATCCTACTCTCAGTCTGGCTGTGTGAAACCAAAGCAGGATTTAGAAGCTCCTACAAAAATAACTCCTGCTGGCTCTGTACGCTGAAGTATGAGGAAGCTAGTGAGCAAGGTGACATTTTCCCCCAGACTTTACAGAAGCAGCAGCTATTCTGGGAGCAATGCGGTATCTCTCTCAGCTGATGCGCATCTCCTGGCAGCATACAAAGCAGTTAGATCAGCGTAGCTACGGATGCCATCGATGTGCTGCCCCAATCTTAGACAATGTCTTTTCCCTTAGTAAACAACAGCATTGTTGCATGAAGAACCTGCATATTCCGCATGTATATTCCTAGTATCCAGTGTGCTCCTGCAGCCCTTGCAACTGTCCTCAGCCTAAGACGGACGTCACCTTCTGGGCCCTGGAACAGGGGAGAGAACAGGGTTAGGCAACTCAAATAATAGCAGGGTTACTGCTGATGTTGATGCTCATAAGAATGTCTCACATGGCTGATACACTGCACTGGATGTGGAAGAACTGAAGCCACAGGGCAGGACAAATTGCCTTGTAAGACATTTACACCCAATAGATGTTGATGGGCTGATGTGTACACCTAAACTGCATGCAGAAATACTATGCTTTCAAGGGAACACTGTGCCCTTTCCAAGTATCTCAAAAAAGTACCCTACAAGCGGTCAAATGAGCAAAGAGCAGGTTCCGGAGAAAGGCACAGGGAGAGCCAAAGCAGAGTTTGGTTGTGCCCTGGGCACGTAAACTCCCTTTGAAGTCCCTGGAGATCTAGCCAGGAGAGCCTGGGAGCCCAGAGAGCAATTCAGTCTGCCCCAAGGCAGACACCCAAGGCTGGGTTCAGGGGCCACATAACAGGAACCCACGCCAAGAGAGCCTCTCTAACTCCCTTTCTTGTGCTGGCCAGGACTCTCTCGGTTACCTGTACCTAATGTCTCGTGGGGTCTGAGATGCCCTGGGTCATCCCTGCTCTCCAGAGGTGTGGGTCGCCAGCAGGCACTGGGTCACAGATGCCATCCTGTGCAGATGCCTGTGGTACCCCGGGGCATCTCAAGAAGATGTCTGTGATTAGGCAGTTGAATGGACTCATCTTTTAGAAATGGAACGCCCAGAAAAGCAACAGAGAAGCAGCATTTTGTAAGGAGTTTTATTCAGTGCTGGTCTCAGGTACATACCCAAAAAGGACCTCGTGCAGCTAACGTTGTCTTTGTAGGGGCGGCAGTGATAAGAGCACAAATGCAGCTCATTTACAAAAACTGACTTAATGAAATCCCTTGGGACTTCACCTCACGATTGGATGGAGTGGGGAAAGCTTGAAAACCAGACATCTGCCAGACTCAGGAGGCCACAAGATCTTGACCTTAATGTTCCCTACCACAGGTGCTATCTGTCTTCCAGTCAAACATCTGAAGGAAAGGAATCAAAGATCTCTGAACATTAGCTCCACAGACCAGAGTTAGGACGAGGCTGACATACCATAGGTTCCTTTGGAGGGGTGGGGGATTGCCAAGGCAAAGGTTGAAGTTAATCATCTTTTAAGTGATTATATTTAAATGTCTTTGTTTGGGGGGTCTGGCTCTCTGGAACACTCATAAAAGTCTGATTGATTACTCTTGCCATCTCCGATTACAAAATTTCCCCACAGTTTTAAATCAACCTGGGGTAGCAAGGGCTTGGAAGTTTACTAGAAAACTGTAAAATAAAATTCATTTTTTACCTTGCTGCAAAGACATGTGAATAAATCTAACGGATCGATGACAGCTCATAAACTATAGGAGATACCCAATTCATTAAATATTGCTAACTATTAACATTTGTAACAGCAGGATGTAACGTACATGCATACCTAATCTCTGGTGGTCAACATATGGTGTGTGAGTAGTTACAATGCAAGCCCAAATTATGCAGCATGCTCCCTTGTGCATTAGGACATTTATCCAGAAAAAAGTATTTTTAAATAGTTTTCTACTCCTCTTTAACTTTATAGTCATTGAACATTAATGGCTGGATGAAAATCAAAATTTAGGATTAAAATATAAAACCAAAATACATTTCAAAGGTTTTAGGTCTGTGTTCTGAAATATTTCCTCTTTTTTGTGATCATTAAAAATACTTCCTGGAGCTCATTTCACACAGCTCAGTGTTCTGTAGGCTCCATTCTGGTTTGTTAAAATACAAATTCCCAGTCTATGGAGTGAAATTTTATAATCTGCCTTAGAAGCTTTTCTTCAGCTTGAGGACTCATGTGAGTAAAGCAAGAAGGATTTGGCAATATTTTCATTTTGAAGTAAACCTACTTGGGGGAAATTTGTTTTTAATATAGCTTTATTTCTATTTCTGAGTTGTCTACTATCCAATACAGATTTCTTAAATAGCATTGTTATTCTCTGTTATTATATATTTTTATTATATTAATGCCTAAAGACCTTTCTAAGAATTGCAATCCTATTGTAGTAGTTGATGAATAAATAGAAGAAAAGATAATGCATGCCCTGGAGGCCTCACAGTTGATAAATATTTGCTTAGTTGCTTAGAGAAATAATTTTCTGCACATGGCTTGTTTGAATCTATTCATTTCAGCTGTCCACTGCAAGGGTTGCTCTGTGTCCTGCGTCACAGCCTACTTATTTTGTTCCCTAACTGGATGACAAACTTTTTAAGCAATCGAAAGATGAATGGTGAACAGTAAATAGTACATTTCCTAGAGGAATTTTTGGGCAAATGACCACCTGTGATAAAAGCGGTGAAACACTGAAGACTCATAAATATTCACACAAACAGTTGACAGTTCTCCAAATGTTTGCAAATTAGTAACATGTCTCTACAAATAACGATGACACCATACATATACTGGAAAAAAAATTAGAATATATAGACATCGTGTTCAACTGAGCATGCTTCCAGGTGCTTTCTGTTTACAAGACCTCCTCCCTTTTGAATAATTTTTTCATCTACTATGAAGAAATATTGTCAAATACACCACTTTCAAACACTTTTCTGAAACCAGCGGCAGCACACTTGGCTTGAGATAGGGTTTCCCAGTGACACCACACATTTCCAACAGAGTATCAAGCACGAGAGATATGGCAGGGCAGCATCATTATAGAGATCTCCCATAGAGATGGTCTGGAATGGAAATTCTTCTCAGGAGGGCAATAATTCCAAGAATGTTATCGTAAACCTGCTGACATCCATTGCTATTAAGGAGAAACATGCAGTAGAATTGCTGCCCCTTCTAGAGACATCTGTACACAGATAGCCATTTTTTCTGAACATGTCCAGAAAACAACAGTAGCCAACACAGACCCTTGTGTATCCAAGCAATTAAACCCACTGCAATTAGAAATAGGCCATTTAAGATAATAGCATTTTTCAGAGATGAAGAAAAGCCACAGGTGGTAAATCGTACACTCAAAAGATTTGCTAAACACACCAGAAGACCAAAGATTTGTAATTGCATACTTCGTTTTTTGAACAATGGGGACGTAAACACATCTTCTTCAAGAGAACTCAACAACAAAAAAGGCAAATACTCTGAGATGCCAGTGTAACACAAACCCATTTCTGAATAGAGTGATTCAGCTGAAGTTATAAACAGTACAAAAGAGGAAATATCTTGTGAGTCTACAACAATGCATTACTAATTACGACAAAACAGAATTAGTTCAGTGAAAAAGAATCTTCTAAAATGTTTCTAAAAAGAGAGGAAAAAATTGAAAAGCAAAATGTTAGCTCTTTTACTTCCAGCTCAGAAGCAGAAACATTGCTTACTATTTATATGGCACCACAAAAGTGCATGGCTTCTTTTCTGTGATATATAAGCAATTTCCCATTTTGAAGACCTCACAGTCTAAGCATCAGATTTGTCAAATGCTACCATCAGTCACCAAGTTTAGTATCCTGAATACTCCCTTTCTGAAACTAACCTTTAACTCACCTACTGCTCCTGTTCTGCTAGTGAAAAAAAAGACACAGAGCATTGTCAGACTGATGCTGTGATTTCACAACAGACACCACTCTGTGCTAGAAATTAAATAATCAATACTGTTCCCAAAGATAGAAGTTAGATTGTCCCATCGGGCTGTGGAAACATATAGCAATCACATTATAGCCTAAAATATTAATTGCTTATTTAATGAGCCCTTCAGTAATATTTATTGTTAAAGGTACTAGGAGAGCCTTTTTCTCCCCTTACATATTACTGGGAGCTTCTTAGCACTTTCATTTTGTGGCCCCAGTGTTACCAGAGTGACAAAACCTCTGGTGTATTTCTGAAACAAAACCCTGATGAAAGTGCTGCTGGACAGGGAGAGTGACTCTCCTGTGCTTTACAGAAAATGAAAATGGGATTTTCCAGTGCACTACCAACATGGAAGATCCCAGTTCAACCTGTTAGCTGCATCAGAAGATGCTGGAAGCTTACAAAATGAGGAGGATAAACAAACAGCTAAATGAGTAGAAATTCTTGAAAGTGAAAAAAAATCAAAAGAACTGAAGGTCGCTGTCGATCAGCTATTACTTAAATTTTATAGATTAACATGACACTGGAAGCTAATTTACTGCATAGAAGGGAAGAGTTGCATCTGCAAGCTTTGGCTGACTGTTACCAGTCCCCCTCTTCCCAGGGCTCTTTGGAGTTTTTTCCAGTGCTATTCATACCTTCTTTATCTGCATTTAATCTTCTTTTTTTTTTTCTTTTCCAAATGAAGTTTCTAATAATTGTCTTTGGGAAGGCCTGGTAATCGACATCTTGAAGAAGGACCATTCATGGACATGAGGACATGTAGCCCAGGGGAGCTGAAAAACAAGCCACCTGAGCAAGGATTTGAATTCAGTTCGCTTACAAAGAAACGCTGATATTATCTACTTCTTGAAAAGACTTTTCTGTGCAGACCAGAAAGTGGAGGAAGTAGAAAGCCTTCTGACTACTAAATGTTTCCCATTTATCGTGGTTTCTGTGATATCCTGGCAGAGATTGATTTATAAAGCCAGTGGTCCTTCGTAGTTGCTAGGAGACAGTGCTCTGCACTCCATCTGCACACGAGGGGATGCGCAGCCAGAAAGTGTGGTTTCTAATGGAGTAATTCTTCTGACTTCAACCCTGCACAGAGAAATTTCAGTGCGTGCCTTCCCCAGAACAACATAAGCAAGTATTAGTCCTGTGTGCATATATTGTGGCTTAAACTAAGCTCAGCTAAACTGAGCTCTTAATACCTTTTTTCCCAGGTCCAATGACCACGTTCCAAATGCAGAATTTACTCATTTTAGAAATTTAGGAAAGCCAGGGATAAGCTGGGAAAGACTTCTTGGCTCATACATCCAGTCCTTTGATATTTCTGGCCACCTACATAATCCTCTTCTTACATTTTACCAAGCTCCATCTTTTAAAAAGAGAGGATTTTGTCCACTACAAACTGCACTGGGAAATAGTAGCCCTCTTTTAATCTCTAGTGTAAATTTATTCCTGGGCTTTTGTGTGGGGGTCACACAGTCCTTTAAGCTAAACAGCTTTCTCCCTCTTGGTTTTACCACCTCAACGCATTTATAGGCAGTAATCCTATCTCCTCCGAGTCTGTTTTTTGTTTGGCTAACCAAACCCAACAAAAGCCTCTTACTTTTGTATGGTAAGCTCTCTTTTCCTGTCATATTGTGATGCAGCACTTTTCTGCGCTTTGTTTGAATTTTTCTTTCTTGAATGTAGGTGACCAAAAATGTGCATAGTGATTCCAAGTAACATATTACAGTGCTTCCTGCTCTCTACTGGACATACTTCTCCTGCTACTGCCTACTATATGATTTTTTTTTTTCATACCGATGGCTCAGAGACATCCTGTGACTGACAAATAGAAATCCATCTTTTTCTTCCTTTTTTTCTTCCCATTTTCAATGGGTAGCAACCATTCTTGTTATTGGTTCTTAAAAGCATAACCTTGGATTTTGTTCTAGTTCATCTAATCCCACCCTATTACTGTGGGCCACAAGTTAACCAGATTCCTACTGAATTTACCCTGTTGATAGGGGTGGGTGCTTCCTTTATTTGTATCTTCAACAAATTTAATTAGTGCGCATCCAATTCTTGATCACCAATAAGAACATTATTTGGAATCTCGCTCAAGAGCACTAGTTTCCCTTTCAGCAGAATCCATCACTGTGTGCCCTTTGGACAGTTCCTTGTATTAATTCTCGTCTCACAGAATACCTAGCAATTACATGAAATATTTTACTGAAGAACAGGTAGGCTACAGCTACTGTGTTACTATGTTTTCCTTGGCTAAAAAAAAAATCAGTTATTGAAGAAGCCTGAAACTTGGTCCCCTTCAGTAAGTTGATACTGTATTTTAGAACATCTTCTATTACTCCCCAAGTCTTTCATTTTCCCTAAAATCTTGCACATCAGAATGGCTGTTCTATGGTTGCTAGGTTTGCCCCTTAACACCTTTTTCTATCTGAAGGCATCACACTTACTAGCCTTTATTCAGATGGGCATATCATCTTGATGAGTTCTGATCCAACCTTTGTGGGGCCATTTCCATTTTTCATAAACCTATTCCCCATAAACAGTCCTGCTATCGCATCTGTGTTCCACCTGCTTGTCTTCAGAGGCAGAGGCACCCCTAAAGTAGCTTTAAACAGCATCCTTATTTTTTTTCTACTTCTTTATTCTTTATGACAGAGGAATCTTCTGATTTCTCAAGGTCTAAATTATCCCAAATGTTCGCAATTCATATTCTAATCTTTCACCTTCAGTCCTCCAAGTTCTGGTTTGATTCTTGAAGATTCTTTGGCAAATCCCAATAGCTTATTTAGTAGAATTATTTGTCCAGCGAGGTCTAGAGTTCTCTTGCCTGAGAATACAAATTTCAGACCAGCACTCTACCCCAATTCAGTGCCATTACTCTTCAGTCTGCTTTGCTATGATGTAGTCTGCCCTTTTACAGTTAAAAGCCTTAACTACCAACTTGTCTTTGTATATACTGCCATTTCATTTAAATTGAAATTTGGTCAGCACTGTCATCACTTGATAGCATATTATTTTCTCTACTACTTTCCCTATAATATCTTTGCTACTTGTCCATCACCAACTTAAAATACTATAATCTCTTAGCAGTTCCACAGCTCCTTGGAAAAGGAGGTTTTTCAGCTTCCACTTTGAGAAATTACTGGATTCTACTGTGGATGGAGCATCCGTTTTCCACTCTATGACTGTGAAATTTAAAGTCTCCCATAATGATACAATCACCTAGTAGCTTATCTCTCTCATGACACTAAAGCAATCTCAAGTCCAATGTTCATTGTAGAGCCCAATCCCTTTCCCACTACAGTCTCTTTCAGAATCCTTTCCTAACACATTTTGACACAAACTGATCCTCTCCTATCCATACTATTAATTAACATTTCTTTACTGCCAGCCATATTCTTAACATATAATGCTACCACATTATCTTAACAATTCCTTCTGCATTCCTTTCACAGTGTGCACCCTGCAGTACTTGCACTCCAGTTGCAATTAGTATTCTATCATGTTTCTGTTATCCCTCTAATATCCTGTTTCATGTCATGCACCAATAAGCCTAATTCTTCCATCTTCATGTGCACATTGCTTTGTTGCATCTGTTATTGCCACCTGACTTCACCTGGTTTCCTAGCTAGGTTAAGTACAGTATTTGCACTGATTTATTGTCTATCCAGTCACTGGGGTTTGGGGGTGTTTTTTCCCCTGTGTTTTCTGCTATCTGATATTCCTTTATCTTTGATACATCCTCACTGACTTGATTTTACTTTCTTTGTATTGAAAGAAGGTGATGGTAGTATAGCTGTCTCCCCAGTTTCCCTTCTTCCCATGCACTGTCTTCTGCATTTTAAAGCTCTTCCCATCTATCATGGCAGACTTTGTCTTAGGAAAGTCATGTTCCAAGGACTGAGGTGGAACAGATCCCTAGAAAAGACTCTTCTTCATGGGAAGGCCCCTTTCTTTAATATTCATTCTGCCCTTTGGCAGTAGATTACTACTACTTCTATTACTGTCCTTTTTTATTGTGGCGTGTCTTTTCCTTTTAAAACTTTAGTTGATAGTACATTAAAAACTCTGTTTTCCTTTCTCTCCTTTCTATCTATGTATTTATACCATGCTCATCACCTTAGGATCTGGCTTTATTTAGGCAACTAGAGTGTTTTATCAGAACATTAACAGCACTGCAAAATGCTTTTCTACATGGCCCTCATCTCAGACAAAAATAGAGTGCATTTTTTTGGGTGCTCCTTGGTGTATGACTCTATATTTCCCATAATAAATACCTATTTCAGTTACACTATAGATACAGGTACTTTACTGTAACTGGGGTGGTCTAAGGAGACAGGTGGGACAAGTTTGCAGGCTGAAATAAAATTGTTATTATGCCAGCTGGTACAGTTGGGAAAATTAATCAAGCTTTTCAGCATGAAGGCACATCTTAGAGTCACTTGGTGTCTGAACTGTTAAAAATGTTAATAGATCTTAGTGTCTAAATGGCCCTTGAAGGTAGAGGAATACTACCCTCCTCTTATATTTCACATTTAAGTGACCTGACTGAGTCACAAGGAAGCCTCTATAGTAGATTGAGAACCAGAATCAAGTGATCTGGGCCTAAAATATGTGCCATTCTTGATGACACTATTAATGATATCCGTAAAGAGCAAAATGGAGAAGAAACATGACTTACTATGGAAAAGTCATTCAAGAGTATGAACAGTTACTATAGGAAAACAACTCTAGAATGTCTGCCCACTGCCGTATAGACATCCATGATTTCAAAAAAAAATATGCAAAAAAGGGACGATGTAATCCAAAGACCTTCCAGAACAATATGGAAAGAACGAAGGAACATGGATTCACACCCAGCTGTCACCTCCAAACATGGTGCTTAACCATGCACTGAATACAACCTTGTGGAAGCAGAATGGCAAACAAAGGACCCTATGAATAGCAGAGGGAACGCACAGGATAACAACAGGAGGAAGGCCCTGGCCTAAACAGCAGCCAGTTTACACTTCTCTCCAGCTTTTCACATTTTGTCAAGGGGATGGTCAGTAGCTCCCATCCCACCAGTTTTGATCTAAGAATTAAATGACCTTGCAGGGTGAAGGAAATGGGATGATGCCCGGTAGCATTACGTTCAAGATAGCACATGTAACTGATGTATATAATGGCTAATAACAAGAATTATGGTAATAACATGAACATACAAGCTGGAAACAACTCGGAAGAAAGGCCAAGTTTATCAGAGAATGAGTAAGAGCTGACACTGTCAGGAAAGGAAATGCAATTTTAGATAGACCAGGGGAGTATCTCGGTAGAGACAAGGCAGCATGAGTGTCACTACCCAGAGCACTGGGAAGACGTACCCAGCCTGTTGTGTCCCCTTTCAGGGCTCTCAGACAGGAGCAGGTACAGATCATAATCAGGGGAACACAGAGCCAACAGCTTGTCTGGTAAGTTTGGGAAAATAAAAGCTGAGAGAAGATATCATGCCTCTCTATAAACATGTCCGATAAGTAAGCACTAGGGAAAGGAAGAGCTATTTAGTCTAAAAGCCAGTACTGGCACAAGTACGAACAGACCCAAACTGACCATGAATACATTTACTCTGGGAATTAGAAGAAGGTTTCCAATGCCTAGGGCGGTGGGGTTCTGAAACAGCCACTGAGAAGGCCATTGGGATGAAAACCCCTAAGTCCCTTCAAGCTGAGATAGGTCAGTTTATCAACAGTGATCTCATGTCACCATTCAAGAGAACAGAAACTTGACTCAGTGCCCCACAAGGCCAGCCCCAGTCCTATGTTCCTTCCTAAATAATAATACCTAGTAATTAAACAACATTGTCTCTTCAAAAACTGACCACTTACTTAAGTAACCTGTCAACCAATGCTATGATGTCTTCTTGGAAGAGGACGTGCTATGGCGGGGAGCTTGAGCAGCTGACTCCTGCACCTCATCTTGCAGAAAGCATTAAACATAAGGTGTTATGATGAAAAAAAGTTGTAAGCCACATATTGGCTTATATTTAGAAGTATCTGTGTAACAGCAAGCACATGCCCGTTACCCCTAGGAACTATTCTAAATAAAGATAAACTTAACCATATGTTTACAAGAACTTCAGGCTGTAAGATCCTCAGGGCAGGGAGTCTGCCTCTACACTCATTGTTTTTAACGCAAAGTACACATCTATACAAGTAACCACAATTTTAGACTGCTACTGTTGGTAGCCAGTTGAAGTTACTTCATTAACCTCAGATGTGGAAGCAATTACTAGCAGGTACTCAGACCTTTTTGAACAGTGAGACATCTGAAATACTGTGCCTGGGTCCTATTTCTTACATCCACAGCAGGGGTGTAAATGTTCACAGGCATTTAAGCATCACTTAAGCAACAGCAATAAAGACCCTGAGCATTTTGTGAGAATTAATGACTGCCTGAGAGTGTTAATAGCCTGAGGTGGAACTCTGGGCCATTAACCCCAACTGGTCATTAAACTTCAGGAGAGGTCCAAGGCTGAGGTCATTATGACAGTTATGAATTTGGGGGGGGGAAGGTGTATTTATATATGTTGATTTAACACTATTTCAACCATATGGTTGTAGATCAAAGCTACAGATAGGCTAAAGAAACTACAAACCTTTAGATGCTGGTAACAACTGTCAACCCTTCTTCACCTCAACGGAAAAGACTGAAAGTGTCAACACATCAGAGAATTCCCAGCCAGGTTGGAAACATTTTCAGCATTTGTAAAACATTCACAAAAGCAGGCAGGTAGTTCCAAAACTTTCATAAAATAAACCCCTGAGAATCAATCCAGACTGCTCCCTTAGGGCCACAGACCCTGATACGTATAAGCCCAGATACGAGGTGGGGGCAGGAAGATGAGGTGCCTATAGACAGCAAAAGGGGTAAAATTCACTCAGATCCAGGGTCTAGCTCCTCTTGAAGTCCCAGATGAACCTTGATGGTACTAAATACAGAGGCCACCTCCCAGCCTCTGCACAGATACCTAGTTTACACAGTCTGTGCATTTCTGGCGGTGCGCAGCTTTGCCACACAACGTCAGAGAAAGGACGAGGGGTTGGCGTGCTGCCGAGGGTCAGCAGTGACACCAGCTGGGGGGTTGCCCACCTCCTGGGATGCTGCGGATCAGAGGACACCAGAGAAGAGCAGGACACCCTGAGCACAAAGCTCAGGGCTCGAGCACCTCGTGCAGAAAGGACACGTAACCAAGAGCATCCAGATATTCCTTACACAAATGGGGGAGTTAAGGGAGGTGAAAATGCCTTGACTTGTAGGAAGTATCCAAGGGTTTCATGCGGCAACGGAGCTACTGTAATGCCTAGATGCCTTTTGGAGAGCAGCCCTGCTCCCTGTTTGCTTTTCCTCCACCTCCTGCCTTCGTGGCCCTGCCTGTTCTTGTCACCTCAATAAGCCCATTCAGCCTCACTAAACTGGCACAGACCTGGAGGGCAGGGGAGACTGTCTCTTTTCTTGTCTCTTTGTTTGGGAATGAGTGGGAGAGCACAGCCTGCAACCAAGAAATGGGGATGGAGGGACACCAGCCATTTAGATTGACTCACCCTAAGTAAGTGATACACGGTTTCCCACAGCCGGGAAGAAGTACTCAGCTACGATGATTTGAAAAGCTTATCAAACAGGGCAGAAAAGGCCCACAGGGAAGTCTGGCCCTGTGACAGACAATGGCAAAATTCCTACCGGTTTCGCTGGAGACAGGAGCTCACCACAGACGTTCTTTGCCACATCTTGCACAAGATTTCCAGCTAATTTCTAGTGAAGAACTGAAGAGTACTAAAAAGTTTTAGAAAGACAAATACTAAAAAAGAGCTAAGTAAACATATTACTCTCAGTTGTTTGGAACAATTAAAATGTAAAGACAAGTAGCATTTCAGATACACACATAGGTACTAAAAAGAAAAGCTGCTCACAATATATCTAATTCCCCAACTGTTTTGCCACAGCAGGATTAGATACCAGGCATAAAGTAGTGTGCTGGCAAGGAGCCAGAGCATTCCTGGATCGCACATATGTTAGATGTGCCTGGCATTTATTACAACGGTGCAAGAGCACCTCTATAGTCAAGGGTCAGCGAGTATTTCCATTATAAACAAAGAAGTTAAGGTTCTAATAGCTTGCTTGTTTCAAAAGTCTCAGTAAAGAATTGCAAAAAAAAATGTGTAGAGAAAAGCCTGATGAAAAATGCTATCAGACAATTTTATTTCAGAGATCTTCCAACCCCAATTTTTCCAGAGCCTGGGAAAAAAATAGCCTGTAATATTGTTTTTTAAAGCTTTTAGTTTGCTGGCAGTTCTGGAGGCAGTGCATGTTTTTTTCATCTGTGGATCTGATCCAGAGTTGGGGGATCGTTACGATCTCTGCCCTTGGGGTTCCCCTCTTATACAGGAATCACGAAGCACAGCAGCACATTTAGAGCAGGAGGTTATGGCTCGCACTTTCTGTAAAGGGACTGGCAAAGGTTAATACACCTGCTAGACACATCCTGCTAGACAAACATTATTTTGCCTTCACAGGTCAGCAAGCTACCTCCTTATCAACCGCATTTTAAACCGAGATTGTACAACGCCATGGCAAGCCCACCCAGCCATGGGCAAATGAATATTAATGTCCTCGGCTGCTTCTAATAAAATCAACACGCCTTGCGTGAGCCACCATGGCCTCAGGCCCACCCCAGCACGTCAGACCCTGCGCCGGGGTCAGCAACCCAACCGGAGCTCTGTATGGGAGTGCGGAGCAATGTTAGTTACTCATTAGACGGCCTCCAGCCTGTTCTGTGCCAAAGGCTCGTTAGAAGTGGGACTTGCAAAGCACAACTATTTGTTCGTGTTGAACAAACGATTTTTGGTGCGTGCTACTTGCCCCAAAGGTAACAGGTACCTGAGATGATACCTGTGCCTTGATTTTAGTGGAAGTAATCTGTTACTTTCAGCTAAAAACTGAACACAGAAGAGCCTCACAGCATACTTCAGCCAGACGTGGCTGTGGTGACGACTTTGAAACTGCTGTGGCACCTGCCTGTTTGAAGGCACTAACCAGGATTTTATCGTTTACCTTCCTGTTTTCCCCTAAAATGTTAACCCAAATTATTACTAGGAATACAAACAATACCATCACCCTACTCACAGAAGAGTGGTTTGTAAAATAGACTCTTGCCTTTGACGTAAAACCAGATATACTGTTCTTGCAGATCCAGCATCGTGCCGCTCAAAAGCCATGCTTTCTGGGATATTTATGATCAGATCTAAAGTACTGGCACATCCAATTAAATGATGGGAATCCATATTTTAGAATGAGCCAAGACCGAGGACAGTTTAAAGAATGAGGACAGTTACGGTGCAGCCTCTTCTATTAGCAAGAGTATGCACCAGTTTCACCTGTGTTACAGGCCATTGCCTTCTGAAGGGCAGGTTTTTAGAACATGTTAGTTAGGTGTGGTTAGCAAGAACCATTGCACACCTTTAAATCCTAGCTGAGACAGTGCAAGCACATGCTCCCTCAGGACTCATCATGGCAGAAGAGAAGGAATGGGTTTGAAAGTCCCCATATGCCCAGCAGAGTCTCATCGTGAAGAAAAGCTATAGATAATGGCCTGTGGTTTGCAGTTATCTACTCCTAGTTCTTTACAATCAGGGGAATGCCACATATACCACAAGCTGAGTGCAAGATGAAGCAATTAAACCAGATCCTTAAAAGGAGTCTGAGTATACTTTGCTTGGAGCCATCCATTACAACAAGCAATATATCAGACACCCTTCATTATCTGGAATCTGTCCTGCAGGTACTGGAATTTCTCCCGCTTGCTTTATATTGGGCAAGAAGCTGAATTTTTCCCTATAGTCCCATACAAAGGATCTTACACCGGTTCCCACTGAGAGTCATAAGCATACGCCGAGAGACCAGAATCTGAACTTTGAGTAAGATTTATTAATAGGTTCAGGCATTCTAGCTAAGTGTAACAGAGAGTGACCTCATGGGGATAACTAACTACTGCTTACAGCAACTCTCCCATTTCTGTTAGCTAGTATCAACTTCTGGTTATCTTTTACCTGGACAATATTGTTAACAGCATATCTTTGGATTCGTAACAGTGTAAGAAGCCACCAGAATGGTCAAAGAGATATTTATAGCATGCTTGCTTTACTTTGGTCTCCCGCACTGCCTCCGATACAGCACTCGTTCCCCCTTTATGTTGGAGTCTCTGACCAAAATCCAGTGGCAGAGTCTGAGGCTGTGACAATCCCTCTGGAGAGTCAGTTTGATTTCCCTGTGTGACCTCTCTGTGTTGTAATAAATGTAAAGATTCAGAATCTAAATCAGAGGAAATCCTATTGTACCAGGACTAAAGCTGGCAAGGTCCAAGACGTTGATTGACCTGTAGTTTGGGACCTTTTTCAGTAGATTCTTCAAAAAGAAGAATATCTATTTGCCATGAAAATACTACTCCTTCCCCCAGCTTTTGTGTGTTTTGTGTCTAGGACTAAATTCTCTCTGATGAGATTTATATTCATGCACTAAGAAACATCTGTTTTCCTTAGCAACTGTAAATTTCATAATAACTGCCCTGCTACCAGCCATAATTTAAAGATCCCGCTTAGTCCATTTCCTATTGAACATGCCTTGGTTTCCCTTCCCTATTTTAGCTGCGTGCTGCTGGAAGTACAGGAAGGTCTCATGCAAACTCCAAGTTGGTATATTTAGGAGAGCTTTAGATTGAAAGAAATGGAACAGCCTTTACTTTCCTCTCTTCCTTGGTTTTCATAATTATTCTTTCCATGACAGTTCCCATCCTCAGATCAGGATTATCTTGGTTCTTTGGGTGCAACTCTAGTCCTTAATCTTCCTTCCGCATTGGTGCATGGGTGGGAGCATGTGCGTGCACGTCTAATTGAAGAAGGCTTCCCCATGAAAGCACCATCGCGGAGCTGGAGCGCGCACATGCGCAAGTCTGAGTGTTGGCTCCCCGTGCTCCCCCGCTTCAGGAGCACATCCTTCGAGGATCAGCTTCAGCAACACGGAGTGAAAGTTGCTCTGCTTTGGAGATGAAAGTTCACGTGTGGTGCCCAGGCTGTGCGCTGCTGATTGTTGCTTAGCAATGAAACGCGCGGCACGTGGTGATGGTGCAAAGATACCAGAGCATTTTTTTAAAAAGGAAAAAGAAAAGGGATAAGAAGGTCAGACTTATAATGGCTAGATAAATGGGAACATTATCAGATGCAGCAGCTAGAGAGGAGGTCGTACTCTCCCAGCCTGTCTATGAAATCTTCTTTCCTCATTTACTTTCAACACTTTTGAGGGAGAAAAGAGGAGGCAAATTCAAAGTGTTTTGTCCCCATTCCTGCCTCACTGTTAGCAATCCCATTCCATTTTAGCACATTGGAATAGGATCTTCTTTTTTTTTTTCAAAGTAGGGTTGCTCCTGGGTTAAAGGGAAAAAGGCAAAGAATCTGCCACATTACATTGAAATAATGGATTTAGAAAGAAAAACATTTATTAGTGTAGGTGAAAACACAGATATTATTTTCAGGCTAGAGCGAGGCATCCCATTAATAATGATTTAGCATGGATCCCAGAGGCAGCTAAATAGAACAGGAAGGCCAGGCTGAGCTAGGCAAGCGGCTTATGATTACAGTTACACTCCAGCCTCAGTGGAAAAAAAATTAAAGAAAGAGAACTGACATCCTTCACAAAGCGGAGTACAGAAGAAATATGACTTGTAGCCTTTTGTTAATACAGTATCAACTTTAATTGAACCTCCAGGCTTTGATTCAAGTCAATATATCTGGAGCTTCCTGGAACAATAAATCTTGATGTTAACCACAGTAGAGGTCAATCTCTGTCTAATATATGCTTTGTAATGCATTTAAAGTAGAGGTATAGTATGTAGATGGTGAATTATTCATACACACAAACTATTAATGAATAAGTCAATATAGGAACAAGATTTGGGACCTTTAATATTAGAAAGAGAAATTCGCTCTGCAGGAACACAGGTTCCCAACGATAGTCTAACACTGTGCTCACCTGTGTACTCATGCTATTTATTTCTACCAACCTCATCTGAGCCCATTTCTAGACTGAAAATTCGCATTCAGAGACTTGGGAGTTTGGGAACGTGCCTCCCCCACGTTGAACACGACCTCCGGGAATGAGCCGAGATCCCTGCACACCTTGGAGCAATCTTTGGTTCCCAGAGCTGCCCTGCCTGGGGGTACACCACGACCCCTGGCATGGCACCCGCTTGCGCAACCTCAGTCCTCGCATCCCCCAGGCAGCGGAGCTGAAGCTGCGGATGCTTTCCTCCTGCCCGCCAGCCCTGGGAGGGGAGAAGGCAGACCCAAGGACAGCAGGCACCATAGCTGTCAGAGGGGAGGCTCAGTTCAGATCCTGCAACTTATCTGAGTCTACTGGGCTCACAAATCATAGATATGCCACAAACCATGGTGCCAATGGGCATAGCCACATGGCTCATCAGATCTGAGTGGGACTGTCTCAGGGGAGACGGGGACTATGTGGTCGTGGGCGAAGTTGAGCCTCCGGTGAATGAGTTGTCATTTTATAATGTAGCCTGGTGCCTCAGCATAGCAAACCATTAGCAGCAAAATTGAAGTTAATATAAAAGAGCATGGCTACAATTAAACATTTTGAAAGCAAAGAAAGCCTTCCCATTTCCCTTCCAACTCCTCTATGATACACAGCCGTTCCAGTCAGTCCCTGCTCATACGTACTGCTAGAGAACATTACACAGAAATCTCTGCCCCCCTCTCCCATGAGAAGAAATAGCACTGAAGCCAAATAAAAGTTGTAGTGTTTAAACTATGGTGCAGGAAAAGAAAAAGCGAGGAAAAACAGTAAGATACCACTTTAAACAACATGTTACTTGAGAAAGCCAGTCACAGTTGATGAGTACAGAAGACATGGGCCAGCCTGTGGCTCTTGGCTGCAAGAAGAAATGCGTTACAACACGTGCAACAGGAACAAGAGATCTGCTTTAAATGAGATATGTCTCCTTTCATTCCTCAGTGAGCATGTATCTTTTCCAATAACATTCAAGGAAGTCAGTAAGCACATCAATAAGAGAATGTGGCAGTGTTTGCCAAGTGTCATTCAGATGTGAGAGAGATTTAACCATTTAGCACAACTCCCTTGCCCCGTTCAGTCATTGGACTTGCTTGTTACAGCTGCCAGATCTTGAACAAATGTCTTGACAGAAACATCTCCACTGGTACCACTGTCAAGTCAGTGAGAGTGCCTCATCAAAGTAGAAATAAAATTATGGATGCAAACTTCATTTCTCAAATGGCAAGAACTTGCCACGGTGAATAGCAGCTGCAAAACTCCAGTTCTCGGGCCTTTGCTAGATTTAAATAATCTTTAATAATTTCACCTGAATACAAATCCTAACTATTCATTTAGGCTGCCTCAGGTTTTGTAACATAATCTGATTTTTCCGTAATGCGATCTGACCCACTACCTATGTGAAAACTCAGTGGTGGACAAAAACTACAGAGATCAAACAGAAGAGGTGTCTCTGCTTTGGTTCCTTGGGAAAAGTATTTTGCCAAACCCTACCATTTCCCTGCTCTTTGGTATGTTGGGCCACTGAACCGGCAGCAGAGGTCTGCTTACAGCTTCCTGCAAGTGTCTGTCCCTGTCATCCTTTGGTCACTGAAAGCAGTTTCCAAACAGAGGAGCTTTGATCTCCTCCTCTTCCCTCTCCAAAAAGTTTCTGTCAAAAGCTCCTGCAACCTTCAGCTTGAAGAATAAAGGATTTGTCTGGGTTCTGGGGCACAGTGTGATGTTGTTCATGACAGTATCTTACTTGTTTCTGTGTAAGAGCCACCTGATCACAGTTGTCTAGAAGAGTAAAATATGTAGAAAGTGTTGGAAAACTTATATAAGATAAAGATCTGGGTCTGCTGCCTATTCTGCTCCCTTCAGCTGCATTCTAGACACAGCTTTTATATGCCGAGCCTTTCTGGGTTAATTATTCTTCCTGAAAGTGCTGGGGAGCAAAAACACTGCTGTGTATCAGCAACCAGACTTCTCTGCATGTCAAGCATAGATGTTCTCTGGTAACACGTCTTCTTGATATATGTAGCCACAACAAAGAGAAACATAACCCTTCAAGCAATTCAACACATTCAATATTTGAACGTCGCATTTCAAGAATTTGTTGTACTTATTTTCCTCTTTTAGAAAAAAAAGAGAGGAAGAGGATTGTGTAGCTAAAGTTTTGACACAGCACAGACCACCTTCCACCCTGATTACACACCAGCTGCCCTACTCAGTACCCCTAAAACTAAACGATTGTCAGTGTCAGCTTCCCACTTCCGAAGTTTTCAGTATCATCTCCAATGATCCTGAAAGCTCCACGGAGGAAAAAAAAAAACCTCTTCCTTCACATGAGTGATTTTCTTATTCCTTAAAAATCCTTTTATCAATAATTCTTGACAAAACAGTCATTATCAGCAGTCTAGTGTCTTTTCTCAAGGTATTTAGAGCTAACAAGATTTGCCACAGCCTGTTAATGCTCTCACTAGCCAGCCATTATCCAGACTAACCACCAGCTTCACGGTTAATATTGTTACTGAAATGTGGAACTTGAATTTTTAGCCTTTTGACTTATGGCACTGGTGTATTTGATAAACTCATAATTAATAGGTTAAAATGAGAGAGGCAGGAAGTGCTTGCTGTTTCAGGCATGAAGCAGATGTTTAAAAGCATCCTGTGTTTCTGGGAATATTGGAGCATAGGTCTGCAGAGATCACACAGATTATTGAGTCAAGTCCCCAGCAATCAAAGACAATATGGAATAACTGTTCAGTCCATAGAAAATGTATAGGACTATAGAAAGCTCAGGTCCTTCTAGGTCTGCTGTTCCTGGAACATCTGTCTCACAAAGCCCTGCTCACCTGTGACAACATATTAGTTCTCAGCACTCTGTATCAAACTAAAGACTAAAAGACCAGAAGCGTCTAAATGCACCAAAGGTAAATACAAGGAAAGATCACTGATACAAGAAATATCCGAAGTGCCAAAAGAAGGTCTCTAATCATCCCATGAAGTACACTGCAGCTGATGAGCAGAAGAGTGTGCAAAACAAGCAAGACAAATTGCTAACCATCGCAAGCAAGCTGGTAACTTTTTTTCTGAATACTGTTAATGTAATGACAACTCCACCTCAAAATACTCTCTCAAAGGCTTTCAGGAGTCAAATATAAAGGGATTTGCCTTTGAAGATTAGCACCGCTGCTAATCTTGAGGGATTTGGAAAGTCACTCCATATTAAAATTAGACCGAATTAGGCATCCTACCCTCTGGAAGGCTTTGAAAGACCCACATTGAAAATCCTCAGCTCCCTATTTAATCAATTGAGAGAGGCAATGGCTATGCCCAAGCAAATCATCTACCGTCCCAGCCTGACCTCCGCGTCTCTCCTCTGGTTGAGTTAGGGTCTGGCAGCCCCAGGTAGCAGGCTCTCTGATGGAGATATGCTTCATCTCCTGGATGAAGCATGATGCTGACCCTGTACTTCTAGCTCTTGATTTATTTGTGCATGTTTATCCATGTGAGAATATGGTTATGTATACAATCTCCACTGGAGTAATAAGAACTAGGGTCCTCTTGAGGAGTGCTAAGGCATTTGACCTTTAGGTCACTAGTTGGAATTTAATCCAATCTGGTAGTTATTGAAAATTGGTAGTGTCCAATGGCTTTACTGTGGCCTGCTGGCATGTGAAATGAGCTGATGGTTTCCCAGGCCAGATCCTGTTGGTGAGGCTTGTGGAGCCCTGGAAGTAGCTTTGCCTTTGGTAGTCTGAGCAGACCTGCTAAAACAGTAGAGGTTTGAAATCAGTGAACTTTTCCTTCTCCAACTCACTCTGGAAAAAGAGACATGCTAGCTGGCTCTTTCAGGGAAATTTAATTTTTTCGAAAAAGCTAGCTGCAATATCCTGTCAATGGGTTTGCAGAGCAACTTGCAGAGCAACACTTCCAAATGGGAACAATGCTTGTGAAACCGTGGTTACATGCTAGTGACAGCTTGGGGCTTTGAAAGGAGATTGTAAGCTCCCGAGCTCAGAGTTTTGTTTCACTGAGAAATTAGTAGGATGGCAGGGTTCTGGCACATGCCCGCTGGTACCGTCCTCCGTGTCCCTTGCTCTTTGTTCGGCAATTTCTGTTGACCACTGCCCCCAGCTGAGCTGACCTAGCTCAGGCTGTTTGCTCTCAGTTGGATACAAGGACTGAAGAAACCAGTGAAGCTTTTTCTAGGCATTGCAGACAGGCTCTTACCTCTGCTCATGCATTTTATTTGATTGTGTCATGCAGTCCCTCATAGCATTTCCACCTCTCCCATTGCAGAGAAGAATTAGTTTCCCAGCTGCCTGTGCCAAGCAGCCCGCTGACAGACACAGGTCAGTGGGTGAGATAACTAGCTACCCCTTGCTGAGACGGAGGGAAAGAGAAAGATCTGATGAGGAGCTATGCATATGTATCTATATGCCAGGCACATTATGTCACTCAGTAGGTTTCCTACTCTAGCTCCTGAGCCTCTCTTTTCCATTTTGCTGGCATCTTCCTCTGTCGTTTCCATACGTCTTGCCTGGAGGTTTGCTGCATAAATGTTTTTACAAAAGGGTTGTTAGAAATGCTACAATTGCTAATCTAACACTACAGAGCAGCAATGGGCATTTTGTTGAATGTGTCTTTTCCACCTCTTGACCAGAAAGAAGACCTCTGCATTCCTACATTGCTGAAAAATGATGCACATTCTCCTCTTGCTCTTCTCCACAGTGTTCCTTTAGCCTAATTCCTCCCAATAACTACAACTACCACTTTTCAGAATTTGCTGTTGTCCTGAACTTTCCTTCCTTGGATTTGCGGTGACTGTGACAGCACTTCTGCCCCCACCAGTCTGAAAAAAACTTGTGCCATCCTCAGAAAGCAGATATCAGGCCACTTCCACTGGCCTCACAGGTCCGATTTTTTCTTGCCTCCAGAGAATTATAAATGAAGAGTCTTCCTTTCCTACCACAAGCCTCATTATTATTAGTATTACAGAACTGTTCAGCCTGTGATGGGATTGTGTCCATCTACGTATAAAAACAGGATCCCATAACTTAAATGACCTGCTTTACTAATCACAGTGAGCTCAGCCAGTGATTACAAGACTCTCTAGGAGTCTGTGCACAGCTTCTGAGGAGCTTGCGAAAGGCAATCAAGAAAAACTAATTTCTACATGCTGCAGAAGGAGCTTTATATGTGAAATGTCTACAAAGTTCCACACCTCTAATGAGTTTGCACCTCTAAAGAACTGAAAACCACTGCAGGAGGCAAAGGGAAAAACATGACACAGAAGGGAAGAGTGATGCCTGCTCACAGATATTTTCGATATCTCCTGTGCTGAGGATTAATTTCCAATCATATCATAGTCCATCCAGGATTTAGTAATGAAAATTAGCTACTCAGTGCCATCTCACAAACTCCCACCTAGGATTTAACTCCTTTTTAAACAAGACTGCAAAGACCCAAGCAGAAAATCTCCAGAGCAATCCTGCAGCCACCATCCTCAGATTTCACTCAAGCCACCATGAAAAGGTCTTGTGCTTTGGGTGGAATATTGTTTTACCCAGGTCACTCTTCTCTACTGTGATTCAGTCAAGACACGGTTAACTCTCCTTTGGGCAAAGCCCTCAATGAACACTCCTGTTTCTTTGTTACTAAACAAAACCTGTCTGATAGTGGTAAAGTATTTGTGGAGACAGTTACCTGCAAATAGTCGACAGCTGAGTGCATTAACAGGGATCAACAAATAGCTGCTGACCTGTTCTGGTTTTCAGGCTGAACACAACTCTTCAAATTCTGCAGTTCTTTGCCGTACTGTAACTCTGGACCTTGGAAGAACTGTAATCAGGGTGCGCTTAATATATATATTCTTTGGGGTTTTTTGTTGTTGATGTTACTTTCCCTGTAATATCCCAAAGCAAAAAGAGGAAAAAGCATATCTAATTTAAAAGATAAGCAGAACCTGAGATGACCCTGATAGCACAGGTGAATGATGCAAAAAGCTTCTTCACCACCTCCTTCATCCTCAGACCAGGCTACCCACAAAGTGCTTTTGATTTTGGGGGTCTCTAGATTCTTCAACCTTTCTGGACACCCAAAACATTTCAGTGGTAAAATGTCCACTCCTGCCTTAACTGGAAGACTACGTATTTCCTAACAGATACGTGGCTAGAGCTGGTGATCCATGTATGGGCCTCATGTTCCATATGGCACTTCACTTCACTGAAAATAGTTCAATTTGTTAATATCATCTGCTTAGCAGTTTACATGTTAAACTCCTAGATATTGTATGTTATTTTTCAGACAGATTAAACACAGTTAGCAAGAGTCTTCAGAAAAGCCTAAGCTACAATGTCAAATGGAAAATTATTTATTAGAGTAAAAGATGGACATTAATATGAGATTTCTGTATTGCATACCTAACTAGCTGAAGGAGACATGATACTGTTTGTAAAGGAAAATGAACTCCTGGGCTGGATAGAATTTTATGCATGAACAAGGCACAGAAAAAAAAGTACACAGTGCTAAAATTTGCTGAGGCATCCTTTGCAGAAAAGGTCCAGAGTGCAGTGCCATACTGCAGGGACTGTGTAACCTTGAAGACTTAAGTAATAGAGGGAATTTAATAATTGACACAAAAGGTCACGCCTGTAAAGATATTCTATTACAGAAAAAGTTTCTGTTAAAAGCTGGGAGCACCCCTATTAGAAATAAGAGGGAAGGAGTATACCTGGCTATACTAGGTAAATGCATGGTGACTGTGAAGTGCCAGTATATTATGGCAATAAAAGGACACTAGAGGAATCTGAGGCTACATCAGTATTTCCAGCAAGGTCAAGCTCCAGGAAGGGAAATTCATCCTGATGGGCTCACCAGTGCAAAGGTGATCAAAGGACGGAAAGCCCATCTTCTGATAGGTTGTGAAGAAGCCTGGCCGTGGCAGTCTGCTATTGAAAGGCTGAGAGGTGACATGACTCTTCTTTGTAAATCCTTCAGAGAGAAACAAGAATTATTTCCACAGACGCAAGGCTGACCCAGGGACAATGGGTACATACTGGCCTGAATAAACTTCATACAGAAATTAAAACACTTCTAAGTATGAGATGAGTGGATTTCTGATATCACCTCTGAGTAAAAGTAATGGAGATAACAAACATCTCGGCTATTTTTAAGATGCAATGATCGGTTCTACAGCAGGATTATTCAGAGCTTTGTAAGGTCAATGATAAGAGGGGGTTAGGCTCAACACCAAATGTTCACTTGAATACTCTGCCCTTTGTTCTATACATCATGGTACCTGATAATGATTGCTGTCTCCTGCTGCCTTCACTCCTGTTGCGCTCGGAGCACTCTGCAGAACTAACCCTGTCCTCAAGTCAGGGCTGAGAGAGTTTCATCAGCTCTGATTTCCCACCACAGCTATGTTCCACCAGAGATACGGAGGCACCGAGAGAGAAGAATAGTCAGAGCCACAAAAAAATGAGTTTTTGTAGGACTGGATCAGGAGCATGGAAATCATCTCCGTTAGTGTTTAGCTCAGATCACGAACACGTCTTTGAAGTGAGTCTCCCAACTGCCCCTGCTTAAATGTACCTGACTTTGTGCACAGCTATCACACACAAGCATGAACTGGATTTATTTCAGATGAAACTAAACCAGAGGATGCACTCGAGAAGCACACGTGATGCTCTCCAAACGCTTACCAGTGTTCAGTCCTCGAGACCAGAAGAGCCTGATCCAAACTGATCTGCAGCAAAGCTCCAAAATGTAAACAGCGTGGATGTTGGTTCCGCAGCACCAACCGATTTGCTTTATGGATCTCTTCCTGTTGTGCCACAGTACGTGCTTATGTAGATGAAGCCGCTATATTGTTATGAGACAAAAATGATCATGTCCCTCAGAATACAGGAAATCAATGTAAAACTCATTTCTTTGGTCTTTTCTTAGGAGTTCTTCACTATGTCTGCTCCAAATTTCCTGCAAAGTGTTAAGCAAAGTACTTACTATCCAGTCAATTGAAAATTGTTCTTTTTCATTTTCTTTCTTGGGAAGAGTTTAGATAAGAAAGCCCGATGCAGCATGTAAACAGGGACTGCAAGGGAACAGACTTTTCTTAAATGCTTTTCAAAATCCTCCTCTGGAAACCTCAAGGACATATGTGACTTTCAGGTCAGTTTGCAGTCTAGCCTGAGGTCACGTTCACAGATCTGCTGGTTTGATCCACAAAAGCTCTTACCAGACAACGTTGTCTGATTTCTGCTGTTTCCTATTTCTGCTTCTAACTGTCCTTCTCTTGGAACTGGAAAACCAGAAAAAAAAAGACCGTTCTGTTTTATACGCTGTTGGTTTGGAAATTCAGAGATATTCTCCCCGGTATCAGACAGTTTCTGACTGCAGGCTCTGATCTTCCAGCTGATAGGGTCTGAAATTAGGCTGAATCCTATAAAGCACAAAATGGGCAAATGTATTTACCCTGGATCATTTGTTATTTCTGCCTGATGCTGTGGAATCTCCAGCAGATGACTGCACAGTATGCATTGCTGAATTATGCAGATAACAGATGAATTTTAGGGTAGTGGCTGCCTTAAGCAAACACTATCTTGCTATTGTGAATTTAATATTACAACTATTTTGGCACTTTTCTCTGTTTCATCTGCTTATTTTAAAAACAGCGGTATTTGTTTGCAATGGCATTGTAATACCCTCATAATCTTAAACCATAATGCCAATAAACCACCACTGACATTGTAATGGCTCACATTACCATATCATTATAGATGTAAAAGTCAGTCCCATATACTTCCTACAACATCAGTATTGGTAAGGCAGCCATTAAGATGTCAGTGGTAGAGCAGAGAATTGCCATTATAAGCTTAGTCAAGATAATAAAACATTGCTAAAGGTAGCTACAGGGCCATGCTCAGCAGCTGTTTCCAAGTATAAACCTCTCAGCAGTTTAAAAATAAATTTTAAATTAGCCAAATGCTCAAATCCACATTAAGAACTGATGTTTATGTCAGCAAAAAAAAAGTCCTATTTAAGACTGTCAGAGGTTGGGGTTTTCTTTAATGCCTATTGTGAAAAGGCATCTTTTAAAAAAATATTTCAGCATACTTTAAATCACTGAATAATTGAGGGACAAAAACTGTGCTCCTCCTTTAGCTGTAAATGTCCTTTGTTGCCAGCAATGAAAATGCCCTGCTTAAAATGAGAACACACCCAGGTTGTATACAAGATTTCACCTACTACAGCTGAATCCAGTGGTGAAATACTTTGCACATAGGAGTTTATATTCTATAGCATATGCAATTGGTTATATTCAGGCCTTTCATTGCCATTAGTATAATTCGAAGTCATATCAGATTAAACTTTTGCATCAGATTTTTTGAAGCAATACAATACCGAGGGGACTAATGAGAAGTAGTTAATATTCTGGCAAAAGGGAAAAGTTATGTTAATTTGGAAAATATAGAGGATTCAGACTGGCAAGCACAAATGGGAGTAACAGAACACAATGCACACAGCAAGCCAAATATACTAAAATAAGAGCATTCACTGCAATAGCAGCTTACGTTCATGGACATTGCATTCATGAATGTGTTGAGATTACACAAACAATCATGCTGCTGGATTTCTTTATATCTTGTACATAAAAATCAGAGGTGACTCTTCTTAAGTGAATTTTAACCATCATAAAATTCAGATAATATATAAGAAAAACGTAACTGGAGACTTTCCTTCCTCTCCATTTATTAACTGCTCTTCAGGAGGAGGCGGTGGAGCCCTCACCTGTATTGCTCATCCTGTATGGAAGCAGGAGACGCCTTGGATTCACTGACACTTCTTAGGGGAATAAGTGCTTGACAGGGCAAAGATGTTCTTGAAATTGGCCCTTCATCTGACAATATGCAATAAGGTAGTGTGGAGCACCATTAATACACAACTCCACTTCTACAAAAGATTACGTTGTCGAATGGGGAGTTTGACAAAGCCAAATTTTTAACAGTCTATAAAAAACCAGCAAAGACAACGGAAACTGTGTTGGAAACACCTTATTTCTTCCAAATTATTTTTCCTAAAATCACTGCGGAACTTGAATGACTGATATTCAAATGCCTGTTTGGATTTGTTGGTTTTCCAGTGATAAGGCAAGTCTGTGAGGGCAGAGGAGATAACAGAAGTAATTTTGACTCTTTCACTCAGGTGATGTAATCTTTGTGCTTTATGAAAGCATGTTGTAACTATTGTTCTCAATATTATTGATATTCTATGCAGGGGGTATCGTCCTCTCTTCAGATTCATGGTAGTTATGACCTTATTTCAGCATGTAAGAATGGAAGGTGATGGTCTTTGATTATGCCTATATATGCAGCTGTGTATGTGACTATCTGTATGGTCATATAGGCTGCTGAATGTACATTTAGGTAAAAAAGCAAAAAGAGATCAGGCGTAATTATTTGTCTATAAGAAGATGTTGTGGTTTAAGCCCAGACAGCAGCTAAGCACCACGCAGCCACTTGCTCACTTCCCCCCCACCCAGTGGGATGGGGGAGAGAATTGGAAGAAAAAAGGTAAAACTTGTGGGTTGAGATAAGAACAGTTGAACAGAACAGAAAGGAGGAAACTAATAACGATAATAATAACAATAATAAAATGACAATAATAATAAAAGAACTGGAATATACACAATGCAATTGCTCACCACCTGCCGATTGATGCTCAGTTAGTCCCCGAGTGGCGATCCACCCTGCCCCCACTCCCCCCAGTTTATATACTGGGCATGACATCACATGGTCTGGAATACCCCTTTGGCCAGTTTGGGTCAGCTGTCCTGGCTGTGTCCCCTCCCAACTTCTTGTGCCCCTCCAGCCTTCTTGCTCGCTGGGCAAAAGCTGAGAAATCCTTGACTTAGTCTAAACGCTGCTCAGCAACAACTGAAAACATCAGTGTGTTATCAACATTCTTCTCGTACATAACACTATACCAGCTACTAGAAAGAAAATTAACTCTATCCCAGCTGAAACCAGGACAGAAGAGCAAGAGTTGTATTGCTCAGACCTTTAAATGCACTACTTTATTTTTATTATCTTGGAAATAAAACCAAAATTGTCATTTACATATGGTGCTTAAAGTAACTTACACACACACTATTCTCTCTCAACACCAAACATCTACAGCTTTATCACTATTGAATTAACAAGTTTCTAATTCCAAGCAGTCCCACCACTGGAGACATTTCAGCATATGCTTTTCCTCCCTCAGTCAGAGATCTTCTTTAGACACAGAGGGCTTTACACAATGCATTGCGAAGGACAGTTAACCACTGAAGGTCAAACAGATTCAAACACAGGGTCAGACTCTTCCATGTCATCCCTCCAAAAGAGAAAATGGTGAGACACTTTTCACCATTACCTGTTTTGCAAATGGTGTAAAACTTAACACCACCAAGTTCAGGTTTCTGCAGATACTAGGCATAAAACCTCTATTTATAAATTGCCTTCTCTGATGATA
Organism: Harpia harpyja; assembly: GCF_026419915.1. Lineage (NCBI taxonomy): Eukaryota > Metazoa > Chordata > Aves > Accipitriformes > Accipitridae > Harpia > Harpia harpyja. The sequence goes on along the minus strand of NC_068945.1, from coordinate 37,505,516 downwards.
ATCTTATGAAAGCCAAGCATTCTTTTAAAAATTCATAAAATTTGAGAGAACTCCAAAAATATGAAGAAGAGGGGTTTTTGCATCTTTGACAGGTGGAAGATAAGTACTTTGGAAAGAGGCTGCTTTTTAAAGTATTACTAAATTTTATGTATGAACAGAATAAACTCTCTGGTGTCTCTTAGAAAGTTCTGGCATAACTTTTAGCTATGTTTCATTAGATGGCTGAATGCTCGGGAAATATTCCCCCAAAGTTCTAATGCTTGGATAACTGTGGTCATTTCCCAAGGTAGTTAAAAGCATTTAGGACCTTTCAGGAGACATTGTGCTGAAACGGTGCTAAATTTTGGAGAAGGTGCTCAGTAGATGAATCTGCCCTGCCAGCTCTGGGGCGGCACAGCATCTTCCTGTTTGTGAAATCTGAGGATGATGAAGGTTTCTGTGGGTCACCAATGGACTTAGTTGAGAGGAGATACTTGAAATGGCTCTTGGAAGAAAAATCAGTATAGCTGAGTAAGGTTATAGCAACAATACAGAGCACCAAGTTCATCTGTACTTCTGTTGCTGGCATTCATCCTGTAGTGGCAAAGGGTCCCTTCCCTTCCCTCCCCAAATGTCTTCATAGCTATTTTTTTAACTAGGCAGGATTTTATCAGCTTTTCCACTCTTTAAACATTGTCAGTTAGTGCTAGCCAGACTTCACAGTTAATTGTATTCTAATCTACCCAATTAGTCCCCTATTCCCATAAAGACTTACACATGTGGTTAATTTAAAGTTTAACACAAGTGTGAAACTATTCTGTGCCTGAGCCTGCCTGCTTCTGATGAGTGAAAAACCAAATGCTTTTCTTCATCAAATCCCTCCTCAAGAGCCACAGCTTTCTCTTAGCCTTTCATCATTAATCTCAGTTCTAGTGTTATGCACTCTCACCCATGCCTGATTATTAAACATAATAAAATGAAGTGAAAAACAAATCCAAAATAAAAGCCAAAGTGAATCAAATTACCTGATGGCCATGCTTTGTAAATAATGGCTTTTTCATGAAACAAATTCCCTTTCTTTTGCTTTCTGTTGTTTCCTTTCCTCTTTCACCCCCTGTGTGACCCTTCTTAGCCAATGTCATAATTCATCGTGTTGTCTATCTTGTAAGCATCCTAGGGCAGGGACCTTGCCATCTCAGTGGTCTGCACAGCACCATGCACCTCCAGAAGACTGTGTAAGTATTAGCGCACACACATTCACATTCAATGAAATCAAAAGCCCTATTTTTTCTGAATCAATAACTGGCTCTTTCTGGGTACAAACCAGCAGTAATTCACGGCCATGAGCTTTTGAAAAGTGCTTTCAAATGGGACTTTCTTGAGCAGTATGAAAAATAGGTGCAAACAAATGAAGGTACAGCACAGCTAGTAAAGCAATGGTTTTCTGCATGAGCTGTGTTTATTGACTTCCACCCACAAGGAAAAATGCTGTCACCTGCTGCCCCTCAACCTGCTCCCAACGATGGTAAACTCTCTTTGGAAAAGAGTTTTCCTGACTGGCCTTTCCAAACTTTTAGATTCTCTTAGCCTATCATTTCTCCCTTTCTCTGCCATCCCCTTAATGGTGTAAAACATTACAAAAATGCTAATAAAATAATTGTAAAAATTAGAAAGTGAGAGATTTACAGTACTTCTCTGCAACCTGTTTCTCCTTCCTCCTGCTTGTGCCTCATGACACAAACCTCAACTGCAAGACCGCGCTTTGATTTTTTACAAAACCCCTACAACTTCTGGCAGCCAAGAAGAAGGGGTCTTACAGAGCAATCAACCAGTGAGTGCAGACGAGGTGTTGACGGCAAGGATCATACCTGCATCACAGGATGTCTAGCATGACCAGACTAATGAATAAACTACACCCCTTTTAGGCAAGCTGTATATTCTTTCTTGCCTTGATTCACTATTATTCTCTGCACTGCATGGACCCAGGCTCCTCTGGAAAAAAAACCTGCCTCTGACTGTGCATTGTTACCCTAAGCAGCTAGGCAATTTTCAAGGGTTTGGTAGGTTGTTTCTGTTAGAAGCAGAAGAAATTAAAGAGGGAAACAGATATTTGTCTGGTCTAAGTCTCTTTAGCAGGAAAAAACAAGATCATTGTCCTGTTTCTATGAATACATGCAGGATCAAATATCTGTTCCAGCCCTCTTTCCACTCTGCAATGTGTCCCCTAAATATCACTGTTAATTTTATACCAGGGTCATGTAGTGTTTTACCAGCTGGCTCTAATTAGTCTTTTTTTCTATGCAGGGGCACTTTTTACGCTGGGTATAGGGGGGTCCCTCCATCCCTATCCCTGCCATAGCCTTGCAACCATTGGTAAACTCCTTCTGTGCCTCACTTTCCCCTGGCACTGAGCAGGGACAGCCCCTGCCACAGCCCACCGGAGCTGGAAGTACATGGCATCTCCGTATCAGTCCTTGGCAGGACTTTCCTGCTGTTCCCAAAGTTACTTGGACAGGCACAAGGTAACTCAGGCAGGAGAAGCAGCGCGTGGGACAACGTGCGAAAGTCCCAGCCCCTTGGCTGTCCTGTGCTTGTGCTGGTGAAGCGAGCGGTGGGAATTTATTGTACAACTGTGTGCTTCCACCCTTCTTGATGCTAAAGCGGAATGAAGCAGGTCTTTCATATTGATCAAGTTAAGTAAATGTGTTACAGAGCTGTTGTGCACTTGCGTGTCTGGGCAGTAGACCCCAGGGGAGGTTTCACCAGCTACCTAAGCTCACAGAGACGGCCACAAAGCACCTGCAAAGCAGCACACGAGAGAAAATTAGAAGGCTTTTCACAACATAATGGCCATTTGTTCTGGTTTTGAACGTACAAGAACTAAATAGTCTCATCTTCTTAGTATTATCTTTGCCATGAGTGATCTGTATTGTTCTTATGTTGTAGTGTATTGTTCTCTCAAGCCTCCATTACATGCACAGACACATTCACAAAAGTCTGCTACAAAATTTTCTGTTGAGAAAATTGGGCACATCAACTAAAAACCCTGGAACAACCACCGTTTCTATGTATAAAGCATACGTGTTTTTTCCCCCTTCTCTCATACACCCATTTCCCTGAAACAGTAAACTGTAAAACTGAAAATGCTCTTGAAAGCATGGCTCCCATAGATCAGACTGTCAGCTGTAGATGGTAGTTATTTTCTGGAAGTTCTAGCTGGGAAGAATTTGAGGGACTAAAGAGATTGTTGCATTTGCTGGCCTTCCAGACTTAGGGGAACACCTACACAGTAGCTTCATCTGACTAGCCAGAAATCTGGCAACCCCAGGGTCTGCCAGATTAACGACATGTGCGGTACACAGATGGTTTATGCACATGCAGTAAGTATGATGTGAAGTGGAAGTGTCAGAATAGCTATGCACAGATTTAGTCTGTGAAACCCCACAGACATACAGCAGCCTCACCTGAGATCCCCTGGCTCAATGCCTGTGCCAGGTTTGAAGGTAGCATTGGGCTCTGGGGTACAACAATATTGTCTCCTCTATTTATTCCACCCAGAAACAAGATCAATTTTGCTATTTATTCTGAATTATTAAGGCTTCAGTAAGGCTTTGCTCACTCCCAGCATAATACAATTAAACATCATGTCATACTGTAATAGGTCTGCCCTGAATGAAGTTAACTTGCTTCATAGCAGCCCGTATGGTGCTGAGTTTTGGATTTGTGGCTAAAAAAAGTGTCCAGAATGCACCAATGTTTTGGCTATTGCTGAGCAGTGCTTGCAGAGCATCAAGGCTTTCTGTCTTTCTCACTCTGCCCTCTTGTCACCCTGCAATGAGTAGGCTGGGGATGGGCAAGAAGTTGGGAAGGGACACAGCTGGGACAGCAGACCCCAACTGCCCAAAGGGATGCTCTGTACCATATGACATCATGCTCAGCAATAAAACTGGGTTAGAGGAAGAAGGAGGTTGGGGGGCTTTGGCTTCCAAGGCAAGATGTTGCTCAGAGGCTGGCTGGGCATCAGTCTGCTGGTGGGAGGTGATGAGGGATTGCCTTTGCATCTCTTGGCTTTGCCTCTTTTTTTCACTTATTAAACTGTCTTTATCTTGACCTACAAGTTTTCTTGCTTTTGCTCTTCCTATTCTCTCCCCTGCCCTGTGGGGAAGAGGGGGGGTGAGTGAGCAGCGGTGTGGGTGCTTCGCTGCTGGCCAGGGCGAGCCCACGACACACACCCGTGCGTGCACAGGCAGCGTGTTGAGTGGGGCAACGCAGCTTGTATCAGTAACCTTACTTCTCACAATTCAGGTGCGCTTGCCTGTGCGATCATCAGCCCAGACTTGTACTTGCTTTAACAGCTGGATTGCCTCCTTCTTTACCCAGCAGCCCTTGTATTTACTGACGCACATATTTAACTGCTGAAATTGTTCACTGCCCTGTCCCTCACAAGCATGTCATTGCCCTGCTACCATCTACGTGCCCTAGCTTATACTTATTCACTGTTTTCCTTGCCCTTCCTCCTAATGACCCCTCAGGATCTCACATGCATGTCCTGCTTGTCCAGGTGCCTGGCCCCAGGACCCGCTCCTCACAAGGGACCTGGTTCCCACCATCCTACCCCACAGTCCTTCTCCCCGGAGCCAAGCATCATCACTGGGTGCAGAGAGGCAACGCTCCTGCTCACCTTCCTGTGCTCAGGAACCCAACTGAAAGCACACGTTAAGTGACTTACCTGTAGGTCCGTGACCTACCAGCCATCATAATTTTATCGCTAGTTTAAAATCTTAGTTCTTCAAGGCGTTGATCAAAAGTGAATTCCTTATTTCTGTAGGATAAGCAAGTTTATAGCACTCTGGGGTTGGGGGGGGTATTCTGAGCAGGTAACCAAGTGAGTCTGAATAGCTCCAGTGCCAGAAGATGACTGCTTTTAAGGCATGTATTTGTTTACTTTTATAGCTTCCAGAATTTTTAAGCCCATCTCATTTTCTTCATGATCTGAATCATGAAATTAGTTTTTATTCAAGATGCTGTCCAGGATCAGTCAAAATGTAGTCTACCAGGACATTTCTGCTGAAACTCTTTGTTTCAGCAGCATTGAACATACCAGCTCTTTTTAGAATGAAATTCAGCCTCTCTGAAGGCAGCAGGAGTTTTGTCATTGATTCCAATGGTATAGCTTTCTGCCTTTTCATATAAAAGAATCACTTACTGTAGAGAGGAACTGAGATGCTGAGGCTTGGGTTTGGATCCTGACTGATCTCTAAATCCCTTGTGCAATCACCCAGGCAGCTGAGCTCTACTGCAAGTCCAGGAACAAGGATGAATTCCACTCACCCCCAGAAGAGAACAAGGATAAAGCAAATGTTTGGAGGATTTAAAGTCTTTAGGGACCAGAACGGTTCATTCCTCTCATTTCCCTTAACTGCTATTGTAAAGGTTTCCTTCACTGTGAGGCTGATCCAATTGCCATTGAATGTCACTAGCAAAACTGCAAGTGACTTGTAAGCCAGAATACACTGAAAGGTTATTAATGTTATTATTACACTATATAGAAATGAATTCTGAAGAACTTTTTGAAAGAGATGTGTTCTCTCTGTACCGTCACCTAGCCTGAAGAAGTTCCAGCTTTCAGCGAAACACACAGAATGACAGCTTCAGAAGTGTCCCATTTTAAGGGACATAATTTTTGCCTTCACTGTGCCTGTTAATACTCCCCAACTTCAATCAGCTTTGCACATACCCTTCTGGTGACAAAAGTGGTCCTACACCAATAAACCACCACGGAGACAGCTTAGTGACAGAATGTAGGAGAAGTTCGCCCTTACTAATTAAACCTACATTTTCAATGTTAGGGTCTTGCTGCAGCACCAAGTACATCATAGCACTGTCTGGGGAAAAAGAAAAAACGCAAAGAAAAGTATTTCATTGGAATTTGCCAAAAAATCCCCCAGCATTAAAATTTTTCATAGAATCACTCAAAACCAACAAATTACTGGAGGTTTGAAGGGCATGTGTTCTTGGACAATGGTGCTGGTGCATTGCATGCTGGCAGTCAGTGTGTTAGGGCAACTGTTCTGTAACTTTCCCTGCGTAATGTCAGTTCAGCGTACAAGAAGAAAAAGATTTTTGAAGAACATTTTTTAAGTTACTGCTGCTCGGAGACTGCAGAGTAGGAAACTAGCATTGCAAATAGAGAGACCACACTGCTGGAGATCCTTTCCATCATGACTTCCAGCATGATCTTCCCCCACCCTATACACTTACTGTTCATCTCTTCTCTTTTGCTAATTTGCCTGCCAGCCTGAGAGTCACAAAAATTTCAATTACACTCTTTTGAAACATGTGCATACACAGATTTTTTCATTTCTTCTTGCTGGACAATGAAGTTCTCTTCCTAAGCTAAGTACACACAAGCCTTTTCCCTCTGGGTAAGTGTCCTCATGTGTGACAGAGAGGTCAGAAATCTTATCACTCAACCTTCTAACCCTTGCATTGCACCAAAAGGACGGTCAGCAATCTTTTTGACAGCGGATTAAGAAGTTAAGAAGCTTAACTAGAGAGTCTCAGAACATAACTTTCAGTGCCCTGCTAGTATGCTTTGAAACGGATCTCAGTGTACCTTTTCAATTATATATTTTTAAAAATTCAATACACATGGAGTGGTCTGTTTGCCCTTTCCTTTCACAAACATGTTTACCTTCTGCTAATGGGAGTAGCAGAGGCATGAACAACATCTGGGTTGTAGGCACTAGGAATCTTCAGAGTCCTCAGTGCTCTCAGCTGCGTTACTCACAGTTTTAGCACACTGCCAACAAAAACTCAGAGAATATTTCCACTTCATTCTGCACTTCTGCTTTGGAGGTGTAATGAACCTTCTTTCAGTCAAAGCCAAATATTTTACTGTGGATGCAAATTTTTGCTAATGAATGAATAGCAGACATACATTTTTCATTTGATATAGACATGCACTTAAGGTTGTCATTTAAAAAATGTATATTCATATAGCCATTTAAAAATAACTGGCACTATTGTCATAATTATCTTTTCATATGTTCAGCAGTGCCAGGAATTAACTAGGAATGTAAATGTAATCAAGCTACCGCACTTTCAATAAATAAGGCAACTTCTATATCTCTATTGTGCTGGGAATGATCTGTGGTTTGCTCTTAAAGAAGGGGAGTCTTTTCCCAGCTAACAAGAGTGTTGGTTCACTGGTGTACCACGCTGTACTGAGTCTGCTGAAAGTCATGGGGTAGATTAGCTCCAAAAAAAGGCATCCAGCTCCAACTGTGGGAAGAAAAACGAGTATTTGTGTGTGTCCTCTCTCTTAGATGTGGGGAGTGGAGGATTGTCTGGAAATAGCGTGCAAGAATGGATTTCTTGGGGGAGGTACTAAGCAGGTTCTTAAACTCCCCCGTTAGCTCAAATGCTCTGTATGTTCCTACATCACACAACATAATTGCAGCCTTCTATCTATATATCCCTTTCCCCGACCTCCCCGCTTCAGCCTCCACCTGTCAGATGAGGGACACTTTTGCTAACGGTCTATGTATTTTAAGAAAAAGCCCTCAAAGTCATGTGCACAATAGGAAACGTGATATATGATCAAAACACTCACCGTAACTTGGTTATTTCACTTTGGTCTTGCCCCAGCTCCTACCTCTCCTCACATCTCTCACAGTGCCTTTTGCTGCTCACAGATTCTCACCTCCTTGGAGGAGCAAGTGGCTTTAGTGAACAAACATATGACCATAGGTCCTCTCCAAAACCCTAAGACCGCTTACTGGCAAAAAGATATCAGAAATACAAAAGGTGAATTGCACAAAGGTAATAAGATATTTTTTCCTCAGGCCGTGTCAGAAAAATGCAAATATTTTCTTTCAAAATCTATTCAGTGCTCTCACGAAATGCCCAGTTGAGAACCCTATTGTCCTTCAGAAAAGGCGTAAGACAACCAAGATTTGGGCAAACAGAGAAAACATGCTACAGAATGACTCGCTTTGGGGTTGAAACGGCAATTTACTCTCTGGAGGCGTTTAGGTACTCTCTATTTCTGCTGCGAGAAGGGGATCCGTCAGCAGCCACGTGAGCAGCTCTCCACGAGAAAAGGGCCGATATAACTCACTCATTAAACCCAGGCCACCAGACACCTGTCAGTAACAGCCTTCGGACCCGAACAGGACTGGATGCTGTGCTGGATTTTAACCAGTGGCCTGAGGGTAGAAGCACCTGCGCGTCCTGGTATTAGGTATTATTTCTCACGGATTTGACAGGGAGACCGCTCTCTGTTCTGGCATACTGAAAAGCAAAGACCACGCTAGAGGTTTAACCCTTGAATACAGCCCACGGGGGTCTAAAGACCCAAGGCACTTGATTAGGTTGGGCTCGCAAGCAAGCTCAAGTCATACAAATCATTGCAAGGAGAAAGTTAATGCAAACGGGTAAGTCCCTTATTATGAAGACACTGATCCCTGTCAGAGAGTTCCAGATCACCACTGATTAAATTGTTCTTTTTTTTTTTGTCGGCAGGTTTTGCTTTTTCAGGTGTATTCACTACCTCTCCCACAGCTCCCAGCGGACATCCCCAGGGTCACTGGCAGGTGATGGGAAGACTCAGCCAGGAGGAAGGCAGCTGGAGACAGATGCCAGAGGTCCTCATAAATCCCTCCCTCCAATTTCAGGCACCGAATGTTTTCATGAGGGATTTTTGTTTACGCTTGAGAAAAACTGCACCACCTGAACCAGAGGCTTCCACTCAGATTTTTTTTTCTTTGTGCCCACAGCATGGAGGCTGCTTTCATGCACCCCTGCACCTCCCACTGTCAATCAGCCCTGGAAGTAGAGCTGAACATAATGAACACGACTTCCCCACTGCCATCTCTCTGTATCAGGAAGAGGAGGAATGTATCACATGATGACAGCCGAGATAAATATGGGCAGATTTTTCAAACTGAATCCTGTGCTTTTGAGATTAAGACACTGGCAGTAAAGAACCTCTTCTCAATGCTGCCATACACAAAAATGGTACGGGGATGATACCTGTCTCTTAAGAAAAAAAAGAAATGCAAGTAAACTAGAAATACTGACTCCACAAGAGAGTCTCTTGTTTGGTAAAAAAAAGCCTAGAGAAATAGTGACGAGTACAGTATCTTACTTCCTTTAAACTTAGTGCTGGTGCAGTGACAAGACACAATATCATTAATATTATTTCCCTTTAATGGTTTTGGATCATTAGTTGTCATCATAGTTGATTACAGTAACTAGCTATGCACTTAAATGTATGTAACTGGAAGCACGATCAGTAAATTTAACTTACTGATTCCCTAATGGCTTCATTTACGTCTTCAGCTTGGTGAAATCAGTAGTAACAGGCAGGACTCGGTTTAAAGCCCGTCCACGTCAGCTCAGGAGTGGTTCCTTGGTCTCCAGGAAATTTGAGTCAGATCCACGCAGCATGTCCATTTACAGATGTATAAACATTTTACTAAGAAATGAAAACTCATTTCTCAAAGATGTCTTGGTGGATACATATGTGTCTATGTGCCATGGGGGTGTATATACAAGAATTATATTTTGTATGTATCAGCCATTAATTTTACTTTCTTAAAGAGGTATGAACATAAAAAAAACGTTTCAATGGCTGAGTTCATGTGTGTGCATAAAACAAATTGCTGGCAGTGTAATAGAAATTATGATAAGGTGTGTTTCCACATGTAATGGTGTATAGTATAAATTTTATGATTATGCTTTCTGGCACATAAATAATACAAATTCTCCAAAGGGCCCTTGTGGATATCACCTGATACTTCTCTGGTTTTGTAGCTTGCAGACTGCTATTGGTTTTGTGCTACCGCTGTAAAAACAGAAAACACTACAGGAGCTGCTTTACCCTTTTTACTATTTTGTCTTTTGTACTAAACAGACTTTAGTAACAGAGAGTGTGTGCAGCACCATTCTGCTCCCCGCTCTTGAGAATGAACAAAAGGCATCATATTTTGTCACTTTTTTTTCAGTGACAAGGTTCTTAGAACTGCTCTTTGTCCAGAAGTATAGCACTAAAAATGTAGCAGTTCTTTAAATAAAAAGTTTTCCACAGATTATCACTACTGAAGAAATTGAATCCTGCTTGATATTCAGTATATATTTTCTCCTGACAGTTTTATGGTACAATTAAATTTCATACTTTCTTTTCTACCACTCTGAATATGCATTAGAAAACCAAGCATCATAATTCTAAGCCAATTGGCTTGATTTGCTTGTTTAAATTCAGCTATTGCTTCTTTCTGTGCATTTCAAAGAAAGGCCATGGGTTGTAACAGTGTATTTAGAATCAACACAGCACATGGTCACCAAAGGTCTAGCTTGCATCAAAATGGTATTTCTAAACTCAAGTTATGCGCTTTACATGAAAAATGAAATAATGTAATTCTAAAATGGTTTATTGGAGTAACAAACTGTAGAGAAACAATACAGCTAATGGAGGGTTAGGGAGAGAGGCAGATTATGGAACTCATTGTGTATTAGTTGAAAATTATACTGATATTTAGATGGACTTAATAACTTAATAAGGCTCATTTGAATGCAAAAGAATGAACATTGAGTCGATATTAACTTTTAATGCTTGTCATTTTACATTAATTTATATTTTTAAATTATAGTTCATTTTTTTGCAATCAGACTGGCTAATTATACCTCAAACATGTAAATTTGACATGATGCCAACACCAAATTAAAAAAAATATTCAACAAAGTACTCGGTTATAAAGACCTATAATTCACTGAAACTGGATTCTGGCTGAGTTCCTCCAACCACACAAAGCATTATGCTTTGCACTACTAAAATAATTTGATTTCTCTGAGATGATTTCTTTAGTTTGTTTTACCAAGGAGACAATGCTAATGCACTCTATTTGTGTAACCTTTTCCTGATCATTGATTTGATCATTCTTGGAGAAATCCTTCATCAGCCTTGATATCTGCAGATGCAGTTTTCAAAGATTCCCTCATGATAAAAGCATCATTCACAAAAAAATACTTTTCTAGCACTGAAATGGTCTCAAATTGGGATCGTGAGCTCTGTTCCTAAAAAGTATATAGTATGTTATTCTTGTAAATCCTAAAGGTTTACTAACCTTCTAAAATCAAAATGCAAAACTAGTGCCTTACATTTTATATAACTGATTTCCTTCAGGGCAATTATTTCCCAACACATATTAAATAAAGTTACTGTGTCTAAGCATGCCAAATAGACAGGAGTTTATATGCTACTGGAGGATTAGTGCTTTCTTTTCTTAATTTACACTTCGGAGTTAGACTTTATTTCATTTCTTTTATCATGTTTCCAGAATTGAAATCATAAATTCCTCTGTCAACTCTGTACAGATAGTTTTTTAAGTGCTCATAATTCAGATATCTTTAAAAAACCAAAGTCTTGTAGCTTGAATGACCTTGGCCTTCATCAGATCGGGAGATACCGTGCGCAAAGCTTTGTATAAAGTAGAGATGTGTTGAGCTGATAACCCTGCTGCACCAGCCCTCCACCCCTTTGAAGGGATTTGTTTGTTCAGCGAGTATTTCTGCAATGGAACCTCACTATTTCATGAAATATTTTTTTGTTTGCATACGAGTGAGCAGATGAGATGATTAACATATATAACAAACTGAAAATCCTTACCCCTTCAGTAGGCCATTCGTTCTCCTCCTCCCACCTTTCCTTAGGGTCAGCGCTTTATTCATGTTGTCTTTCAGGACACAGATGGTGATGAAATCAGTAAGCTAAATTTTAACATGACAAATCTTCTCTCAAGCAAAACTCCAGTTGATTCAAGAGGGAAGTTTCTCCTAAATAGGAACTGAAAGTTGAACTGTGGCTTTTGGGGTAAAAAAATATACAGTTACTGCAAATAGCTAGATTAGGTGAAGTTTCTACCCCCGCTTCCCTTACTTCTGCAGAAATGTCGAAGCCAGTGTCTGCCCCTGGGTTTATGAAGTATTTTACACCACCATCATAATTCCTCCTCACTCAGCCGTACCTATAGCCATGCAAAGTCCCTAATGCACAAAATTGTAGGTAGTGTCTCCTGCAACGCTGAGAAAGAGGAGCAGAAATTCTCCGTTCTGCCTCACTATCAGGACTTTTGAGGACAGCTTTCCAGCAGCAGAATGTTACAGCGCTGCCCTCGGTAAGGCACTGCAGCGCTCAGGCAAACGCGCTACGAGGTTAGCGGTCCCACGAGTTCCCTGACTGCAGCCACAGAGCTCGAGGGGCAGCAGTTCGGTGGTGGGTTTCCATCACTGCCCACCAGGACAGCAGCAAAGCCATGGGCAGCCCGTAAGCTATTCCCTTTCCCACCGGTCGCAAAATTGTCGGTCTGTGGTAGGAGCTTGGTCTGCCTTATTTTCTCCAAAGTTTCTATGTGCGTAGATTGCCAAGCTCACAATTACACCCACAGTTAATTAATAATTACTGAACATCAGTCTTTGTAGCTGACAGCTGAATGTGGTTCCCCATCCCTGTCTGTCCAAGCCCATATTATCAAACTGCTTCTTATTTACATTGAGGCTTTCCATTTCCAGCATCATCTTTTATTGTTAGTTTACATCTGTCGCAGGCGGGAATGAGAGAAAGAAGAGGGGTTCGGATCACTTAAAGAATCACCTCCAATTGTATTAGCAATAGGAAAAATGATGTAATAGAAATCTATATAAAAGATTATATAGGATTCACAGAATCCTATTCACTTCACAGAATTCGATGGCAAGGTTCACCCTATTACTTAGTACATGGATGACATGGACTCAGGAAAATTAAGTTAGAACCAGACTAAACTTATGTATATAGAGACCGAAAACATAACAGGGTAAAAGGAAATATTACAAAGAAAAATCAAGTTAGAATTAATTTCTTGTGATTTGTGCAAAGATCAGGAATGTAAAAAGGTAGGGGACACCCTCCGGTTGAGTCAGGAGGTTCAGAGAAGACCCCCTTGCTTTCTAAACTCCTGTTGGAGTCTAGGTGCGGATGGATCGACTCCGAGTCCCAGACTTGGTCAACGGTTTATATCTAAAGGGATTATGAGTATAATAGCAGCCTAAAACTCATTCACAGTTGAATAAAATTCACGACAGTAATTTAAGTATAAATTTGAAAGTAATAACTTATAATATACTTGCTATATTATGCTTATTATAGACTATTCAGGTTAGTACACGTGCATGCATAAAGACACTAAGAGATACACATATAAGAGAGTAAAAGAGGCATACCTGTTAAAAATTCCCCTTGATGTCAGTGCAAAGATTCACGTTGAATGCTTCCGCATCCTCCTCAACAGGCCAAGAAGGGTCAAGCCTCAAGAAGCGGACAGAATCAGCCCAGGTCGTGTTGGCTTTTGGCGACACACCTCTGATTTTCGCAAACAGAAAAGTTTGGGAGCTCTGAGAGGTGTCCGGCTCAGAGAGAGATGCTGGTCACAGCCCGCTGCGGTCCGGGAGAGCTCAAAGGGTCTCACTTAGTACCGCTGTTTATAGGTGCCGGAGATAATTGACTTTTGTCATCAACAAATTGCTGGAATCCCAGCCCCGCTGGTACCACTTCACGTGCAGGTAAGGAAAGCTCCGAGGCTGTCTCAGAATAACTTAAAACATAGATATGGGATGCTCCAAGATTGTCAGGGGAGGACTGTAATAACGTCTCAAGGTCGTTATGAGAGAACTGGTTGCGGGTCGTTATGAGAACTGGTTATTTCTCCTCCCGTTCCCCACCCTACCGGGCAGCAGGAGTCCTTGAGACGCACAGCGTATCTCCCTTTCTTAGCCGTGTAAGAGCTCCTGGCACAGTCAAGGGTCGCTTAACCGCCCGACTCATCACACTTACGCCAAAGCCTAGCGAGACTTCCCGAGTTCATAAATCAGCCCAGAGAGGGGGAAAGAAATGCACCACCACAACATCCAAAATTATCAGGTCAGTTTTCTATCATAGTTTATCTTTTTGTAATGCTAAAGTCACAGCAATCTTTTTTTTTTTTTTTTTTTTTTTGTGGTGGGAAGGGAAGGAGAGATGAGAGGGGGTTTGGTTTTACTGACTGGTAGGGGTCTCCTTCAACAGAGATTATTCAAGCACCTGTATAAATGGCTCTGCTCTAGCATCTTTTATCGGCTCTCCAGTTGGACCCATGAAATGCACGTAATAACAGTTACAGAGCACCAAGAGGGTTTACTTGCCCTCGATACAAAGCAGTGGAAATAGAAGAATTCTGAAATTTGCAGACCATCCTTATGATAACTAAGAACACATCCTTTCAGCGGTTCAGAACTGATTTTCTTTTATTAAAGCATCTTCCATAATAGCTAGTGCATACTTACAATGCTAGTTACTTTCTTGCAATTATGTTATTCAGAAATAATTGGATTTCTGGGTTTAATTGGGCTCTAAATTAGCCAGAGCTTTCATAAAAGCTATTACAGAGATTTCTAATAGCAGCTTTTCCTGCTATTTAAGCACAGAGTATTTCAATAAGAGTGATTCACCAGTGTAAAAAGTCTTGGCTGCTGTGAACTCTAGCACAGGTTCAGATTAATTATGACAATTTAGGCACCATCCTTTTGTAATTAAACATTTGCTCAAAACATTACCCAGAGTGCACAACTGTGTCAGACAACTGGTTGCCCTTTATTTAGAAAGAGAACGATTTTGTTTTCCAGCTCTTTGGAGGATCAAGAAGCTTTACGGTAGGTGGGCTCCCGATGACGGAGTTCAGCGGCAGGGTCAGCATCTCTTTGCTCCCACCGGTGCAAACAGACAGCCCACTACCAGGAAAACCAGAGAAGGAAAAACGCAGTCGGGTATTTTGGGGAATATCCTGGGGCAGTTCCTTTGACTTTGCCGCAGATGACTGAGGGGCGATGACGAGGCGCTTCAGGGTAACAGACCTGGCCTTTGTGCTTTTTCCCCATTTTCTGCCGGTGGCACCGCTGCTCCGGTGCGGCAGCGCCTGTGATCCTCACAACCTTCACCATACCCTGCAGGCTAGGCTGTATTTTAGGCACCGCTTTGATTAAGGAAAAGTGTGTTACCTTATCCTACCAGACAAGGGAACTCCTGGACCATAATGAGGCCTTCCCTACTTATCTCCTGGCCCAGCGGGAGATAGGGGATAAGAACAGCAATTAATCAATTGACCACTGATTCCTGCCTACCGACTGGCCCCTGCATGCCATGTTTGATGCACTGACTGGTTCAGGGAGGCTGAAGTTTTGCTCAGTCCTTCCTCATTCAGTCTCAGGTAAAAAATGAAGCTTCTCCCAGACACAAGACTCAATATTAATTGTGTAATATTGGACTTGAGGATGGAGTGTGAGCTAGCATGTGAAAACTCAGGAAGGATTTGAGAAGGCAGACTGCTTGAGCTTTGTTTTTTAGAGAACAACTAAGTTAGCAAGTCTGTACTTGGTATTTTTTTGCTTTGGAAAATGGATAATCTAAGAAAATTTAAAACGGATTGTGGTGAATTTGCCTCATTCTCCAAAGCACCCACCCTTCTGAAGAAGCCCACCCCTCTCCAAAGGCTAGTGCCGAGGGAGACCAGCCCCGGGGGTGAGAGTTGGTCTTGTCATTACCTGCTTTGCTGGGAAAGTGGCAGCTGGTTATCTTCAGCACAAACGTGGTTGCTTGAAATGGCAGTATTTTTCCTGGACTAAATTAAAGGCAAAACCGTGAGAGCTTCTGATCGCATCATTTGCACTGTCCGTTCTTGGCTTTCAGGAGATATTTGCTCCCAGTAACGCTCTGCTCTGTTACTGGAACCGCTTTCCATGCAAAATGGATACATGTCACATGCAGGTTTTGCCTCCCACTCTAACTCGGCGCCTGAGAGAGCAGGTGGATCTGAGTGCCAGCGTTTTTTGTGGTTTTTTTCCAGCCATTCAGGCCCTCCACAGCATTCTTCTGGGGTACTTCTCTCTTCAGGAAAGCATCCTATATAGCTTTTCAAAAAGGCTTATGCTAAAAATTCAAATACATTTTAAAAATTATCACAGATAAAACAGAATACTCTTCTGCTGATTCATACGACTCTGAAAAGTGTTTGCTCATTTAACAAGGGGTGGGATTTAGCCACAGATTAAAACATGAGAATTTGGATGCCTACATGTACGTATCTAGATGTGAACTAGGTGGCCAAGCTTCCATCATATCTCTGCAGTTTTAGTCAATACAAACGAGCGCAAGGACAATTTAGTCCACTCTAATACAGACACTTTAGGGCTCAGCCCTGTACCCGAAGGCAGGCACTGGGTGCTACCTGAGCAGCCCTGGGGGATCCCGGCTGGCTTTTGGGTGTTCATCTTGGAGGGTTCGTACCTCCCAGGCTTCAAGTATCACAACTGCAGCCCCATGTCCAAGTCTGGGGCACTTCAAGTAGCTCAAGAATCCTACATTTGTGCAGCTGAATTGATATCAAGAAGTAAAAACATCGACATATCTTTGGACACTCAGGGACTTCATAGGGCACCATAAGGTATCACCATCAGTTTAATTCATTATATGACTATGAAGTCCAAACAATATCTGATCTGAAAGACATGACACAAATACAAAATTTACCAACATTAAATATGAAGTTTGAGACAATTCAGTTAAACTTTTTACTACTACTGAAAATTTTTCCTTTTCCTGCAAAATGCTAGAGACTTAGATGAGACTGCATTTGCTGGTGGAAAAGTCTCCTACTGACAGGAGCATACCCTTCGCAGTATACATCAGACAAATGGTGAGTGATAACATTTCAGTGTCTTGCAGCAGATGCCTTTTGGCTTTTGCCAAAATTTTTGTTACTTTTTTGATTTTGTTACTTATCTGTAACAGTCTGGAGGATTCTCTGAGATTTACTTCAAGGCTGAGAATGTTTTCTGGAAATTCATTTGCTAAATCACATTTTTTTCAGCTACATGAGAAAATTCAAGGTTCTTTTGTGTAAATAGTGGAAAATGGTAGCAAGGCATTGCATGGGTCAATTCTCAATCCTTTTCTAGTCAACAGGAGTTTTACAATTGGCTTCAACAGAAGCAAACTTAAACCTTCTAAATCAATATCCCAGTTTGCCACAGATTAAGTACAAATAGAACCTTGCTAAATTGTAAAAGGAATTTAGTGAATTTAGTCAATTCAGTAAGTTAAACGATAAAAAATGCAATCAGAAGAGATATCTTATTAAAAAGCATTATTTAAGTATATGAACTTCTTTTGGGGCCTGTTTCATATAAGCAAAGATTTATCAATATTCATCAATAATATATTCACCTACGATGACTGTGAATAATGTGATGTTTAATACTCCCTAAATTTTTTAGATAACCTTAGTGAAAAGTCATTAATTATAATATTTACCTGTTACTCGAAAAAGAACATGATATAAAATGACAACTCAATTTTCGTCTTTGACATTTCAAATACAACTAGGTCACATTAATCAATCAATAATGTGCTTATCATACACTGTGGTCAATTATACCCCAACTATCAGTGACAGTTTTCTGGCTTGCAATCTGGACACATATACTGTCATGACAACTACATGCTTTTTAGCCCTTTTGTATTTTACAACCAGTGCTATTGCTTAAGGCATATCATAAACGTGCGAAAAGGGCATCAGATACTTCATAATCCCAATTCCATTTCTGTGCTATTAGTGTATTTCCAAAGAATAAACTTTCAGTGCACTGAAATACAAGAAAAATAGGATAAGCTCCCCTTCTCTGAAGAGAAAGTTACACGTAAAATAAAACTGGCAGTACTACAAATAGAGCATTTGCATTTGCTGATTGCAAGGTTGCAATTATAGTTCACCATGTTAATGAAGTCATAAACTAGTTGAGCTTACTTCTTTGGTTTATTGCACCATGAGAACCTTTTTTGGGGGAGTTGTAGCCATATAAACTATAATTATTAATGATATCTCTGTGAAAGACATTATTAATACTGCTTGCCAGGACATTATTTATATTCTGGGCTATCTGTAAAGATGAGTCAGTATCTCCCAAATGAACTTTGACACAGTTTTAAATAGAACTTCTCACCTTCAGACAAATCATATAAATCTTAACCTTCCTGTTTTTATTAAAATTATTCTGAATGAATGATACAGTCATAAATCTTATGATAAAGTATTTCTCCATTGGAAAATGCTGGTTGGCCAGTGGTGAAATTGCTTATTTCAACAATACCTCACTCCACTTTCCCTCGAAAAATATTTTCTGATAAGGAACAACAGAGCATTTTAGATTTTTTTTGTAGGGGAATATTTCATCTTTCTTTTTAAAAAGAACTTCTTTCAAAATATTGAAAGTGAATTATTAACACAACATGAAGGAAAATTATGGGAGAAACAATTCCAAAATACTTTATCCAGAATTTTTATTTTAATTTCATTTCACATTAATGAAATCTGAAAACACTTTTTGATACAGTTGCTCAGAATAGGAATTTGTTTTAAATTGCAGAGTTTCCCATGAAATAGAATAGGCAGTTTTTATGAGGCCACAGGCTCAATCAGGGTAAGAGCATGAGCACTGACTGATGAACCTTCTCCCTCCTGCAGAGGTGATGGCTTCTGCAGTACTGTCCTCCACGATTTCCTGAAAACAGGAGAGAATATGACCTTCCCTATATGTATATCTCTATATCTATATATATCTTTTTCATCTTTCTTGGGCAAATTTCTGTTTGCTCCAACTGGCTCGTAGATGGAGCGCTGAGAAGAAAGGAGATGTGTGAGTTCTCAGCCCTTCCAAGTACGTGATGAGACACATTTCACATCTTCCTTCGTTAGTGCCAGCAGCAGAATATGGAAACAAGATGAGAGCAAATTTGAATATCAAAAGTCATTCTCTGGTTTACCCACTCTTAAAACCTGTCACATCACATTCCCAGCAGTAATTAGCTACCCTGTTCCAATTCAGAAGCAACAGTATCTCAGAGGTGGTTGAATGACCCTATCAGTTGCAAACTGTTTATTTATTCAGGATAAAAATAAGGGAAAAGGAAGAAAAAATGTTGTACACATCTAACAGTTCAATAATTGCTGTTTGCATGGTTTTATTGTTCTTACATCCTATTTTGATGCTCTTATACTCATTGGGACATTTAGAGGGTAATATAATAATAATTCATGAAATAAGAGAGTCTGATACGCAGTATTCCTAGTGGTGCATTTCATATCATATTAGCAATACAAAAACCGTAAAAAGCTGATGGTGGCAGTGGGTTCCCACTGAGACATACCCTATTACAGTAGTATCTATGTCAGCTTTTTCCTTTTTGATCACAGCTTTGACATTCAGTGACTACAGTGTTTTTCTTTTAAAAATCATATAGGTCTTTACTCAGGAGCCCAAATCATTTAGATGACATTCCTTCTCCTACATTAAAGCCAATTAATGAGAGGAGTATCCTTAGTGCAGCTAACTTCCATTGATGAAGACTGATGTACCAACATTATTTGTGTGTGCAGTCTGTAAAGAAAAAGTCCTTTCTTAACCCATAGCTTGAGACCTAGCTGGTGCTCCAACGGGACACGAGAGAGGCTGGCAAGCATTCCTACAGCAATTTGAAGGTACATTTCTTTTGCTCTCACAAACATTATGTGTGCTACCAGTGCACAAATATAATGAAAATCGCTAACAAAACCTGGCCTTTTGATATTTACTTGATTTAGTATACCCAAAACAAAGGTAGGCAAGATCCAGAAATTTTGAGCTATTCTTACAAAGCTAAGGTGAAAAGGTTGATGAGAGGGGTATGCTGATATATTGGTCCGCTCAAATAATTGGACTTGGTGAAAAATGGTCTTCCAATCCCCGGAAGAAAAATCTTAAGAGTTCAATATTTTTCTCATCAATTGTAAAACTCCCCCCCCATTAAGTCCGTGAGAACTTTGCCGTTGCCCAAAGTGTGGTTGGGCCGCCAGCCACAGTTCTTGCTCCGGGGGACAGAAAGCTTCCCGCATAAAGCCCTGTGTGATGGGTTAACCCTGGCTGGACGCCAGGTGCCCACCAGAGCCATTCTATCACTCCCCCTCCTTCTCAGCTGGACAGGGGAGAGAAAATATAACAAAGAGCTTGTGGGTCGAGATAAGGATAGGAAAGATCACTCACCAATTACCGTCACGGGCAAAACAGACTCAATTTTGGGGAAAATTAACTTGATTTATTACAAATCAACCGGAGTAGGGTAATGAGAAATAAAACCAAATCTCAGAACACCTTCCCTCCACCCCTCCCTTCTTCACGGGCACAACTTCACTCCCGGATTCTCTACCAACCCCCCAGCAGCACAGGGGGACGGGGATGGGGTTTACGGTCAGTTCATCACATGTTATTTTCTGCTGCTTCATCCTCCTCAGGGGCAGGACTCATCACACTCTTCCCCTGCTCCAGCATGGGGTCCCACCCACGGGAGACAGTCCTCCACGAACTTCTCCAACGTGGGTCCTTCCCACGGGCTGCAGTTCTTCATGAACTGCTCCAGCATGGGTCCCTTCCACGGTGTGCAGTCCTTCAGGCACAGACTGCTCCAGCGTGGGCCCCCCACGGGGTCACAAGTCCTGCCAGAAAACCTGCTCCGTGGGCTCCTCTCTCCACAGATCCGCAGGTCCTGCCAGGAGCCTGCTCCAGCGCGGGGTTCCCACGGGGTCACAGCCTCCTTCGGGAACCCACCTGCTCTGGCGTGGGGTCCTCCACGGGCTGCAGGTGGATATCTGCTCCACCGTGGACCTCCATGGACTGCAGGGGGACAGCCTGCCTCACCATGGTCTTCACCACGGGCTGCAGGGGAATCTCTGCTCCGGCGCCTGGAGCATCTCCTCCCCCTCCTTCTTCACTGACCTTGGTGTCCGCAGGATTGTTTCTCTTACATGTTCTCACTCCTCTCTCCGGCTGCCGAATACCTCCGTCCCAACTTTTTTTTTCTTCTTAAAAATGTTATCACAGAGGCGTTACCACTATCACTGCTTGGCTCGGCCTTGGCCGGCGGCGGGTCCGTCTTAGAGCCGGCTGGTATGGGCTCTCTCGAACACAGGGGAAGCTTCCAGCAGCTTCTTACAGAAGCCACCCCTGTAACCCCCCCCCCCCCCGCTACCAAAACCTTGCCACACAAAACCAATACACCCTGTTTTGATTTTAGCCCTGCCTTGAAAGGGAGACATCGTACGGTCATAGGAGCAAAGCGTAGGAGCGGGGCTTTGACAGGTAGGCAGTGCACAGTGGTATTGGCTCTGCCTTAGAATTGCCTTATTTTCCCCAACAACGTCTTTAAAATTTAATCATCCTGGATCTGCAAAATTATTGACTGTACTGTTGAATCTTCAGTTTCGTTTTTTTACACCATTGTCAGATTTTTATTATATTACCATCTCCCATCAGAGATCATCTTTGTTAGAGTAAACTGAAAATCACTGGTTATGACAAAAAAGAATTCCCATTAACAAGTCATCATCTAATCATATTAGGATCTCCGTATCCTATTATCAGCTTTCTTATGAAATACCATTTCTTAATGACAGGGATTTGACTAATACTGTGTGAACTCTGTTAACATAATTTGAAAGTTACTACCAAGTGTGTATTTATAGAATAAGGTGTCATCTTTTTCATGCCTGCACATAATTCTAGCTTGTGATTTGATCAGATGTGAACGTTGAAAGTTAATTTTCATCAAATCAACTGAGGAAGGAGGAATAGAGTTATCAGCACTTTGCACTGGATTAAAACGTATTGGCACTGAATTCGGTGGGGCCTCAAAAGGAGTTAGATTTCTCTTCCCTGTGTGCACATAATTTCTTTTGTGGGCGACAGAGGCAATCCATCCATTTAGCATTTTCTTTGAGGGCAACAGTACAGCTTGTATATGCGGTATCTCACACTGTAATTTCAGCTGGTTTCACTGAAGGCCCAGCAGTCCCAGTTTCGAACTGCACACAGTGAACTCGATGCCCAATTCATTTCTGCCACCTCCCTCACTCTGAAATGCCACCTTTCTTTCCCCACGTTCCCTCTGTTGCCAACCCAGACTGATCTTACCTTAACCTGAGCTGCCTAAGTCAGCTGTCCAGGCTCCCCAGAGTGTCAAAATTATACACTGGTGTAACATGTCACCTCATCAATATAAGTCTACACATGAAACCATGTGAAAATAGGGAAGAAATTTATCTCCCCCCAATTTTTTTGTTCCATATGGTTTGCTCCTTGTAGCTCTAATTCAGGGATAAAACACATGGCGTGATATGTATATATTTAATAGTTCACTTTCCACCAATCTGAAGATACATTTCTTAAGTAATAGCATGGGAAAAATGCTTTCCAAGCCAGAAAAGCAAATTTATTAATTTTTTTTCATAGTCTTGAAAAGACAGAAATAGACTTTGATCCGTTCCTCATTGACGATCTTCATACCACCCTTCTCCCCACCTTAAAAGAACAAAAAGCATCCATTTATTTTTAGAAAAGAAAATCTTCTATGGGAAATAGTCACTTTGGATCTATTTAAAAGACATAAAGTAGATATCAACTCACAGAAATAGAATTTTGCTTTATCTTTTCATGGGTAGACTGACTCCATGATTCTGAATGAAGAAAACCATTAATTAATTTGGGGCGGGGGGGTGTCAGTTTGAATTACAAAGGTGGAGATCCCTATCTGCAATACTATACATAGACTCACAGAACTTCAGAGAAAAATTTACTATCGGCAGGCTGCTCACAAGACAGCCTCACACTGGCAAAATGCTGAGCACTAAGGTCAGGGACTGTCCGTTCAGTTTGTGTTTGTACAGCATCTACCATGGGCTCAGATCAATGGCTGATGTTCTTAGACCTACTATCACATAAATAGCAATCCATTTTTATCAAGTACAATGCCACAGAGTGAAACAGGTAGTATCATAAATGACAGCAAATAGAGCAAAATTGTCAAAGTTAGTTAGTTACTATTGTGCTTCAGTATCATTATACCTTTGTTATGGAAATCCATGTAAGGGGATAATGCAAGCACAGTAACGTCGATGGAAGTCTTTACTTTGATTTCCACAAGCTCTGCATTATGCTTTTACTTCCTAATTTGCAACATCCGATAATCCACAATACAGCCCACAGAGTTATTAGTTTGAAGTAGTGAATCACCTACCTGATTGGTTTTAAGCCAATTTATATAGGCTCGTCTGTTTAAGCTGTTAATACTGTTGAAGATTACTATGGTATTACTGCAGTCTGCAATATTTCAAAGCTTACAGCACTGTTTCTCACCAAATCCTTGAAACAGATTTGACTTTTTCAACACCACTTCTCGTTGTCTAAGAGCTATCACTCATGAAACAAGACCCTGAAAGCCTGGGCTAACTGTGCTAAGTGTCAGAAAACAGCATTTAGTCTGCCGAAAGAGCTAATGCAGGAATTCAACTATTCAGCATAAAGTCAGAGAATACTTTTTTATTTCATCCAACTTCAGATGGCTGGATAAACAATTTGCTTAATTAAGCTGTGAAACTGTTTCCTTGATTTAGAGGTTCTCAGTTTCACTGAGTTCATTGCTTAAACTCAACCCGTATTTTCTTTTGCGATTCATTCATTTTGGTAAAGAATTACCCATTTGAAACAAATACTGGCTTTGCACACATGAAAAGAAACCCTTAATAAATGTAAGTCAGTGTTCTGCTCTAACTACACAGGGAAGACAGATTAGTGTTGTAAATTAACCCACAAACAGGCTTTATGCTTTCTTGCTCCTTAAAACAAAATCAGTGCATGGCTAAGTAAACCATCTCTGAAAATATGTAGCTCCAATTGCTCAGCCAGTACAGAATAGATTATTAATAATCCCCAGTCATGGTTTGAAAAGTTTAGTTAATGACAGTAGTCTGTGTGAGAAGAAAGGGAAGCAGAGCACCATCTGCTGTACAGCCGTGCAAATGTTTCAGAACAAAAATTGCAAAAAGCCCCAGTCCTACCTTAAGCTTTCCAAATAGTTACGACCCAGCGAAGGCCATCGTCATCCAACATTGCATGACCGTGAGCTTGAGATGGACACAGACGAAAATTAGAGAGAGACATGAAGAGCCAGGGTTCAGAGTTAGCCAGCAAAAGCTACAGGGAGGAAACGAAGTAAGGAGTGTTATTTCTTTGGAGGGATAGGCGTTGCTGTGATTTTTAGAAGTACAGAATTTGACTGCCTAGATGTACATACGCTACTATACCGACATCCTGTTGGGCACACTCGCTAGCTCGGGCTAAAGCACTGTTGTGAAAAAATGCCCAGAAGTTGCCTTAGTACGCCTACACCTCAGGAAAATTATTATGCTCAGGGGCCTCTGTCAGCATCTTTGTGCAATTCCTCATCATTTATAAGGGGCTGGTAGGCATTTGAAGATGAGCCTTTTGGGGGGCTTTTATTTGGGAAAGTTTAAGTTCTTTGTGGGGATCTCAAAAAGCACATTAGGCTTGGGCATGCCCGTCACACTCTGCAGAGGATGCAAGAGTTAGGAAAAGAGATGCCAGTGACTCCAGAAACACCCAGCAAGCCTGAGGGTAATCTGCCATCCAACACATCCAACATGAGCCATCGATGAGTACAAGAGTGATGGAAAGTGATCGATTTCTGCCGTGTGAATAGAAAAGAAAATTCACTTTTCAGACTACCAGCTGCCCAAATCAAAATCAAGACCATCACCCCTGTTAGGTGAGGAAAAGCTACTTCTTCTAAGGACTATAGAGTTCAAAGCCACCAACCCAAAGAACAAATAAGGAGTGGAGTGGCCCCTTCTTAGTCCTGAAGAGGATGAGGGTCTGTGCATAAGCCTGAAATCCCAACACATGCACCATCTGCCTTTTTCTGTCGCTCAGAAGAGCCACTGAGGCTCATTCACTAAATATTGGGCAATCCAAATGAGCACTAAAGATGCTATCCACAACAGCTCTAAGACCAAGAAGTGGTTGTGTAACTGAGTCACGAGCTTAGCAGGTGTTGCAGCCCTTGCATTTGCAAGAAAAGGCCCTAATGGGAACAAGAGCATCCTGGGGATTAGCACATGATTGTGCACACACTATTACCAAAGAGGCTTTGGTTCTCCGTTGTGGGAGAAGACTATTATAAAGATCAGGCATCTTCCCTGAGCTGCAAGACAGGGACGGGGAGCAGAATGAAGCCCCCATAATCCAAGGGGAAATTGTTAGCGACCTGCTACATCACTTAGATGCACACTTTAAAAGACGTGTAGACGTGGTGCTTAGGGACGTGGTTTAGTGGTGGACTTGGTAGTGTTAGGCTAACGGTTGGACTCGATGATCTTAAGAGTCTTTTCCAACCTAAATGATTCTATGATTCCATGAACAAAGGCTTGCTTACGGAACAAGATTGGGATTATCAGGGGCTGTTGCAAAGAGCTGCACAAAAAACCCCAACGTGACAGTGTGATACAAGTAAAGAAGGACTAATTATTCATTATAGCATCACAAGAGGATCGAGAATGAAGAGAAGAGGACAATCTGAGGAGCTTCTCAGGTGGACTGGTAACAATGAATTAAGTAAGTAGCATAAACAGAAGCTGGAAGCGGAGCAAACACACGTCCTGATTTCCCCACACACGCTCTCCCTTCTGCCTGGATACTCTCTCCAGACAGCAAAAGTGGAAATGGACTTTTTTCTCCACAGTTCTGTCAGGCAGCCCACAATAAAATGAGTGAATTTTGAGAAGGCACAGAAAAAAACCTCAGTAACTGATCAGGAAGGTCCTTAGGGAAATAAACTGCAGGAGGGGGTCAGGATATTACACACAAGTACAAAATATCCTAATGTAAAGTA
Source organism: Harpia harpyja (assembly GCF_026419915.1). Taxonomy (NCBI): domain Eukaryota; kingdom Metazoa; phylum Chordata; class Aves; order Accipitriformes; family Accipitridae; genus Harpia; species Harpia harpyja. Next base: position 37,479,694 of record NC_068945.1, on the reverse strand, counting down.
AAGACATGAAGCATAGTAAGAGTCAGTTTGGTGCAATCATGCCTTCCTCAATGATCTCAAACACAAATAAGTGTACAAACAGTGGAAACCAGGTCAAATTATCAGGGATAATGGAATGTAAAAGAAAACAACAAAAATGTAACAACTAAATCAGAAAAGGATAAAGTCACAAAACAAGGAGTTTAAAAACCAAGAAAGCTGTCTATGGAAATACCTCAGCCAGAAGGGATGAAGAAAGGCTAATGAGTGGTGCTGAGAAAGATTAAATATCTAACACTTCTTTTTGATTCAGTCTTCACTTAAAAGGTCACCCAGGTGACACAACTAACACTACTGGCAAGGAGCTTGCAGGTGGAGTTCAGCTGCCAAACTCGCAGCCAACTTATCCACACACAATTAAGGCTTAAAACTGTACCAGGGCAGCTGAATATGATCTTTCTGGGTTTAAACAAAAGAAGGAAAACTCTTTTCTCTCTCACCATGTCAAGGGTTATTGGGAATCCGCCTGGGTTGTGAACAACGGGTGTCTGCACAGCTGTCCCTCAGTCTGGGTTAGTGAACTCCTCCTGCTCTAACAGATAAAAGAGACCAGACTGTTTTGTTTTATCCCAGCATAAGCCAAGAACAACTCTACTAGTAAAGCAGAACGTAAACCTGTAAATAACCAGTGCTAAGAAGATGGCACAAAATGTTCTGTCTTTTCTTAATGACTCATCATTTTACCATATTGCCTTTTATTTGACTGAACCTTTGGGATCCTGGCCTTAAGGGAAATCTTAATGCCAGCAAATCAGTAGTAACTCCATCAGAGGTTACAGCTATTCTAAAAAATAAAAGGGACCAGACCCTTCCTTTGTTCCTGGGAGTAACTGAAGTGGCACAGGCGAAGCCGGCTCCACTGCGTGCCACCCAGGGAAGTGCTGTGGGAACAGGCTCAAACCAAGCAGGGGGATGCTGTGCGAGTGTTCACAGGCTTGCTAATCAAATGCTCTTTAATTTGTGTAGACGTACGGTCAGTACAGCTGCAGCCAGATGGGCAGGGACTTCAGTCCAAGACTTTTACAGCTTGAGATCAGATTTTAAATTCTCATTTCCTGGGGAATTAATACAGTGAATCTCAGTCTTCCACGTGTACTTGTCTAACTGCTCTTTAATTTAGCACTGGTCCACCAAAAAAAGCATACACGACAGTACCAGTGATACTGGTTAGGGCTGACATTAGCACAGAGGCAGCAAAATTATCAGAGCACATTGTCAGAGCTCCTAAAACATTGAGCTGAAATTCCCTTGGGGATCATGGGAGAGAGCTTATGAAGTGTTGGAAAGAGGAGAGTAGTCAGCAGCGGTTCGGTTTTTCTGTCTGAAGCCGGGGAACGACTCATTATTAGTGCAGAGGCAGGAAATTCTTAGCCTCACCAGGGAACTTCAGGTGGCTCTTACTTGGTGGCAGCAGCTCAGGACCTTCAGGCTAGAAGAGCAACACCACATTAGCGGTACTCACAGCTTGTGGCTGTCCCAGGCAGGTCACGCTGGTCGCAGCGGAAAACTTCCCATCAGGGTGACCCGAGGGACAGGACAGAGGGTCTGGGGGTCATGCTGGGGCTGCAGCCACACACAGACCACGCTGGGGAAGCCACAGGCGTAGGGTGAAGCGGAGAGCACCGAGGATGCTGGCAGGGGAGGGATCACCTCCGAAAGTCCCAAGAGGAGCAGCCCACCATGGAAGTGGGTCCGTCAGCAGTACCCCAAGTCGGTCAGAAGGGACAAGGAAATACGCAGTTAAATCCAGAGAGAAGATTAAAAAGAGCGGCAGCCTAAGATACACAGTCATGGGGACACTAACAGCTGGATTCTACTTTACCAGTTAAGCTGTCAGTGGTTGTAGCCAAGATAACTAGATAAAAAGAAAACCACCGAAGGCAGGCAGATTTCACCCTAAAACTGAGACCCCAACATATGAAGGAAGCAGAACATTTCAGCACCCTTCTGTCTTTCCCCCTTCATAGGGTGCCTTTACAGGGTTCATTAAATCCAGGAGGGAATACAGGAAAAGCCAGTCTCCTTCCCTGGGGAAATGCAGCATTGTGAACTTTCACACCAGTCTGGGATGAAAACATCTGGATGAAAACTTTTTTTGCTTTTATTCAGGTAACCAAATCAAAACATCGTCATTTAGTTCATTCTACAGCTATAGAGGCTAGAGAGGGCTAGAAACTTATTTCTCATAGCTGTTGAATTGCCATTGTTTTCATTTTTCTTAGTTTGTATCACTTCACCGGAGTGACTGACCAGTTGAAACTGTACACCATTTTACCAAATGTTTTCAGAAAAACAACCCTGTGAAAACCTTCTTTAACAAAATGAAGGCTTTGTGCATCAAAAACATGCCCATGCTCCTTCTGTTTTACTCCAGACCACAGGAATGTCTTAATTTCAGGAAATAACAGAAACTAATGTTATATAAAATTAATGTGTTTTCTCAGAAAACTACTCAGTTTCAGACCAAGCAACCTCTCTTAAAAATATAGATGAAAAAGGAGTTCAAAGAACACAGCTTGTAGTAGTACTCCTAATATAACAAATTTAGAAAGCAAAACAAAAAGCCTGAGATAAACACACATCTGATGCTATTAAAGTTGCACTGTTGCACTCTCTTTCCCCTGAGATTCTGCTGAATCTAGGGCTCCTAGATGACTGTAAGCAGTAATGGTCTCTTAAAATTAAGACCAAATGTGAAAGAAATGCAAAGCAGTTCGTGAACTCTTCCTGTTCGTGGAACCAATTACATTATTAAAGACTGCCAAAACATTCTGTATTTTAATTGCTGTTCAAGATTTCACTGTGTCCTGAAAAATAAAATTCTGTTTCCTTTTCAATTAGTGCCCAAGAGATATTTAAGAACAGAACTGCATGAAAACAGCGAGAGTTACTAGAGGTTTTATTGAGAAGAGTGCCACTTAATTTCGTGGATTTCCCAAAAAAGCAGAACATCTAATTCTTTGCCTGTCCCACGTTCTGTACAATTCACAAATGCCCCCCATTGATTTTCAGTCTGCAGAGAGCAGGGTGAAGATAAACAATAACTTTATATAGAAAATATTGATTTAAAACATCGATTCAAAGCCCTAGGGTATCAAAAGATTAGTTACTTTTAAGGAAGATACTAAAGGTGACTTTCAGCTACTTCGCTATTGAAAAATGCAATGCAAATAAACCCTGCCATTCAAAGCAGCAAGATGCCAATGCAGAAGCTGTTAGAAAGCAAGCCAGTTTGACACACAACAGAAAAAGACCCAAGTAGGCATTGCCAGCAACTGTTTTAGTGATAAAATGTAAATACTACATCTTCCAGAGAAAAGAAAAAAACCCAACCCCTCAGTGTTTTATATTGTAATCTCCAGATGAAAAAGGAACAGTACAGAATAAAACTTCGTTGTGATGCGAGATCCCACAAGGATATCTTCAAGCGTATGATGGACCAGATAAATAGGACCATGGGGCTGCAATCTGGTGGGCATCACTGCCTCCTCCCAAAGTCACTGGGAGCTGGGGACCCTCAGTACCCACAGCCGTGATTTTCCAGGGTTCCACACCAACCCCCTCAACCCAGGACTGATGCTGGTCCCCTGCCTCACACTGGCACAGCCAGGTGGCCCACGCCGGGCGCTGCTGACAGAGCCGGGCTGGCTGGGTGATGCCAGCTTTGTCAACATTTTCCTTCTTCAGGCACAATCCGATGTCACAAAGAAATTCCACATTTCAGCTGCAAAGGGAATGTGCGACGAGAAGAAAAACGACCAGAAGAAAAGCAGCCTGTGGTAGAGTGGTAATCTCTTGTCAAAAAGTGCCTTTCCTTCAAGCACAGCAACCTCACAAGCATGTCCATCTCTTTCAGTAGAGTCCTTTAAATGATGGAAAAGGAAGATAGCTTATGCCTAAATGGATGTTCTTCACAGTCTATTTGCTGTTTATATTCACACTGCGCTAAGAGTACAACCATGATTAAACTCAGAGACCTTTAAACATCTTATTCGCCCTGCACATGGCATAATTCTCTCCCACATGGTATAAACCGGTGGGAGAACCTGCTAACATTGGCCCAAACATAAAAAACGCTGCAAGCAAGGTCAGAGAGGGGAGTGGGCAGACATTGAAGGTAATTATACGAAGTGCACTATGAAGATTATACAGTTACTTCTAAGAAACCTTCCTCTTGTCCTCCATCAACTGTCCACATGCAGGTCCATGCTGAGAACAGTGGTCCCGTGGTCATCGGAGCCCTCACCCACAAAACTGGGGAAAGCAAGATTGGACCAACCTCCTGCCTAAAAAATTTCAGCGGAAAGACTGTGGCCTAAACAGCACTCCATCTAGCAGCTTTACAAATCTGGAAGTAATTTTATGTACAGAGCCTGGGCCAGATTAGAAACATGAACTACACAAGCAGGTTTCACCTTTGCTGTATCACTGCAGGGCTTCATGTCACATGTGATTCAGGATGGCCTTAGGCACAACCTGCTAAAATCAAAGCCCTTTCAGCGACAGAAGCAATGACAACTCACTTTACAGGAGGGAGGAGTCCTAACCACTGAATTTTTAATACTCAGTGCATGTAATGTCCTCTGTTGGGGATCAGCAGGATTTGGGAAGAAACACAGAGGACAAACATCCTTCAGGACAAACAGTACTCGTACAACCATGGGTGGAGACTTTAACCTGAAACCTTATCCTAGAAAAATCCAGCATACGAGAGATTAGCCACAAGAGTCCTTTTCAGCTGTTTAACTCAAACCCTGAATTCAGATTTCACGGTGGTACAGGATTTCTAGATGCAAGAGCAGATGCCTTTAAGCAAATGTAATACAGAAGCACGGAAGAAAACCAAAGCTGTTTCCACAAGCAGGCATATAGACAAAAATGACTGCCAAAATAACTTTTACTAAGTTAATGGAAAGGTTCCAATTTTTTAGATTTTCCATATATCCTAAATTGACATGGTGAAGGTTTCCCTGAGGACAACAGATCCCTGCCCACACACTAAGCCCAAAACTTAGATCACGTTCTATCTATGTGCGCCAAACAGTGTCGGTCTTGCTATTGACACAGATATTTCTCACTGTGAGTGAACAAACCCACTCTAATTACCTGGACCATCCTGTTACCTTTCCACAATACGAAGATGGTTGAGTTCCAAGGACAAGACCTTAGAGATTGCTATGAAAAGGTAGAAACTGTGGTGACTGCATATAAGAAAGGAGGAGGTGGAGGAAAGAGAATGTTGTGGGCACACAGGGTAATTAGGATACTTAATTCCTCACCTTTTGTAATGCTTTCAGGCAGAGGTACTGGGTGGAGGTTTGTGTCAGCCTCACCCTGGAATCAGAAAAGCATCTGAGAGGTCTCAAAGACAAGTGCGGGCTAAAAAGACCTCAACCTCCCAGCTTACAGAGAAACTGATAGGAGGCTATCCCCACGTGGAAAATCATCTTTAGACTGTTGTGTCATTACCCACTGATGATCTGACGGTATAAAACCGAAGGTTGCCCAGAAGGTAATGACAGACAGGAAGGCTTGGATCCAGCCACGTGGTGTCCAGAGATTCGCTGTCTCAAAGAAAATACCCCAGAGTCACTGTTGAGTTGGATTTGCCATAAGCGTAAGGGAGAGCCTTCCACTCTGCTTGTATTTTGAGGACATTTATATGCAAACATTGATGTATGAGCAATCAAACATGCTGGGCATTTAGGTGACTGAAAGGGGGCCAGAGGAGCATGACTAGTAAGTCAAATGGCACTGTTTTTACTGATTTTTGCATTATTAAGAATTTTTCAGGATAAGGATGACTTCAAGTCATTAACTTCATTGTTGTCGTTTTGTTTTTCATTTAACGTTCTTTCAACTACTTAATAAATCCCTTATATGGCCTTTTCATTTACTCTCTTTCAACAAGCTGAAAAAGAGAGACAACGTTTATTTCCACAGCTTATTTGATACAAGCTTCTATTCAGCCCTGGATCACAAGACAGTAGGTGGGAAGTAGTGAATACTGTTTCCACAATGCTGAAAATAAATGCAGATCTTGAATGTGACAATTTGGCAGAGTTGTTCAAGCTGCTGTCTGCCAGCACTTAACGAGAGCACACAGAGCACAAGTGAAGAGAAAGAAACTTTTAGCAACTTCCTAATCGATTTTGTCGGGCTAGATGGATTCCTTCCAAGAAATGAAAGACAGAAGGGCCTTATAGCAGTCTCTGAAGTTCAAACTTTTTTATTTTAACCATGCAATACCTACATAAAGGCCTTCTTTTCTGATCAAAACGATACTGGCAAACTGAAACTGGCAGCCAGAATTTGAAATGCTGAAGAGCAGAAGTAGAGGTAACCATAATTCACGTATCAGCCAAAACTTTCAAATCGACAATATCCTACACATGCAATGTGCCGATGCTGTAACAGTCAGTTGACTGAAGTTAAATTGCTTTAGAATCATAGAATATATCAAGTTGCAAGGGACCCATTAAGGATTTTCAAGTCCAACACCCTGCTCCTTGCAAGACTACCTAAAACTAAATCATACAACTAAGAGCATCATCCATACACTCCTTGAACCCTGACAGGCTTGGTGCCGTGACCACTTCCCTGGGGAGCCTGTTCCTGTCACCAACCACCCTCTCAGCAAAGAACCTTTTCCTAATGTCCAATCTGAACTTCTTTGATCATTGTTAGATCACCTTTGAGGTTACTAGCAAGAGTAACTAACACAGAGTGGATTTTTAAGATATATTAGCTAGGAAAAAAAAATAAATTTAGAATGACGTTTGTACTTGCATCAGAAACCCTATTACAGGATGTTTTCCTGCTCAGTCAGGAAAGAGAACATGTGTCACTTACCATCTAGTGATTTCTCTTAGACTAACCACAGACCAACACTTAGTGATTAAATTATTCAAGCAATAATTTCAAAGAGATGTTTTTCAGAAAAACCAACATTCTCTCCTGGACATATTCACCAGTAGTTGGAATGGCAAAGAATAAATCTTAAATGGATCCAGCTTTGGCCGGGATTCACCTTAGCTCACATTAGGAGTCCGCATTGTGGCCCTTGCTTCTGAGCTAACTTCCTAGTCTCTATCAGTAGGGAAAACACAACTACTTTTAGAGTACAATTTATTTGATTTACGTTATATGTCCACCTTAGGATGAGATGAATCATGTTGCAGAATTCCGGAAATCCCTATTTTCCTCCTTTCATTTAAATGGTGGTCTACCATCAGTAGTTCAGAGAAGTTTGGTGCTATGAATCCAACATACGTCTTCAGTAAAGGAAATATAACATCTCCTCATGCATGCACTCCTTCGTTATGTAGCACCAAAGAATATTTGAAAAACAGTACCTGGCATACTGTGGAAATAACAGCCAAAAAACCTTCTCTTCCATTACAAAGTTATGAGTGTCAATATTATTGAAGTGAGAAAAAAGAATTGAGTGGTAGCTAAATTTTACATAGAAAGAACAGAAATAACTACAGGCTACTTCAGAAACTATACATAAGACCATTAGGAACAATTACATATTTCTGTATCAATACAACGTTGCAACTTAAAGGATTGCCATGTAAAAAGTAATCTTCTACAGGCCAGTTCAAGAACACTACAGACCAAAGTTAGGGCACTCTGATGGAAAGAACTCCAACTGTACCATTATTAGGATTAATTTCTTCACTGCAGCAAAAACGTTTGCAAGGAAAGAACATCTCCATTCCTCCAAAGCTCATCTGTTTATTTCCTAGTAATTTACTGAGATACCATAATTAGACTGTTAACTTTAAGGAGAAAATGAACTGCAAGACACAAACTCTGAAGCAGGTACTAGCCTGGCCAGCAAGGTTTCTCCTTGTTGCAGTCTGAAGGGAACAGGCGTCATGTACACCCTCTGAAGGGTTTAGTTTTCAACAATTTTAACAAAAGGCAATGGGCACAAACTGAAACACGGGAGGTTCCCTCTGAACATCAGGAAACACTTTTTCACTGTGAGGGTGACCAAGCACTGGCGCAGGTTGCCCAGGGAGGCTGTGGAGTCTCCATCCTGGGAGATACTCAAAAGCCGGCTGGACACGGTCCTGGGCAACCAGCTCTAGGTGGCCCTGCCTGAGCAGGGAGGTTGGACCAGATGACCTCCAGAGGTCCCTTCCAACCTCAACCCTTCTGTGATTTGTTAGAAATTCTAGGAGCTACTTTGCTTGCTACTAATTCCTAACCTGCATTTGGTCTCTGCTGCTTATGCTCTATTGCTTCTTATTCCATTTACCAGCTATTTTACATCCATGAAAAGTGGGTGCAGCATCTGCCAACACCAGTCATAGAATCATAGAATCATAGAATCATTTTGGTTGGAAAAGACCTTCAAGATCATCAAGTCCAACCATTAACCATGCCCTGGAGTACCCTGTCCACTCGCTTTTTGTATACCTCCAGGGATGGTGACTCAACCACTTCCCTGGGCAGCCCATTCCAATGTTTGACAACCCTCTCAGTAAAAAAATTTTTTCCTAATATCTAACCTAAACCTCCCTTGCCTCAACTTGAGGCCATTTCCTCTTGTCCTATCTCCAGCCACCTGACAGAAGAGACCAACACCCACCTCACTACAACCCCCTTTCAGGTAGTTGTAGTGAGCGATAAGGTCTCCCCTCAGCCTCCTCTTTTCTAGACTGAACAACCCCAGATCCCTCAGCCGCTCCTCATAAGACTTGTGCTCCAGGCCCCTCACCAACTCGGTTGCCCTTCTCTGGACATGCTCCAGCACCTCAGTGTCTTTCCTGTAGTGAGGGGCCCAAAACTGAACACAGGACTCGAGGTGCGGCCTCACCAGTGCCGAGTACAGGGGACAATCACCTCCCTGCTCCTGCTGGCCACACTATCTCTGATACAGGCCAGGATGCCGTTGGCCTTCTTGGCCACCTGGGCACACTGCTGGCTCACATTCAGCCAGCTGTCGAGCAGCACCCCCAGGTCCTTTTCTGCCGGGCAGCTTTCCAGCCACTCTTCCCCAAGCCTGTAGCTCTGCATGGGGTTGCCGTGACCAAAGTGCAGGACCCGGCACTTGGCCTTGTTGAACTTCATACGACTGGCCTCAGCCCATCGATCCAGCCTGTCCAGATCTCTTTGTAGAGCCTCCCTACCCTCAAGCAGATCGACCCTGCCTCCCAACTTGGTGTCGTCTGCAAACTTGCTGAGGGTGCACTCAATCCCCTCATCCAAATCACCAATAAAGATATTAAACAGAACAGGGCGTGCATTCAAGTCTCAGAAGTTACTTTTTCTCTGTCATGCCTATATTCAATTAGGATATTAAAACATTAGAAGCTGGGGGAGGGAGTGTTGTTCCTCCTTGTGTCTTTGTATTGATCATCCTACACATGTACAGGCAACTTTTTGCACAAAACAAAGACAATAAGGGGACATTCATTTTTTGTTTAATACCATATCACAGCCTCTCTGAACCTTGTAGCATGACCCCAGAGGGAAAAGGACTGGGGCATCTCCTCTTTTTGACAAGATGTCAGACTCCAACACATCTCCAAGACATTAGCTCTAAGATGATATTATGGCATTTGTGCTTACCAGTACGAGCCGACTTGAAAAGCAACACTTCTTCACACATGCACAATCCCCTTCATGTTTCCCTTCCTCCTGCACACTTAACTACAGCAGACTTGAAATCTGTTGATTCTCCTTGGAGAAATCTCCTATACCAAAGCTGGTTAGCCTGCTTCATATTCTGTGTGTGAACACACAAGGTCAAAGACTGGAAGCAAAGGCATTATCTTCTGGAACAGTTCATCAAAGTTGCACCAAACCTGGAGGTGAAAAGATGCGGAGAGTGACTGCAGATAAGCCAGCTTTGTCCAGTACTCCATCTGGCAGACAAGCGTCTTACAGAGCGCCACAAAAAAGATGATGCCAAGTGAGGTTTCAGCAAGATAAAAATAACAAAAGGTAAAAATTAGAAATTACTAAATTATGTAGGAATTACCATAATATTCATATTGTAAAATTGAGAAGTATTACATCTGGGGAAAAACAAATCCCTGCAGCTGATGGAATGAAGGACTACGAATACAATACTGCAATTTTTGGAATAAATTAAGAACAAAAGAAATAAAACTGATTTCACTACTAACGATAATGTTAATTGAATGCTTTTGCATTATCAACAAGTCTTCTGCGTTCAGAAATAAAATACATTTGCGTCACATGAGGATGTTGAAATATTTTCTCGCCCATTAGCAAACCAGAAGAAAGTTAAACAAACATTGACCCTATTTAAATATTTCAAAATCAGCAGATCTAGACAATTTACAGTAGGAAATCATGAAGGAATTTCCTGAAGGATGCTGCTGTTAATAGTTCCAATCAACCTTAACATTCCCAGAAAATTTGAGAAGTTAACCTAAATAATTCTAGTATTATTCAAAATACTAAGTTACTTGTAGTCAGACTACTATGAGACTATTCCCACATAAAAATTATTACAAAAGTTGCAACACAATTAACTGGAAGAGAATTAAAAAAAAAAATACTGCAATGAGAAGTAATGAATGTGGTTTCCATGAAAATAAAGCCTGTCAAACCAATCTGATATTTATTCCTGAATATATTTTTTTTGTGCCATGAAGTTGAAATTATGCTACGCAGAGAAAAAAAGAAACATCAAAGTCTTGCAAGATTAACTGGCCACTCTCAACAAATAAGCTTTGATAGAAAAGTGTTATCAAAGAGCTGTTTCCACTGATGTTATAAAGGACATAACATTATTAAAAGCTTTCATCGGTAATTTGGAAATAAATATAAAATCATGGCTGATGAAGTTGCAGACGATAATACCTGGAAAGATGATAAACAGTGATAATGACATCAGTTTTGCAGATGAATCTGCATTACTGTGGTGAAATGGCACCAGGCTGAGCTCATTTTAACAAAGACAAATGCCCCCACATCAAGGAACGTAGATCTTATCCCAGGAATGGAAAGTAAGCTAACACAAGCATTCAATGTAGAAATTCAGAAATGACTAGGAGAATTTTACCTATGTATTAAAATTACTAAGTCCTTAACTATGATGAAATCTTGTATACCAGGTGCCCATATTTTAAGGAGGGCTCTGGAAAATTGATGAAGGTAGAAAAAGAGTGGCACAAATCTTAAATGACACGTGTTTTAGTGAGAGAGAGTTCACGAGCTTCATTTGTTTGGCTTATCCAAAAGGAAACCGAGAAGTGATTTGATTACAAAATCTAAGTACCTCCATAAGGAGAAATTGCAGGATATTAAGGAGCTTTTTACCCCAGTGGAGAGAGGTATAAAAAGAATCAATGGCTGAAAGCTAAGGCCAGAAAAATTCAAATGAGATGTGAGGCACACACTCATCAGCATGAGAACGATGAACCACTGCAACAAACTGGCAAAGGGAAGTATTTTCCCTCTTCATACCTTCAAACCAGGACAGACATTTCTCTGAAAGGTATGATTTAGCTGGACACAAGTTATGCTTTAGTCAAATTATTGGGTTCAGTACAGAAGTAACAGGGAGAAATTTAATGGCTTGTGATATATGACAGATGAGACTAGATGAACTAACACACACCCCAAGGCTAAACTCTATTAATCAATTTATCGGTGCTTTATGCAGCCATCCATTGCTACGGTATCTGAGCACTTTCATATTAAATCAATAGCAATAGTGAAATCCCTTGTGGACTTCAAGGAGCTTCTGGAACTTTTGCTTTTAGGAGCAAAACTAATTAGGGGAAGATTTTTGAGGTTTTCTAGAGGAGGTCAGAAGGTCTGTATTTGTACTTCTTGATATAGACTGTACATTACTATATTTCTTTTGTGCTTATATAGTATTTTGAAGCAGTGAGCTACTGATTTCAGTCAGGCACAGTACTGCTAAATGGTTCTATTTAAGAAACACAGTTATGTTTGTCTCCTCTAATGCTTGCAAACGTGCCAGTGGGTACCACGGCAGAATTGTCTCTGAGCTCCACTTTCCAGTGCTGTTTAGAGTAATGCACACTCGCTTTGCTGACACCAAGAAAAAATGTTTGCATCCTCAGAGAGTCATAATTTATATGAAAATGAAGAGTAGCAGTAGGCTCAACGCACCATATAATCTATTTCTTAAAAGTTACATATTTGCAGAGACAACATACCACTCTAAGAGGATAACATGTCCATTCTACAACAATTCTCACTCCAAAGCAATTGTATTTTTACATCTGTTATTATAGACTTATGCTATAGGATGCGGTGTCCTCAAAATACATATATTTTGCAGAAAGGTATTAATTCAACCTTAGACTCAAAAAATGATAAAAATACAAAATATTTTTTGTACAGAAGTACAAAAGTTCTTTCCAATGTACTATTTGACAAACATACATTAACAAAGCAACTTCTAATTAATTTAGAGGCTGCTTGAGGTCTAACACACCAAAAATAGAGGAAATTTTCTACATGTTTCATTTTTCTTACAATGGCAACTGTTAACACTTTATTCGTCAAGCTAAATCAATTTTCATTAATTACACCCTATCCTTCTGGCCAAAGAAAGATCAAGGTAGACCAGCAGGATTACTGCAAAAATAAGATATTGATCTAGTTTTTAAGCAATACCCTACCATCACTTATTTTTGCTCAGTTTTATTCATTGTTTTGATGAACTAGTGAAGAAGGTACTTCTCAAAACCCTGTGTGTTTCAATGGGCTATTTGCAGCTGTTAATTTTTCAGCTAGAACAATTTTACACACTGTGCACTCTCTGTTGCATTCTGTAGTCCCCCTAAAGCTTTGTTTGGGCTTTTTGAAGACATAAGTCAATTTTCTCTCTTTGTACATGCGCAGAAAGAAGAGTCGACTGAAGATTGCTTTTCCCTCAGAGATTGTCCAGCACCTACAAGAACAGGGCAGAGACCAAGCCCCTCACCACACACCAGCTGCCCTGGCACTTGTCCTTTCCTCAGGCTGTTCTCCGAATCCCTGCTGAGCCTGGCTGCCTCAGCAGAATGTCTCAGATCACCTCTGTTTCATCGTAACAGCTTCATCGGGCAAGCTTTCTTCCTGAAAGCAAGCCTCCACCAAAAAGCCTTTATCTCTACAGAAAAATGAAGATGATTAAAATTTTGTAATAGTCCACACAAAGCTGAAAGAAAAACTAAGTTCATTCCCCGAGCTACAGCCAAGAAACACAGGGCACTGCTTAGGACCTGCTTTGGGTCAAGAACATGCTTACGTACCCAGTCATGTGCTCATCCATCAGCACTGTGGAGAAAGCAGCATGCCCACTCCAAGGTACACTTTTGGCTTGAAATGATAGCTTATCACAGCAAACAGCCCAGTTCTGAAAGCACACACCTGGTGGCAGAAGCAATATTGGCTAATGGGGGGCGGGGAGGTACCAGCCACCAAGATCCAGAAAGAGCATCATGAGAAGAACAGATGGAGTGACACCAACTCCTGGAAGAGACAAGCAGCAAGGAGACTGGAGGGGTCGTGGAGAAAGGAGGCAAGCCAGGAACAGCAAGCAGGAAAGATGAGTGCCCATGACAGGCAGTAAACCCCCAATACATCAAGTTTACCTACTAGACTAGTAAAAACATCAAATCAAAAGACAAATATAGTATATAACACACCCTGGGTAGCAAAAGCTGTTTTTATTTCTTGGGTTTAGATCTGCAATCCCAATTCACCTTGGATAACACTAACCATGGCATAAAAGCGTAAAATAAAACATAGCAGAATACTTTAAAATTTAAAAATAGGAGTAGCGGTGACTAGTCAGAAACTGCATGACATCATACTTCTAAAGTTTCACGATATCCAAGAGGCAAAGTGCAATGTCTCCCAGGCACCAGCTGCTCAGTAAGACACAGTAGGTTTGCATTATAAGGCTAAAACATCAGCTTTAATTAAATTTAAATTCCTAGTCTTAAATCAGGAGTTAAAACTGACTATATTGCTTTCATTTTCTTGGAAGCCTAAAAAACCCCATGCCCTAAATACTCATTAATTCAACCACAAAGACTTGCAGTTTAGGATAACTTCTACATCTACTTTTGTATTTCAAAGCAATTCATACGAATATTACAGACTGATTTAATGTGAATTGCTCTAGTAAAATGTGTACACAAATGACTGGCAGAACATTAAGATTCATAAGACATAGACATAAATGAAAAAAATGAACCTGTTGTACCCAGATTATAATTCTGAGAATGAGGATATGATATTAAATGACCCAAAGGATGAATAGGAGACAAAGCGACCTCCCAGAGTAGCAGAAAATGCATTAGGCTATTCTAATAAATTGTTCATCTCAGTTGGTTTAATAATTTAACACAAACTAGATAAAATAGAAAGGCCCTTTAGGAATACACGAAAAGCATTTTTAGAAATCAGTGTTCGATGCTAGCAATAAGTGAGGAAATGAAAGACAGCGCAATCTAGCAGCACTTCTCCAAGCAGTGAGGAAGCCACAGGTAAGTTCCACGTTCGCACTCCACGACCTCATACAAGTCTGAAGCACAGAAAAGATCACTAGCAAACTTCACAGTCCCTCTCTTTCCCTAGCAAAATTCTGTTTGGTTTCAAGGGGACATTTATTAAAGCAAACTCCCCAATTTTTTCTTTACTCTAAAAAGACAAAGAAATCAATAAATTATCTGTGGAAAATAGCACAGAGGGAAGAAAGGGGAATTTGAGTGAGAATATTAGTTCAACAGGTACCTTGAAAAGCAGTCAGAAGTCTTAAAGACTGTAGACTTAAGATTGATTATATTCTCACAGGCTTCTAATGGACTTACTTTGGGAACATACTATGCCTGTATTTTACAAGTTTGGCACTCTTAAAACACCAATAAACGATATCAAACCTGACGAGTCCTGCTCTTGCAGACCTGTTTTAATAAACAGTGCAAGGAAATGGTCTTGACTTATAATCTATAAGTAAGGCCCACGACCAGTGAAAGCATATCCCTAAACGAAGGTGTTAATGTGTCAGAAGCCATCCAGTTTCTTCTCCTCTGCCTTTCACCCAGATGCAGAAAGTTGGGGTTTGGTGGTTGGGTTTGTTTTTTTTTAAGCTGCTTGTAGATTTCTAAAGACAGCAGGGCAGGAACTAACAAGGCAACAGGAATAACTGCATCATTTCCCCTCCCCTTTCAGCATGACCTTTAGAAAAAACACTAAAACCAGTATCACTAAATAGCAGCAAGGGGACAGTTATTACTGGTTTCGAAGAGTTTACATAGGGGGATACAGAGGATCTACAGCAACGACTTACAGTTAAAGAGCTGCTGTTCCTTTCCTTGGAGTTCAAAGGAAACAAGGAATCGGTCTTTTAGGAGATACCTGGCCGGCCCTCCACATCAGGGGCTGACACTGGAAGTCAAATGATTTGACTGAACCAAGGATGCTAACCCTTATATCTACCAAATCAGAAATTAGGCTCAAGGATAGAACACTATTTCAAAATTGTTAATTATTTTTCAGAAATCTGTAGTTCTCTAAGCTGTTGTGAAAAATTCGGCATTCCTTGTTATCTCAGTATTTTACCCCTACAGGTCCAGTTGGAAACTAAAACAGGGAAATGAAATCCAAGATGGACATCTGAAAGTGGAAACGGACTAGGTCCCTGGTTTGTGCAACTAAGGTGGCACCCAGATATGGGATGAGTGCTTAAAATCCAGATCTAGGAAAAGTGACAGTCACCGCTTTGATTAAAGGAACCTGCAATCATATCGATCAAGTAGGCAGACAGCAGCCAAGCATCTATCATAAGTGAGGACAGGGATAATATTAATTGATTCAGGGAAGAAACTACCAGATGATCACTCAAGAAACATAATGACTTTCCTAAATGCTCAAAAATTCCTCCTACCTGAACATCATAAAATAGCAATCTGAAGGAAAAAAAAAAAAAAAAAAATCTCCAACCACCATAGGACTACAGGTCCTCCTTTAATTACAGGTCTCTGCAAAGAGACCTGTAATAATATCTCCCGTAATTTTTATAAGCATCCAAATGAAAGAAGAGCTTAGTGATTAGCTTTTAAAAGCAGTGCAGGGAAAAGGAGGAGGGGAGAAGAAAGAAGCCTTGTAGAAATTTGCTAGAAAATATACAGGAGGATGCACATTTCTAAGTTTAAATGAGGACTCTCTAAAGAACTGAATGCAGCTGTGCATAAAGCAACAGCAGAACTGAAGAGACACAACTGAACTTCAACGCAAGAATTTCTGATTACTTAATATTCCTTCAAGAAACTTAAAATTTTAATAGGCCCACAAAGGCTTAAAAATGCATTGGAGAATCGTAAATCTTAAATTTTATGACAACTTTGGAGGACAAGCTGTTCTTACACAGATTCACTAAGTGGTTACAAGAGAGAGATTTTGAGAACTACTTTAGAATGAGATTTTCTCCTCACTTCCTGAAGCAGAAAATTCACTATCACCTCTGCAAATATATTCTATTTTTAAACCTGAGTAATAGTTTCTAGTAGTCTACTAGGATTACAAAGCAACTGTGAGGCAACCTGCATTTCTGTAGAAAATTATCCTGCATTATTTAAGATTTGGCAGTTAAATACAGAAAGCAAGTTGTAAGTGTTTCTCTGTAGAGCTAAACCTGGATCAAACAACAGTTGTTTGGTTTTTTTTTTCCTAAGGGAACCTAAAGTGTGTACACTAGTGTTTAATTTTTAAAAATTTGACGGGCTGGGTTCATGCTTTGCCCGCTTGGGCAACCTAAGCAAATAAATTGGCGGTTATTTGTGCAAAACTTTGTAGGAATTTAAGTTATTCTTCTCAAATATATAGATATGTTCAGCTGGACAGAACTGAAGTAGCAAAAAAGAAACAGAACAGAAGATATCCAAAGAGATTAGAAACATGGGAGAAAAATCCTTAAGGTTCCTTTTGAACAATACAAGTTATGACATCACTTCTGAGTGTTTCTGTGCACAGGTATGCTCAGACTGACAGCAATGGCCACGTAAGACACATCCAAGAACTGTTCCAAGATCCACAGTGATGAGAAGCACCTTCCCATTACTTCATACTTCTACTGTCTATGCTACAAAAGAATCCACTTTCTGCTAGTAAAGAAAAAGCCATACCCTCATATTACAGTTCTCTGCAACTTATTTTAATACACAAAATTACTGGAGCTATTCCAAATGCCATCCATTCACAAAGGAGTGAAGTGGGCTGAGAAGCTATGATAATTACGGTCATCACATTAGATACCACAGGAGAGAATGTAAAAATAACAGCTATTCAAAATGGGTAATTTATTTTAAAAAAAAAAAAAAAAAAGGAAACACAAACAGCCTACACTTTCACTTAAATTATACAGGAATATTCTACTTAACCAGGTAAAAAAAAATAAAAAGTATATAGTCAGTAAATTAATATTGTTAAACCTGCTTGATAGCCGAAATTCTTTTTATTTGAAACAGAAACTAGAGAATGAAAAAGAACTTAAGACTTCTAAGAAATGGAAATTCTAGATATGTCCATGCGTTTGGAGACACCTTTATAAATCAGGTAGGAGAAACCAGAAGTCAGGTATTTTCCTACAGATAAGCTAAAAAAGTGGAAGACTGATTTTACCCCTCAGTTTCACCCCATTTAATCCACCACAAATACCATCACATTCATAAATGTGAGTAAATAAGCAGCGGTGCTTCATTCCTATTTTCACTCAAGAGAGCCTAATAATGCACACACAGATAATTCACTGCACCTTCAGCTTTGCCTTTTACATCTTCTGCTTCTAAACATTCCAAGCAGACCCAGACCCTTCCCTCCTCCCTCCTACCACTACACTGCAGTTACTTCCTTTTCCATGCTGTCTAGAGGGGAAGTATAATTTGGGAGGAGGAAAAGAAAGAAGACTGGCTTCTCAGTCATCCTGTTATGGAAAGCGCACAGATGGAAGTGTGGAAACCCTGTGTGGTTGGAGTATATCTAGTATGGAGAGAAACCTGGTACAAATTAACAAAAATGTTGACAATTCAGTTTTCCAAACAACATTTTGCCAGAAGTTTATAGCTTGACGAAACTTAGGTCAAAACCAGCAAAAGGCAACCCTGTATTGCTTTAAAATCTGTTTAAAATCAGAATAAGGAAAAATGAAAATATTTTTTTATTCTAAACCTCTCTTAACCTTTCTAAATTTAAATCAAAAGCTTACCAAAATCAATCCAACTGGCATTAAAGGTCACCTTCAGTCTAAATTTTGGCAAAACTACAAATAACTGGAAAGACATTTTCATAAGGCTTATACAGCCTTATTAACAGGCAGAGGTACAAGTACCATACATAAGGATGCTTCAGTCTCATTAAGGGATAGCTGGCTTTTCATACCACCTACGAAGAGAGATAGAATGTCATACAAATGAGATAACACACCTTCAAATAGATCGCTCTGCCATGATACTGTGATCCCTTTGAAGAGAGACAGAATAATGGTACTGTGATATAGACACAAATCAAGCATGATGAAGACAAATTTATCTTAATTGAACCTGAATGTACACTTCCTGATGTTTACATTTTTCTATGAAACTTTACACTTCTATTAGCATTAAATAATTTCATAACAAATAAATCAGTAAAAATGGGATTTCTAAAGTACTACAATTTGTCAGGTCCTATTTTGTTGGTTACTTGCTACGTCTGCAGAAAAAGCAATGTTTCTAAAACTAGACAGCAATAAAGATTCGCAGGCTAGATGTAAGTTTCTACACTTATATGCATATAACCTTACAAATCAGGTATTGAAATGTTTGGGAGTATAACTGGTTTCTATCACACTGCTTGGTTTTCCAGTCTTCTTACTGTCTCCAAATGTTTTCTTTGTAAGTCAGATTTGTTTTTAAAGGTAGGTCATCTTTCTAAATTTAAGACATAGGGATTACGGAACTAAAAATTTGTTCGAAACAGACAAATACTCTGGAGAGTTACTTAATGGAAGCTACTAAGCACTTGCTGTTTTTTAAGTTTTCTGAAATGTTCATGAGTGTTACTTGGGAATGGTTAGTTGAGGTAAACATTTTAAGTTTATATTAATAAAAATTAAACAAAAACTATGGCATAAGGCAGTATATTCTGCTATTTGTAATATGCTAAGTAAACATCTATTGAATTAAGTACAAAGTAATAATTTTTATCCTATCAAAGCTTCAATATTAACCCTTTTTGTTTGAATCCCCCACAAAAACTGAAATTTAAGTGGAAAGGTTGCTGCTAATGTTCACATTCCACTTTTTCTCTAAAATGGCTCATTGGGTTTTAAGCAGTATCTTTACATGCATACAACATACTAAAAATAAATTCAAAATTGAAAGTTTCTGCAAAGACAAACATAAAAAACAGGCCGAAAGAATTTTTAAATACAAACACACAGTACAGGTAAAAAAAAAAAGCTGAACACAAATTGATATAAAAATCAGTATTTATGTAAAAAAATAATGCATTGCATATTGTAAAATCAGTCAATAACAGTATTCACCTTCACACAGATTTCTAGATTTTCAGACTTCAAAAGGTTACATAGCAAGGAAAAGAGACTGTAACTACATGCGAGGCAGACTGCTTCCTAGTTTCCATCCCAGAAATTTACACCCTGAGCCAGCAGGGAGATTAGGAGAAGAATATAAACTCTGCTTACAATGGAGTGTGGTTTTGTACTGCTAAAGCATTCGTCCAGCTCACATGGATCTGGGAGTCAGAGCCAGCCTGCCTTTGACAAGGAAACAGCCACAAAAATTAAGCTTCTAAATGGGGTTGGCATGAAGGTGCAAGTCAGTGAGTTGATCCTCTGTGTTCAACACACAGGAACTTTTCTGGAATCCAAAAACTCACTTTATGAAGACTTCATCTCAGTTAGACAGGTTATCCAAGTTCAAATATACTTTACAAATACATTTCACACCATGCAAGTTTAAATAATATTTTACTGTAACACTAGAACTCAGCCTTTTTCTTCATGTTTTTCTCTGAAAAAAAGTTTGTATTACATAAACAGAGCTTGGTTTTTTTCACTAAAATAACGAAAGAAAGCCTAATCCTTATCTGTTGTAAATCACTATCACCCTCTTGACAGTCATGCATTCACGTAGTTGAGGGTCTGCCCCACAACTATTTTAAAGCCATGTTATTAAAAAAAAACGGTAACAAGATATATTCTCTAAGAAATCCATCTAATATACAGTCTGATGAAGCATCAGAACTCTTATTACAGCTCTTTACTTTTAGGTACTAAATACTCTATAATAAACATCAGATAATGATTCTTAGTAAGGAAATACAATGGCAACAGCTTTCCACTGTTTTTTTTTTCCTACTTCCAAAACGCCCTAGAAAGCTGCAAAACCATGTAATTTTTAAAAAGTATTGTAAGATGTAACTTCGAACCGAATTTTTGCTAAAAAAACCCTCAACTCTGCGCTGTCTTTTGGCCATGATGGCTCAACAACATTGAAACAAATGCTGTATATTGAAAAGCCTCCGTATCTACCAGAGAAAACTAGTATCACATACTAGTTACTAATTTCTCAGAAAATCATATTTATAGTGTGCAGTTAACATCCAAGATAAGCGAGATTGTCAAAACAGTACTTCAACATGTAAGAGATGAACATATAAAGGCACATACAGATTGTCAAAGATTATATCACATCTCTTTGAAAACAGAGTATTTTCTGCACTTGTAAACAACTTTGTTTACATAAAGGCTCACACCTTTAAAGTGAGGTTAGTGCCGCTGACTCAGTTATTGCTACATTCACAGTTTAACAGAACTTTAGACAATATATGAGGTACACTCCCAAATAGAGCCATCTTAATTTCTTCCTTGTTCATTTGATCATTGGATAACCGAATTATGCAGACTAAAACTACTGGCCATAGAAGCCAGTAACACCCAAATCACCAGATCCAAGACAAACATTAGCAGTGATTAAACTTCAAAAGAGCAAAAAGTCGCCTTTGCAGAAAAAAGTTCCTGTTCTTCATTACATTAATATTTTCTTCATTTTTATGTATGCTAGTAAACTTTTATCTGGGCACATGAAGAGCTGATTCAAGCCACATTAGAATTTTTGCACCTTTTGATCAGTATGTTAATTCAGTCTCTTGATTTAACAGCTTGGAGTAAAAATCACCTTCCCTTTGATCTTCTGGCATACAAGTCTCTTACGCTTTTTGTTAGCTGCTTTATGAACACTTTGTATACTCTTCCACAGTATGTATGCATGGTTTTCCTTAATTCCAGTTCTAGGGGCTGCAACAGGGAATGAATCAGATCATCTCCAAATGAATACTGTAAAGAGGTTAAGAAAAGAAGATTTAAGGTCAATACGGAGGAGTGTCATTATTCAGAATTATTAAACAGTTTTATAACAATGCGTTTGAACATCATATTTGCTTTCTATAGGTTTGTTAAACATTTTTAAGAACTAAGAGCTTCTGAATACAATATTTGAAAAACATCTCTACATTACAGAAATATTCTCTAATGCTTTCAATAAGCCTAACAAGCAAGATTTTTTTTTTTTTTTAATGTAAGCAAATTAACATATCCAGACAGGCAAGGAGGAAGTTTAAAATTACCTTATTAAATTAAAATTTACAGATCTAAAATGATTTCTGTTTGTTTGTTGAACAGTAACTTTCTTGAAAGACATATAACTTTTAAGGAATACAATTCTCATCAAATTATAATGAAACAACAGTACGAAAAGTGGTACTACTGAAGTTTCATTAAACTGAATGATGGTCAAACATACTATGTTTAACATGGACTTGAAATAAAGAAGTCATTAATTCAACAGTGCAATATTTTTTATAAACAAATGATAAGCTCAAACAGCATTTCAAAGTAACATAATTTTGTTGATCTTATTACCACCGAATCAGCGGTGGTTTACATCCTTTCTCTGACATATTCATAAACCAAATGGGTTCATAAATAAAAAGAAATAATTTTTTCTTCTGTTTTTGACAATGCTCAAAAGAAACAAAGACATCGTATTTTTATGGAAACACATTCACTTTCCCTCCAATGTATTCTCAGACCCCCAAAAGTACTTTTCTTCATTTTTATATCCATATGACAATATGTAATAAAGCACCATTAAAATATACTATTGATTTTTGAAGGTTATACACACACAATAGCCTGCTACATTAAAATGTGCATCAGTGCTAAATTTTACAGCTCTTCAGTGAGTATACTGATGTAGTGATAAATAGTTTATTAGATGACTTATTTGCAGCATGAAAAGAATTCACTGTGCTTGGTATTTAAAGGAACAGCAACATATTAATACACTGAGTCTCTAGAAAAGGTCAAAACACAGTATAAAAAAATATTTTCTACAAACCAAATCTAGCTACAATTAAATGTTGAAATGTTGCAGCAAATGCACACAAACTTTGTGAAGAAGGGGTTTTTTCTGCATTTTAAAATCTGCAGAAAAATGAAGCTTCTGGTGATCACCAAATGCTCATACAGTTTATGAGATGTATTTATTAAAGGAATGGGAATAAAGCCTTTTAAATAGACATTGACAACTAGAGGCAATGTTTTAGAATCCTAACCTAGACATAGTCTACACTATGTTTCAAAAGATGCTCATCACAAAAGGAATACACTAGAATTCTATCCAAGCAGTAAAGGAAAAATTGGTGAAACACTTAGCATCACTTAAAAGAGAAAAAAATTACTTTGTTGCAATCAAGGTGAGTATCAACAAAACCTATATGCAGCACTGTAGATAAAAATACATCAAAAAAATAACTTTGTCCAAGTATAATGCTGGAAACACTTACATTTTTTATTGCTTCATAGACAGCCCTAAAAGTCGGTTGTTTATCATCATGGTAAACACCTCTGTTTCCATGAAGAATAAATATACCTTCTTCTTCAGCTTCCTTACAATTGCTTCCATAGATGCAGTGGTCAGGCCGATAATTCCATTGGCAAGGAAAGACATAAAGACTTTCTGTGCAGAAAAATGAGAACTCTGGATTAAGTATCAAAATCTTTTCAGGAAATACACTAACCTCTTTTTTTCTTAAGGCTGCTTCGTAAATTTCTGTACAGTTGTTTTGAAACCTAACAGCTAATTACACTCAAGCAAGCTCCAATGCTCTCTCTCAAAGTAAACACTTTCAGAAAACAAAAGAAGTGAAGAGTCCCTTGAATACTTTCACTGAGAAGTCTGCTAAAAGAGTATTTTCCTGGATTTTTGAACATCATGGAAAAGATCAACTTTGTCGTACTAGACTTAGAATCAATGTGGATTTACCTGGATTGTGAAAAAACATAATGTTCAATAGATCCTGATCACCCCATGTTATGTTCAACTTGTACTTCTTCAGCAGTGGCATAAGAATTTCTCCCCACTGTAATCGGACTGGTGTCATATCATTCTATTAAACAAAACAAAGCAAAACAACACACATTCAGAACAATTATACCTATAAAGAAGGAAATGCCCTACAGAATCGCAGTAATTTGCTTTTCAGAGTTACAAATCTCAAATGTATGGATGATTTCTTCCTTTTAAACAAATGAGCATATCTAAGGAAAATAGTTATGGACATTTCCAATATGCTTTATTTATCATAAGGAAAATCATATGCATCTCCTACTTCTATTTAACTGCCACATTAAATTTTTGTCTTCAAGATTTCCCCCAAACATCTTAAACCAAGAGTTCTAAGAAATAGCAAGGGGTTTTTTATGCAGCAGTAGCATCTAACACAAAAAGTGCATTTAAGTGATGTGTGCAAGTAGATGGGCACTATTTAAATATCCACACTATGCAATTTCTCTGTCTTTCTCACAGAGTGATAATATAGACGGGTTTCAACGTTAACTTCAAAAGTTCAAAACAGCTCAATATAAAATTAATTATTAAATAGTCCCAAACACATACAGCTAAAAAATATTGGCTACAAAGCAGTGTACAAAAATACAGAAATCCTTCAAAGGTTCTTCAAAAGAATTTTCATTGAGTTTAACTAATTTTTTTAGTTACTGAACTTGAACTTCCACAGCAAAGGTACAACTTTTCACTAGCAAAAGGCAGTAAGACACTAAACCAACAGCTGTTACTTAATTCCCAAATTCTTGATTTTGTAAAATCAAAGGAAAAGGAAAAGGAGTTCTTCTAAGGTTTTGGCTGAGGAGGTGCTACTTGCAGTAAGCTGGCCTATGCTGAACTCCACATTACCAAAGGGGTCACCATCTGCAGCATTAACAGGTTACATATTCTAAAGCTAATTTCTTATCTTTACACCACATTTAAGCTCAACTAGAACAGAAAAGGAACAAGGCTGCTCATTCTCTACCCTCTACTTCAGTTAGGAGAGTGAGGATGGAATAACAGTAAGTCCCAAAGAGAGAAAATTCCTGAACAAGTACAGGATTGCACCCTTGATTCTTTTTAACCAAGTTGCAAAAAAAAAAAAAAAAAAATTAGAACTCCAGTATGGTTTGGGATCTGTATACAGAAATACCATATTAAGAAACAGAAAAGATTACCAGGAGCAAAATACTCAGTTTTAGAATTACAGTATCAAGACTTTATTCTCCGAGCTTTCCACTGACAAGCTAGAAAGTGCAAAAGTTAGCAATTCAGTTTTTAGTCTTTCCTCAAATCATTTCAGCCCTCAAATATGAAGGGCTTTCAGAATTGAAGACTAAAAAAAGAAATACTATCAGATTTCAGACAAGAATTAATACAAAAAAGATCTATAGCTTATATTATCCAAGAAGCCAAATGGAATATTACAGTCCCTCCCGTCCTAAAAAATTTATGACTATGATTGCTTGCAAGTATTTGATGAGAGCAGGCATAAGAAATGCACAAGAGAATTCTTCTCTTACAAGAATTATCATTAGGCTCAGTGCAATGTGATTAAACAAAAGAAAACACGGGCTTAACACCAAGCTAAAACCTTCCAAAAAGCAAATAAACCAGACTGAATCACAGTGGGTAAAGATTACTCCCTCACCTGAACTTTGCTATCCATAGAATATTGACCTAAGGTTTAAATTTAGACTCAAAGCTAAGAATTGAAAACGGAATTAAATTAGCTCAGTGATACCAGGATAATCATGATAAGAGAATATACAGTAGTAAATACATTTTAGAGCAACCCATAGATATATTACTTCAAATTGTTGAAGTCATTATTTCATATACTTTTCATTTAACTTGTATAGTTTTAATAGCAGTGAAATCCAGAGTATATCACAAGAAGATGCAGAGCAGGTAACAGCATACAACACACTGCCAGATGTCTAGAAGCAATACTACTTGACAAATAGCACTATCAGAGTTAAGAATTGGAAATTGTAATATTTCAATAACTTTTGCATAAATAGAAAAGAGATATATATTATTTTATTAACACTGATGTATAATGAAACCAGTGTAAGAATCACAAAGGAGGAGAAACTATTTAAATAGTTATACAACCTCCTCCTCTAAAATTCTACTATAACTTGTAGTAAGGTCAAACAGTGTGAGAAGTAGAATGACAACTTCAATCCAAATTGATGATAGAATTGCTTTTCAAAAGTTACTTAAGTAAATATGAGAAAAATAACTCTATGGTAACTTAAGGATTTCCAGAATATAAACCTCTCCAATATTCAACAAGTTGCAAAGAAGGTTAAAGAGGTTTACGAACCCTCAAAATTCTAGGGTTTTTTGAGTGGAAGAAAATGTGTAAGAACAACATATAGATAAGGACATTAAGATATTCTCCTATATCTATTTTTGGTTTAGATTCTGTGTTTTAATTAGTTTGGTCATTACTGATTTCTGTCCCAGAAGACTTCTGCCTGGCCAAGGCTGAAGTTAGACTTACAAGAGCCATCACATTTAGCCTGTAGCAACCTAGTATTACCTTTCTCTTAATTCTAGTAAGAAAATACAAAGTTGAGGAAAAATACTCAAATCACACAGTAATATCTAAACAAACTGCAGCTGTGTCCTACAAAGAGTAGGCCAATTTAAATTTCTTTAATGACAAATGAGAGCAAGCCCTCTCCCTTCTGGTTCCATGACTATCCTGTTCTTGCATTAACAGTGTAGTGCTAACGCTTCCTAGATGTTTTTGTGAGCTGATTTACTTCACTAACCCAGCAGTAGGATTTATTTTTTCTACTGTTACCAAATTTAATTGAATCATAGAAAGGACCAACAAACACCAGAAGCTAGGACAAAGTAAATAAGAAAAGCAGGCAGGGGAAAGCAGCTGTTAAGAGATGGGAACCTTCCTTTTAGAAGCAATTAGCTTTTGCACAGGCTCACCATATTTCTTGGAACTATACAGCAATACTGAATGGTAAAAAAAAAAAAAAAGTGTATAATAGATTAGGTCATAGAAACTCTCTGAACTTTCATCTTTTTTTGTCTAAAGCATACCCATGAAACCTCTCCTTTGCACATACTATCTGGAATTATTTTGTTTGGGGCTTGTTTGATTTTCTAAGAGCTCATTCCTTTTCATGCCTGCCTGTGTCTCAGGCATCACAACAACTAAGTTCCTTAATAAATTTGATAAAAGTCATTGTTCTCTATTCGCTGGTCTAGGACTTTTTGTTAAAACACCGTATCTGTGGTATTTGCTACGTCTCTTCCAGTTTAAAGTTATCTACATCTATATGTATACAAATATAAAAAAAAGTCATCTACTATTACCTCTTCCATCTCCTAAATACTCTTGCATGTTTTACATTCCCATTTTCTAATTGCTGCTTAGCAAAGACAACAGGCAGGCACTAACCATCGGAAGCTTCATTACCAATTCTAGTCTTGCGTCCAGTTACGCACTGTTTAATGACCACACTATATTCAATAACATACATGTTCACGCATATGTATCTGTACATATGTATACACATGTGTGCATATATATGTATATATACAGTGCATATATTTATACTGTATATATACACAGAGTCTCAAAACACTGAAGACAAGATAGTTAGGACCAGGAGTGACAACTTCCATCAGGCACCACAGATAGCCAAGTAAGTAGGATGCTTGTCTGAAATGAATAGACCTGAGAGTCTTGAGAAGATTGAGGCTTGAATAAGTAAGTGGATAAAAGAAGACTTAACCCTGGAGCAATACAGGAACTACAGGTTTTCTGTTACCCAGGTGAGCACTATAACTATTGGCTAAAGTCTCCGGTTCTCCTTTTTAGTTATTCATCTTCTGGTTCCTCCTGACTCTTACAAATCAATGTGACAACAGAAGAAAGATGCTTGAAGGCCTCGAGCAGCTCAGCCTGTAATTTCAGGCTGAAGAAACTACAACAGACAAAGAACCCACAGGTTCAAATCCATTGTATTGGAGGAATATCCTGATCCAAAACTTCCACTGTTTAGACAAGTGCTCTAGCCACTAGACAGTCATACAAAAAGGTCTACAGGCAGCTTTTTAAAGATACAAAAATTCCCAGAACTTTTACACTCCTTGAGGAATTTGTTGAGTGAATGAATATAAACAAATTCAGACCTTCCTATAAGACAATGAAGCATTTTCTAGTTCTACTGTATTTGACCGGAAGAGTTAATGGGACACGACATGGGACAGTATCTGTAAAGGTCCAAAAGCATCTGCAGTGTTGCTGGCAAGGGGTATTATGATAGTCCCTACCCCTGAATTTGGTTTACCTCTCTTCTAAAGGCTTGAGACTAGTAGCTTCTTTACTATCAGTCACAAGGGAAGCCATACACTCTCAGGCCTACCGTGTATAGTCTCAGCTACACTAAACCCTTTTCAAAGTTTTGCTGTGAGGCTTGCAATTTTTCATATCAACCACTCTTCCTTTTAAGACTTTCAAAGAACCTGAAGATGAAAACAAAGTCTCTGCAAGTCTCCACAAACAGCAGAGTTTTTGTAATAAAGCTTGTGCATCTTAGGGCCCTGTGATGCTCCGCAAGCTTGTGGGACCACATGCTAGGTACTAGGGGAGCATAAACTAAATGGTTCCCCTGCTGAGTGCTCTCTAAGCCAAGATCTCAATAATCAATATTGTATAACAGAAACTCATTTCCTGCTTAGTCATTACCCATGCTGCACTATTTAGCTATGATACGAGAGAACAATCAAGGACTAAGTTTCAGGTAACCTAGTAGCTCTCTGATTAGACATACTCAAACTGTTCTGACTGGGCTGAGCATGCTACCACAAGCCTGATACTACAGGACACTTCTCCAGTGTGTCCAACAGGTGGAAGGACTAAATCAGCAGCATGGGTAGTCTCCTGTCAGAAACAATTCTGAGCCTTCCAATACCAAAAAGTCTCCACTGGTAAGTATGCTGGTCACTGGCAATAAGGTCTAACACAGAGTCTTAGCAAGCCAGTTACACAGGAGAAAGTATCTATCTCTACAAATTCAAAGCTTGAACAAGTAACAAACATTACACTTGCCAGAAACATACAAAGACAGAGGCAAAACACCTGGATGCTCAGCTAGATGCTCAGCATTTGTTATACAAGGCCCTAAAAGATACTGGGGCAAGGTTTTAAATCAAGAAGGGTATCCAAAGAGGGCATTTCAAAACGCTTCAGCTGAAGCAGAAAATCCATGTATGTCAAAACACCACGCATCCAAACATTATATCAGTGTTTCTTGCTCAAGATAAGTCTCCAGGAAAGATGTGCAGGATGATGAAAGCAGGGAGGAAAAAAGGTATAGGAATAGAAGGAAAAAGATTAAATTCATGCAAGAAATAAGTTCTCAGCAACCATGTTAAAAGCTGCACACACACAAAAAAAACCCCAAACCCAAAACAAAACAAAGAAAACAAACAACTGCCCAAAACCCCAGGTATACAGAACACAACACCTTTTTTATTTCTTTTCTACTTCTTACTATCAAGCAAGAGTGAAATAGTATTTATGTGTACCACTAGTCTCAAATGTTTGAGGAATAGCCGCAGTGCGCACACAAGCATTCCTGGACAAGTATGAAGTTCAGAAGACATGCGAAAGCAAGGGTCAGAAGCATATATGCATCAGACACTGAAGGGAAAGTCTAAGTCTGAAGTGACCATAGAACCCTGGGAAGAGTGCCAAAGAATCACAACTAACAATTAAGGGCAGAAAATGCTGTATTTCTAACATTTAAAACAATTGAAGTGGAGCAGGGAATGGGTTAATTGCCCCCCCCCCCCTTTTTTTTTTTCTTAACTCAAGCCATCAAAAAGGTCTTTGAATGATGTGCTTTGCTATTGGGAAGCTTTGCTCTGTTTCTGCCTCCCTTTCTCAAGTGCTCTTTCATAAATCTGAGTATTCAGTGTATTTGCACAGCACTGGGTAGCTCATTCCAATCTCAGTTCCCTTCCCTTAATTGTATGAATGCTAAGCCAGCAACTCATCAAGCAGACTTGCTTAGTACAGTATGTACTGAACAATTTGAGAAGAGCATTAAGATGAATGTTTTCAGTACAATTCAAGACTTTTTTTTTTTGTTCTGATTCCCCATACCAGTTGTGACACACAATCTTCCTTACTACAGAACTAAGTTCAGTGGCCCACTTAGCCAGAAACTGTACATCATGTTAGGTATACTGAAGTTTGCCAGCAGGATCACGAGAAAAGCATACGGATTTGTGCCCTGCCTTACAGCTGAGGTCTTATAAATCACAGACATTCACCCTCCATAATAAAGAGCAATTATAAAAAAATCACTTCCTCCAAGGTTGGTTTTGGTTTAGCAATCTGACATGTTTCATTGCATAATAAATATGCAACACGGCAACAACAGGACTATGTTGCAAGTATTTTCAGGACCTGGAAAATACTCCAGCCCTCTAGTACCAAGGGAAAGCTGCAATATTCCATTTTGAATTTCAAAATATTAATGAATGATTTTGCCTACTTGAATCTGTACATATAGACTTAAATTTTAAGAAACCACCAATTTTAGGTATTAAGGAGAAAGGACTTTATATTGTCCTTTAGAAAACTGCAGTTAATTTGAAAGACAATTTTAGTATCCTACATAATCTGTATACTTTTGAAAATTTTAACTCCGATTTTAGTAAAAATGGATAAAGTTCCCAAGAAATTGATAACCACAGTTCTACTGAGAAGCCCAACCAGAATTCTGGCACAGTATGAATGAAAGACCAACCTTATCTCGGAGTTTACCACACTAAAAATAATCCGCTACACAGAAATGCATTGTCAGAGGTTAAGATACATGCAGTTTTCAGTCCCATATTTTTATTGTTATACTTTTCAATATTTTCATTTCTCCAGATGCTATAATCAGGAAAACAAACAAATAAAGTAGACAATGCAAGATTCCACTGATGATATATACAGAGAAGTTTTCTTCTTGGGGAAACTACAGCTATATACTATAGCTACTATAACCTATAACTTTCTACTTTAAGTACAACCAAGATAATCCATTCTCCATTTTTCTTCAATTCTCTGTATTTCCATAACAAAAAATACATAGCAAGAACGTTAAGATAAAAGCTAAATCTTTCTTAAATTGGAAATGGGGGAGAAGTAGTAACGTCTACTGCAAGTTTATATTGCCCCTCTTATGGGTGCACCTTCCAACAGCTTTTGACTGCAAGATTGGTTTTCCCCAATCAAACTTCTCTTAAACAGAGAAGTACTTTTTCCCCTAGCATAATCATGTAGCACTGCTTTTGTACTTGTGTTTCACGTGTGTAAGAAAAAGCTTCCCATCTGTGAAGCAATGACCATTTCTGCTGCTGCATGCACTGCTTTAGCAAGTACTTTCATGGTGAACTTGCTTCTCTACAAAAACTATGACTTCAAAGTAAATCAAAAGATACTTAAGGTGATAATCACCTGGTTACAATGTAAAAGATCAAAATTTGGAAATCCTAGAGTTTAAATAACTTACTAAATGTTTTAGCACCACCTCCTGGTCGTACTACCACACACATTTTTAAAGTTAGTTTACAGTATACATTAACTGTTTTCTGGGATCTCTACAGTGAAGAAAAAAATACCAAAATATATACTGACAAATGTAATTTAC